>NC_052623.1:279843725-280146756 GCF_016161935.1 Mauremys reevesii | reverse complement strand
TCTCCTCCCTTGGTTTTCACACCTCAACTGCTAGAACAGGGCCTCATCCTCCCTGATTGAACTAACCTAGTTATCTCTAGCTTGCTTCTTGCTTGCATATATATACCTGCCCCTGGAAATTTCCACTACATGCATCTGACGAAGTGGGTATTCACCCATGAAAGTTCATGCTCCAAAACGTCTGTTAGTCTATAAGGTGCCACAGGATTCTTTGCTGCTTTTACAGATCCAGACTAACACGGCTACCCCTCTGATACTTCTCAGATATATAGACCCAGGGCAAGATTTCAAAGTGGGATAGCGCCATTGAAGTCAAAATTAACATTTGATTAACAGCCTGCCCCATAAGGCTTTAAATCAGCAAATACTATTTTTAAAAAAGCAGCAGCCTTAGCAGCAGCAGCTCCCAAACTGACACTTTGATTAGTAACTTGCAGAGGCTGAAGACTTCATGAGAACTATGCCAATTTACGCCATCTGAAAATCTGGTTTCCTTTTCAGAGAGCTTTTCTAACAAACCCTTTTCATAAAGGGGTTTTAGTTCAACTGTTAAAACTCAACCTTTAATCGAGTTACTGAACAAAATGTCAGCATGGTAGCTATTTTTAAAAAAATATATCAAGAAATATTTTTTGCCAATTTAAAGCTGTAAGTAGGGGCAAGAAAGATAAGGGTCTGAGACACTTATATCTAGAATATGATGTTTATGTAATAGAAGCTATGCCTACATGGCAATGTAAGCGTAGGGTTAGTGGGTCTGCTGACCCACGTCAGGAAACCCTGGGCCTGAGCATCTACATTGCATTTTAAGCCAAGGTGGAAAATTTTCTGGACCCTGTTCAAACCTAGGGCTCTGGCACCCACACTGCAGTGCACAGACCCAAGTCAAAGTAACCATATATCAGAGATCCTAGCACACCCCTCCCCAAATGTCGACACTCTAGCCCTAGGAACATGATGCACTGTGGGAAAACTCTACTGCCCACCCTGTTTCCTAACTGTGGTGGTGCTAGTGATGGGACTTGTGACCCTAAGGAGCACAAGTGCATGAAGTGCATAATTAGCTCCTTTGATGGCTGTCTCAATAGAATGACTCCAGTTTGAGAAGGCTTTATACTGAACTATAATCTAATCTGAATATTGAGCTCTCCAGCTCTAGGCTGAGTCACAGGAGCCAGAAAAGGTTCAGAAAAGGGCAACTAAAATGATTAGGGGTTTGGAATGGGTCCCATATGAGGAGAGATTAAAGAGGCTAGGACTTTCCAGCTTGGAAAAGATGAGACTAAGGGGGGATATGATAGAGGTATATAAATCATGAGTGGTGTGGAGAAAGTGAATAAGGAAAAGTTTTTTACTTGTTCCCTTAATATAAGAACTAGGGGCCACCAAATTAAATTAATGGGCAGCAGGTTTAAAACAAATAAAAGGAAGTTCTTCTTCACACAGCGCACAGTCAACCTGTGGAACTCCTTGCCTGAGGAGGTTGTGAAGGCTAGGACTATAACAGGGTTTAAAAGAGAACTGGATAAATTCATGTAGGTTAAGTCCATTAATGGCTATTAGCCAGGATGGGTAAGGAATGGCGTCCCTAGCCTCTGTTTGTCAGAGGGTGGAGATGGATGGCAAGAGAGAGATCACTTGATCATTACCTGTTAAGTTCACTCCCTCTGGGGCACCTGGCATTGGCCACTGTCGGTAGACAGGATACTGGGCTGGATGGACCTTTGGTCTGACCCAGTACGGCCATTCTTATGTTCTTATGTAAAATGTCTGTGTGCACCAGTTACGAAGGTAAATAGGGCTGTCAAACCACCAAAATGAAACTTTTCAATACTTAATTTTTAAAATGGGATGCTCAATGAATGTGTTTTATATTTATTTCTGTCTGTTTTGAAGTTTGACATAAATGTAGGTTTCTGAGCGATGAAGTGCATCTGCAAAGGTTGGGGTGCAGGGAGAAGGGATACCCAGCAGGCTGCATGGAAGTTTTGGGACTGTCTCCCACTCGCTGCCATCAGAGTGCACACTGCCCTACCTCCTCTGTACAAGCAGCCCCAGGGAGGGCTGGGGACCTGGAAGCAAGGGCCAGAGAGCAGAGCAGGGACCAAGCGGCTGCCCTGCAGGGAGGGGGAGCAGCCCTGCCAGGGGAGGGATGACCCTCAACATCCTGGCAGCCAGGAACCAGCTTTGCTCCCTGCTCCAGGTAAACTCCATGCAGCAGCGAGAAGAAGCCAGAGCCACTGCTGTGGGAGGAGGAAGGGGAAGCATGCTCAGCCAGACAATAGTGGTGCTTCCAATATGCTGCGCTGGCTGCCTGCCTGCAACACTGCTCCTGTGTCACCAGGACCTGTGGGATACAGTCAGAGGACTTACAGGATCTGAGTCAAGCTGTGGCCGCACGTACACAGGCAATCAATAGGGCTCAGACCCTAGATGCCAGCTTAACACAGGCTTGGCCCACAGTGGATTTGATTTAAATCAAATTGATTTAAATCATAATTTAAAGACTAGTCAGGAAGACTCAATTTAATCATGTATTTCTACATAAAAGTGCGTTCTTGTTAAAACCTTAATACATATTCTTCACAACTCAGAGATAGAGGAGATAGATGAGACCCAAACTGGGTCTCTTTTACAGCCTGCTGCCATTATAGGTTTTCCCTTCTAGTGAGAGAATGGTATGGTAGATCTCAAATCAATGAAGGCTACACACTCAGAAAGACCTCAAGACTTCTGGAATATGCTGCTCAAACAGTTTCACCCCCAACAATCTTATTTTAATTGAACTTTTTGAAACTTTGCACTTTCAGAGAGAGGTACACAAATTTGCAGAGGGACAAAAGGGTTGAGGTCTGTTATTTCTCACCTCTATATATTATTTTAAAAAGTTTTTGCTGTTAACAAAACATTATCTCCGGAGATACAAATCCATAGTTTGAGAACTACAAAACTAAGCATCTCATACACTCATAAACTTTAAGGTCAGAAGGGACCATTATGATCATCTAGTCTGACTTCCTGCACAATGCAGGCCACAGAATCTCACCCACCCACTCCTGTAACAAACCCCTAACCTATGTCTGAGTTATTGAAGTCCTCAAATCATGGTTTGAAGAGCTCAAGCTGCAGAGAATCCTCCAGCAAGTGACCCGTGCCCCATGCTGCAGAGGAAGGCAAAAAACCTCCAGGACCTCTGCCAATCTGCCGTGGAGGAAAATTCCTTCCCGACCCCAAATATGGTGATCAGTTAAACCCTGAGCATGTGGGCAAGACTCACCTGCCAGCACCCAGGAAAGAATTCTCTGTAGTAACTCAGATCCCAATCCATCTAACATCCTATCACAGACCACTGGGCATACTTACCTGCTGATAATCAAAGATCAACTGCCAAATTAATTGCCAAAATTAGGCTCTCTCTGATGGTATCTTTTAGACTGAGCACTGATTCCCCTTAGGTAGCTAGAAAGATTAGCCTAAATAATCTGTACAGTAGCCCCTGGAACCCTATAAGATTGGGTCCCTAATCCATGAATTACTGGAACTCATTTACAAAACTTTTCTTAAACATTACATGTATATATTGTCTCATACTATAGAATTAGAATTTGTAAAACCTATTCCATGATGAGATATCTTTGAGCTATAATGTATTTTAATTAAAACCATCTTTAGATAGTTTTTTTCCTCAAAAAGCATTTTATCAAAAAAATCCTATTTAAATTTAAAAAATCCAATTTTTTTTTTAAATCATTGATATTTATCCGCCCTGGCTTGGCCCCTGCAACCTGCAGGGTCCTGGGACCCTGCATTCAAGCCTTCGGTTAGTACATTTGCAATATGGACACAAGAAGGGCTTGGCTTGAGCCCAGGCTCAAAATTGGGCTTAAATTGCTGCGTAGTAGACATACTGGGGTCTGATTTTCATTAAATTGGCTCTTTTGTATATGGGGGGAGGGGGGGAGAGAGTAACCAAATGGTATCTTCTGCAATACCTATAATATTCCTTATGAAACACATTTACCACTGGGCACTGGGTAAATACATTTAAAAATGTATGCAATATTTAAACTGCCAAAAGACAACCAAGGCAATCTGAAATAGATTTAACATTTTTCATCCTATGATTACACAGCGGACAAAGATTCCATTTACCGTTAGGTATGCAATGGTGTGGCATGGGAACTCCTAAAAACTCCTGTAACTGACATTTCTACAGAGTCTGGGACTTGCTCTTTAGGCAGAGGGAAAGGAATCCTAAAGAAACTGAGTAGAGGAGGGTGCCATTAATACCTAAACTTCACCAAACATTGTGGTCTCCAGGGAAACAGTTCAGGCTACCTTATCAGCTTTGGAATAGAAGTCTTACAACAAGATCTATATCAGAACATCCTGCCTACATTTATAGCCAAATTTTTCAAAGTTAAAATTCAGCCTTGGTTACCTAGTTAAATTTCCAGGTGTCCTGTCACCCTCTCGCAACTAAGACAGAAGCCAATTGAAGTAACTAAAATGTCAAATTTGTTTTAGGGTAGCATTAATATTCTCATGCATCATTGCAGCAATTGAGTATTCTTTGGGAAGTAAGCCAGTACACTAAAAGCAGAACACTCCTTGCGATCAATTACAATACATATATTTTTAATTGTACCAATATAACTTGCAATAGTTACAAAAACTTCACCATCCCACACACATATACAGACCCACAAACAGTTTCAGTGTACAGACTGAAATAAATATTGTCTAAAACCAATAAGTATTACTGGCAGAATGCTATTATAGAAGCCTCCTAATCTCTAACCATTCCAAAGAACTATTTTAATGTTGATTTAGACACAGTTTACATAGCACAGAAAGACCATTCACAGGACTGAATTGGTTCTGACTCTGCTACTTTTTCTGCTCACATCTGGCTTTGAAGGGAAGGGGGAATGATGTAGATAATGCTTTCAGTCTTTATAGAGAATCATCTTCTTATCTTTATACTGGAATTTCATAGCCACTTGCCACTCATCCCAGGCCAGACCTACAGTGAAGTTTTCAACGTGGCCTTATCTTTCCAGGGACAACCTCTTCCCCGCTCAGACTTTGTCTACACTGGCAATTGAATGACAAAACCTTTGTCTTTCAGAGGTGTTAAAAAAAAAAAACACCCCAAAAGACAAAAATGTTGCAGACAAGCCCCGATGTGAACAGTGCTTTGTCAGCAGGAGTGCTCTCCTGCTGACAAAGCTAACTCTGCTCGTTGGGAGTGGAAGTTTTTTGTCAGCAGAACAGACGACAAATATTGGCTATTTTGCGTGACTTTTAGCAACAGGCGTGTCGCTAAAGCTGTGTAGTGTAGACATAGCCTACATCTCTTCTCAAGAGTTTCAGGGATATAATAGTTGGGTTTTTGCAGGATGGAATTCAGGTGCACTGGTATGGTATATGGAGCACTGGAAACAGGCGCTGCTCCAACATCTTAGTTCAAAAATCACTCCAATTAGTCTCCCATTTTCATAAACAACATATTTTAAAATAAAAGCAATTTCTATTCTCTACCCCCTCTGATATTACACTAATAAATATAACTGGTTTATTTTTTTAATATGCTGTACAATTTGGTATTGGTTACCACAGCTACACAGAATTTAAGAGCTATGCTAAATTACCAAATTTCAGATTGTAAACAGTACTCTTACTACCTAATACAAACAGCAATTTTTGCATCAAATCACAATTAGATGTAAAGCACATTTTTATTAGCACATAAGAACTGCCACACGGGGTCAGACCAATGGTCCATCTAGCCCAGTATCCTGCCTTCCAATAGTGGCCAATCACAGATACTTCAAAGGGATTGAACAGAACACAGCAATCATCAAGTGACCCATCCCCTGTCATCCAATCCCAGCATCTGGCACTCAGAGGTATAAGGACTCCCAGAGCATGGGATTGCATCCTTGACCATCTTGGCTAATAGTCATTGATGGACCTATCCTGCATGAATTTATCCAACTCTTTTTTTAATCTAGTTTTACTTTTGGTCTTCACAACATCCCCGGGCAATAAGTTCCACAGGCTGACTGAGTTGTGTGAAGAAGTACTTCCTTTTGTTTGTTTTAAACCTGCTGCCTATTAATTTCATTGGGTGACCCCTGGTTCATGTGTTATGTTAAGGGATAAATAACACTTCCTATTCACTGTCTCGACACCATTCACGATTTTATAGAACTTTATCATATTCCTCCTCAGTCATGTCTTTTTTAAGATGAATAGTCCCAGCCTTTTTTCTCTCTCCTCATATGGAAGCTATTCCATACTCCTAATCATTTTTGTTGCACTTCTCTGTGCCTTTTCCAATTCCATTGGTCTGACCCCGTGTGGCAGTTCTTATGTTCTAATGTCTTTGTGGAGATGGGGCAAACACAATTGAATGCAGTATTCAAGATGTGAGTTTACCATGGATTTCTATAATGCATTATGATATTTTCTGTCTTATCTATCCCTTTCCTAGTGGTTCCTAACATTGTTAGCTTCTTTGATTGTCGCTGGACCTTGAGCAGATGTTTTCAGAGAACTATCCATGCTGACTCCAAGATCTCTGTCTTGAATGGTAACAGCTAATATAGAACCCATCATTTTATATGTATAGTTGGGATGTTTTCAAATGTGCATTACTTTGAAAACAGCAACAATTTGTTAACCAGTAATCCAGTTTTGTGAGATCCCTATGTAGCTTCACAATTAGCTTTGCACTCAACTATCTTGAGTAATTTTGTACTATCTACAAACTTTGCCACCTCACAGTTTATCTCCATTTCCAGATCATTTATGTTGAGCACTGTTCCCCGTACAGATCCTTAAGGGACCCTGCTATCTACCTCTCTCCACTGTGAAAACTGACCATTTATTCCTACGCGTTATTTGTATTTTTTAACCAGTTACTGATCCATGAGAGGACCTTCCCTCTTAAGCAAAGTAAGCAGCCATGGGATAAGAGACATTGGTGAAGGATCTTGTCAAACACTTTCTGAAAATCCAAGCACACCATCCCAACTGGATCGCCCTTGTCTGCATGATTGTTGACAACTTCAAAGAACTCTAATAGATTTGTGAGGCATGATCTCTCTTTACAAAAGCCATGTTGGCTCTTCCCCAACATATCGTATTCATCTATGTATCTGATCATTATATTCTTTTCTACAGTTTCAACCAATATGCTTGGTACTAAAGTTAGGCTTACTAGACTGTAATTGCCAGAATCCACTCTGGAGCCTTTTTAAAAAAATCAGTGTTCCGTTAACTATCCGCCAGACATTTGGTACAGAGGATGATTTTAATGGTAGGTTACATACCACAGTTAGTAGTTCTGTAATTTCATATTTGAGTTTCTTCAAAACTCTTGGATGAACACCATCTGCTCCTGATGACTTATTACTGTTTAATTTATCAATTTGGTCCAGAATCTCCTCTATGGACACCTCAATTTGGGACAGTTCCTCAGATTTGTCACCAAAAAAGTTTTGTCAGGTGTGGGAATCTCCCTCAAATCCTCTGCAGTGAAGACCTCTGCAAAGTATTCATTTAACTTTTCTGCAATGGCCTTATCTTCCTTGAGTGCTGCTTTAGCACCACAATCATCCAGTGGACCCACTGATTGACAGGCAGGCTTCCTGCTTCTGATGTATTTTGACTGAACAGCATGGTAACAAAGACCTCACTTTATTTAACATAATCATCATCAATATGGGAAATAAAGAATAGTTCTCGCAGTAAGGGCAGCCCATCTTCTAATCAAAGGCAGCACCTAATTCCAATTGATAATAAGTACCCTAGTTCTTCTCCTGCTGGTCCATGGACCAATTTGGCCATATGACTTACAAAAATTAGGCCAGCTCACTTCAACAATAAGACAGCATACACTTGATCCTTGTAATGAGATCTAGAGTAATCTCAGAACAATCCCTGGAGTCCCAATTGGTGAGCTTCACTGTCCTGAAATATCACAATCCCCAGATTCCCCAGTCATCAAAACACGGGACAAATATCACTTCCCCTAATTTAATTGTCATCTGGCTGTAAAGTTTCCTCTGCATGGACTGTCCTACAAGCAGTTAATGTTGCAAAGTACCAATAATAACAAAATAACTTAAATTACAACATTTCAATGATAGTATCAACTTCCCAGTGGAGAAATGAAAATGCAAAAAAAAAATACCACTTCATATACTTCATACCACTGAAACAATCGACCTCTTCACACACAGGCAAAAGTGATGCTGGAAGAAGGGAGGCAAAAGGATCCTCCCCTGCACTCCAGCATCATTTAATAAGTGGCAAGCTGCCCATCCCCCGAAGCCAACCTAGCTTAGACTTTCTTAAAGCTCAGAGGGGGACCAATCGGATAGCCTCACAAAGCCTGGCTGTTATTTGCTAGTGAATACACACATCTGTTCCATCTTCCCCAGGCAACCCTGGTAAGAGCATCCTGAAATGGTGACAAGAACAGCTAAGGCGGTTCCCTTGTTTGCAGCAGTCCCGCTGCATGAAGCAAGGCTCACTTGGCCACCATGATCTTCCTAGAACATAATGGAATTGGAGAAAAACATATTAGCTAGTCTAATCCCAGGAAAAAGTAGTAGTTCACCCTCAATGTCCACTAGTGCCAATATCTGGGGCCAAATGCTATAATTTTCTTGTTGCCCCATGATGTAAATAGGTCCACCTGTGTATCAAACCATATGGCCGTCAGATAGCCAAAAATCATCTAGTCCCATTCCCATTCTTCCTCAGCGGTTGGTTTTTTCCTGAATGGAAGTGATTTTTTTTTTTTTAAACATTCACCATTTTCCAGAAAGGGCAGAACCTGCATAGCTTGGGTGCTTTTCCCCCTGGAGGGGAGAGAAGAGAAGGGGTTGTACCTTTCTGATAATTTAAACACATGACTAATTGCAACTGATCATTACAGTTGCACCTGCAACTAACGGATCATTTCAGTATCTGATGTCCATGAGTATTGAGGAAAAATGACTTGATTTACCAGAAGACTGACCAACATAAAAGTAACACCACACTGAAGGATTATTAAATATACTTCTAAACACAAGAGCTACTTAAACAAAAAGCTTTTACATTTGCTCAGAGAGATATAAAATAATGATTGTGTTCTAAATCTCAGAATTGTTTTATAAGAAGTTTTGTATTGTGATTTTGTCAGTGTACTTGAAACTCCTTAGTGAAATTCTTTAAAGGGAAAATTCTGAATGTTTTTTAAAAGTTCCTATTCCCCCATCCCAAATATTATTAAAATATCTCCTCCTAACTAAATTATAACTGTACCTCAAAACCAGACTCCCATTAAAAGTCTGTCTTAAGAGTAAAGTAGATAGCTTAACAGAAATTCTAAAACATTTAACTGTATAAATGATTTCCCAAATCTTATACTTAGGTTCATTATTGTGACTAACGCAGAAGTAAATACATTAACTAATGCAGAAGTAACATATATTAATTCAGAGAACAATCATGCAAAAACTGTTTTAAAAAAGTGAATGCAAATTTCTGATATTACAGAAATTCCACGAGAGATGGCTGCAAACCAGAAAGATAAAAAAAGAAAGCATCTGAAGATATGCCTTATTGTAAATATGCATAAAAAGATCAACCCATATTTCCTTACAGCAGGGAATCACAAGAAACAAAGTGAAAGAGGCTGGTACCCAAGCAACCAGAAAGGAAAGACATTTATTTTAAGCAACCCATTACCAAGCTACTCAAACAAAATAAACAAGACCCACAGTAACAGCGGGCAGGTCATGATGCTCCTGTCTTCTTGTCTCTGTCTCAATGTGTTCATTCTGGTAATGTTCAGACAGACCAGTGGCACTTACACACATTTTCATACATAGTGGACAGATGAAGCCCTGTGAAACAGTAACTTTTAGGTATGTACATTTTAAAAAAGTAAGAATATAAACAGAAAAAGCACCTTACGTGTCAAATATGTATTAAAATTCTTAAAAAGCATGCTATTGCCTATATGCAAGAAACAAAGCTGGTGCTTGTTACTTTTCAGTAAGTTTCTTAAAATGAAATTTTGCTGATCATGAGTCCAAAACACAGAGAAGACAAATAGAATGTTGTTAAGTGAATTAAAAACCAAACATATCTGAGACATTGAGCTTTGACAGTAGGCAGTACATTCATTTTGTTAATTGTTTTCATCAGTTTTACTAGGCCTTTGGTACTGCTCCACACTACAAAGGGGCATATTATGCATAATGTATCATGACATAGCCACTGTAAAATATTAGGGCTATGTCTACACTACCACTTATGTAAGTATAACTTATGTCACCCAGGGGTGTGGGGAAAAAACAGACCCCTGAGCAACATAAGTAACACCAACATAAGTGCCAGTGTGAACAGCGCTATGTCAGCAGGAGAGCTTCTCCTGCCAACATAACTACCACCACTTGTTGGGGGTGGTTTAATTATGTCGACAGGAGAGCTCTCTCCCATCAGCAATGAGTAGCTACACGAGAGATATTGCAGTGGTGCTGCTGCATCGGTACAACTGCACCACTGTAAGCTCTCTAGTGTAGACATAGCCTAGGTCAAAGTTCTGTACAAAGGTCTGACAGGACATTTTGTAACATTGCTTTCAGACCTTTTATAAAAATAAACTGGAAGAGGGTGTGAAAGAGCCAGAATACCATAGTACATGAACAAGAGGACTCAAGTCAACATTTCATGGGGGGTTCAGTCAAAGTTTTTCTGACAAATTATTGTACTATATTTTTTTTCCTTCTCATTTCCTTCAGTTACAGTAATGTTAAATGCTCCTTGTGAAAAACAGAAGGTAAAAACAGTTTTAGGGGGAAAAAATTTAAGACAGTGTCCCTTTAAAAAGAAATCTGTTGATGTGGAGCTATACAAAGTAAATCCAACTATTTTTCTCCTAAGTTATTTCTTAAATGGTAAGCAGTTTTTTAAAGGCTTTTTAAATTTCTTAGTACTGTTAGCAAAAGCACTATTTTTATGGATTCAGAATATGTGAGGCAATAATATGCACGTGGAAGTAAAATTTAAATGCTGAAGAAACTGTAACCAAGGTAAGAGTGCGCTTTACATAAATTGTTAAACACAAAACAAAAAAACTCTAGTAACCTTTAAAAAGAAAGGGTTAACAGCTTTAGAACAGCTTTAACCAATTAGCAATACTTACAACACATTTGTCACCCAGAATGGTCATTTACTTCAGTTTAAAGGATCACCTGTTGACTGCACTACCATGTTCAACCACCTAACTTACAAAGTTAAATCCATACAGCTAAAAGAAAATCTTGCAACATCAGAAGTACCTTTCCTCTAGCCTCTTGTCTGAAGTATGTGCTAACAAGTCAATCCAAAAGAGTGCAATGCTTTAATAATGTGTCTCTCTCACTGATGAAAGAGGAAAATAAGAGTAAAGATCCAAGATTCAAATTGCATTAGTTAAACCTACTTTTTGGTTTATTTTGCTTTCCAGTTAAAATAAGCTTTATTACAGAAACTGTTAAAAAACAAGAGTACTTGTGGCACCTTAAAGACTAACTAAAGTGCCACAAGTACTCCTGTTTTTTTTGCGGATACAGACTAACACGGCTGCTACTCTGAAACCTGTTAAAAAACAGAAAGCTATATATACACAAGCTAACTTCTGGAGCTCAATTTTCAAAACTGTGCATGCCACTTGTTTGCGTAAAATGAGAAATGCATGCACACATAGTCGGCATCCTTTCATCTGCAAGAGATATGATGTAGAGATATGATGTAGATGGTTTGCAATGTCTCATGTGACTGAATAGTCCAATCCGAGATTTGCATGACCTTTGGCAGCTGTTTCAAATGTATGTTTCTTGGTTGGGAACTGCTTGCTTCCTATGGGCTCTTTTCTCTTCAAGCTGAAGGAGCCAGCTCCTGTCATGGACTTTGATGCCTTGATAGAGACGTTGGCGTCACATGTTACGATCACTTGCCAAGGTTTTCCATCGGTCAGGATCAATTCCAAATTCCTTCATATTTCGCTTGCATGTGTATTTATAGCGAAGCTTGAGACATCCTGTTGTTCTTGTTCAGTCTGATAGCTCCCCATATAGCATGTCCTTGGGTATGCGTCCATTTTCCAAACTACTCAGAAGGCCCAGCCAGCGCAGACATCTTTGCTTGAGCAGGGCTGTCACATTTGGTAGAACATGGATAACTGATGCTCATCAGGAGAAAAGGTTAAATAGTTTCCACCTATGCTGTTTACACCACATACTCAACACCAAATGTAAATATAAAGTCACCAATGTATACATAGGCATTTGGATAGATGCACACAGAATCAAATGTCTTACTAGTTTTAAACCAGGGCCATGTAAATGCATAGATAATTCTGCACAGCAGAAAGAGTGTGCTGGGCTACAATACATCTGGCATTATCATTTAACACATGGGGAGGTTACAAAGATGGATATGTATTTCTGGATAAGTTAATTACATACTTGATACACTGATCTGATTTTCTCTGTTTAGGGTTTTCACCACACAGTGTACCTAGCACATGAAGAAAAGAACAGAGAGGATTTACAAGGGTGTTTGTTTCTTACACAATTGTAAAAATTCTACATATTTATATCAGACTGACCTTAGGCATAAGATATTCAGACACATTGATTTGAAAACAGCTTCATGACCTCAGCCCTAGTCCTAACCCAAAAAAGAAACTCCAAGACTTTGATCCATTCAATTCAATTAACCCTTCCTCCTCTTCCAGCCCCCTTCAACCTAATCCTGATATCTATTGAAGGCCTTGTCTACACTACAGAGTTTTGTCAAAAAAAAGTCAGCTTTCATCAACAAAACAGTGGAGGTGTACACACAACAATGCTCCGCCTGCTGATTTAACTTTCCTGTTACTCTGACAAAATAAAACCACCTCAATGAGAGGCGTAGAGCTTTTTGCGACAAACTTAGATCAATGCACTGTCACTGTAGACACTGTGTTTAATTATGTTGCTGTAAATGGCCTCCAGGAGGTGTCCCACAATGCCCAGCTGGCTGCTGTGGTCAGTAGTTCAAACTCCGCTGCCCCGCAGCCAGGTACACAGGCATCTGCCACTCTCCTTTAAAAGGACTGTGATTTTTTGAAATTCCACTTCCTGTTTGCTCGGTATGGACCGTTCACATATATCTTCCCAGCTGACCATGGCAGCTCCCTGCAGCAAACACGCTCCCGCTTGGAGTACACCAGAGTTGTTGGACCTGCTGGGTCAGTGGGAAAAGGGGGCTGTGCACTCCCAACTCCGCTCCAGCCGTAGGAACTTCGATACCTACAATCATATTTTTCTTGGCATGTCGGAGAAGAGCCACGAACAGGACATGCATCAGTACCATGTGAAGATCAAGGAACTGAGGCAGGCGTACCAGCAGGCAAGGGAGGCAAACCATTGCTCTGGAGCTGCGACAAAGATCTGCCACTTCTACACGGAGCTGGATGCCATCCTCAGTGGCAACCCCACCTCCACCAACAAGAGCCCCGTGGATACTTCAGCGGGAATTGGAGACAGCGGACTGAACCCCAAAGACAAAGTGGTGGATGAGGAAATGGAGTTGGAGCATGAGATGGCACAGGTGACAGGGTGGTCCTGTAGGCGCAGCAAGCCAGGATCTCTTCTCGAGTCCAGAGGGTTCAAGCCAGTCCCAGCACTCCGGCTCTGGCGCGCATGATACACAGGAGGGGAGCTCTGGTAAGTGCTCATTTTGATTTGATACTATTCAGTTACATGAGATAGTGCTGTCCTTTCTTTCGTTTAGCGTGCTAGAAGTGGGTAAAGGGACAGAAATGTACAAGACTAGCAGTATTTGCGTCTGCTTCCCATTCCCCTACAGCTAAGCAGTGCAGGCCCTGCAGAAAAGTTCATTAATTCACACTGAGATTTCACGGGAATCCTCCAGAGAGATCTCTAGGAAATTTTCCTGGAGGCACCTGCCAATCCTCTGCCGAAGGTTCCTTGGCAGAAATGCTTTGTTTCTTCCCCGCTGTAGGAAACTCTGTCACACCAATCGGCAATCACTTGTGCAGGGACTAAACCGACACACAGACAAGCAGCATAGGGACCTGGTCTGAAGCCGCAAGAATGCCAGAGATGCACCCGTGCATCCTTGTATACCCTCAGGAGTGAGATATCGGCTTCAATTTCCCCCACCTGTGGAAAATGGTGGCAGAATTTATAATAGCGTCCCTAGTCGCTTGCAGTGATCCTCTTAAAAAGCCACATAGACTCTTTGTCCCATCTTGGACCTTCCCCCCATGCTGGGACAAACTCACCATGTTTAGGGCACTCGATGAGCTGTATGCTTGCCAAGGGAGAGAGAGTGAGAAAGAGGTGTAATGATTCAATGCTGTGAGTGCCTCTGTTTATTGCTGCCTCTGTTTATTACTTCTTGTGCTTCTGCAGACGTGCCCTTCAGGGGAACCCCTTTACACACCAACACAGCACCTCCACCAGATAAGGAGGCAACACAGGAGGAGTAAAGAGGACATGTTTAGGGAGGTGTGCTCGTCAGACACCACAGATATTGAGCACAGGGCACGAAGAAAGACAATTGATGAAAAATTGGAAATAGATAGCCTGGGGAGGAAGCATGGCTAGGAATGTATTTTAGTGGGCCAGGAGCAAATGATAAAACTGATGGAAGACCAGAGATGTTGCAGTCAGAACACGTGTGCTCACCTTCCCCTGCAGCCTATACAGAACTGCGTGCCATGACCGTCCCACACTCCCCACACACATTCTTTGCATCTCGCAGTAACCCTTTCACACTACCCCTTTGGATAGGTTCCCTAAGGACATCTGGACTTATACACAACTATGAGAGCTTCCATTAAGGGAGTGCTCCTCAGTGTCATGTCCCTTGTATGACATGGGATAGCTACCCACAGTGCACTGCTCTCTTTCTCTATGCTAGAGCACCAACTGAGGACACACTCTGCTGACACAAGTTGTGTGAACATGCACAAGTGCTGTAATTATAGCAGTTTATGATCATCGGCATAACTTGCGTTGATTTAATTCTGTAGTGTAGACATAGCCTACATAGATCCCCAGATCTTCTGTTGGGCCCAGGTTATTATCTCCATTCAGATCTTACAATGCTCTGGGTTGGGAGATTT
This sequence comes from Mauremys reevesii, assembly GCF_016161935.1. Taxonomy (NCBI): domain Eukaryota; kingdom Metazoa; phylum Chordata; order Testudines; family Geoemydidae; genus Mauremys; species Mauremys reevesii. Next base: position 280,131,569 of record NC_052623.1, on the reverse strand, counting down.
AGAAAGATAAACCTGCCTGCCTGGAACAGAATGAATGATCCACTGGGACCCTCAATTCCATATAATACTAGATGATCGGACGGGATTATAATGAGAGGCAGGTGTCATACAATGGGTCTGGCTCTGATGGGTATGGGCAGCAGATCACAATGTACATGTAAAGAAGGATTACAGGAAGGGAACATTTTAAGCCAGTTGGGTAGGAGACCACAACAGATTTTTAGGTTAGATACTGTAAATATCTGAACTTTCTGAGATTCACCTATCATTAACTTAGACTCTTCAACACAAAGGAACCATACTTTATTGTAGTGATTAAATTCACCACTGTATTTAACTACATGCCCACAGGGAATTTCAAACATACTGTATTACAGGAACAATCCAGTCTGCCACTAGTTACTGCATTAGTCAACTTATTTAGGCATTTCTTAAGACAACTAGAGAGTAGCTTGAAAAAACAAGTGATGAATGAGCCCTATGCCTGAGTTCTTCATCAGTTCTCAGAGCAACCTGACTGCATAAAAATGCAGACACCACACAATGCTTTAGCAATTTTTCTTGATGTATCTGAAGCATATTACACCAATATGCAGGTTCTTTTTTATATCAAATGTAGAATCACTGATGCCTCACCCAAATTCACAGGATCATGTCACTTTACTCAAAGTTCTGAGATGAAATTATTTCATATTAGCAACATATTTTATATAGTTCTTGTTCACATTTAACCATATATATGCTGACATTTCACTATAAAGCCTATTGAGAATACGTCTGCTCATTTTAAGCTAGAAAACTTCACAAATTCAACTCACTAATTCATGCATGCTATGAAACATTTGTTAATTTTCTGGTACAACACATTTCCATGCATTTGCCCATTTACACAGATTATGTCTAATCAAAGTCCCTCTCAAAAGAGAGGTGAATCAGATGCCAAGATGCCTAGTCCCATATATTGTTATCCTACCGTACCTCTGAAGTGCTTTCATTGTTCACATCCACTGCATTTCCTGGGGCTGCAGACGAATCCGAATCTGAGCTCTGCGACCCAACTCTGCCTGGAGTCTGAAACGGAAGAAATATAAATTTTATTAAACTGAGTTTGAAGTCTATGTTGCAAAAAGGAATGCCTTGTAAACTGAACAAACTGATAAGCATACTGCATAGTCAATGCAACAGTGTACAATCCAAAATTACTGCCAAGCCCTTACATCATCACTTGAGTAAAGAGTGTTTATTAGAAAGATCAATACACAACAATATAAAAGAATTTTCAACTAGCAATAATCACACCTCAGATTAACCCTAATACATAAAGAACTACGCCAAACTGCACTTATTATCATTCAAATTACAGCTAAATACAGTTAAATGGTTATTCAATAGAAAAATCCTAGAAATTAAAATTTTGCCTCTTAAGATATTAAATAAATACTAACATACTCCTCTTCAGACTGTGGAGTTTTGTTAACTAAAACAACAACGTTTTTATACTTGTCAGATTATTCAGTAGAAAAGCTGACAAAAGTAGGCCCATTGATAAGGTAGTAAGTAAATAAAAATATATTACTTTACAAATCACCAAATTTCAATATAGAGGATAAGTAGAAAACTAAAGTTAAAACTGCTTCATAGATCAAACTTCCAATTAAATTAGACTAGCTTATTCAACAAGGAATCCTATAAAATTAAGTTGTATATTTTCATTTGCTTCCAGTATATGCTTCTTTCCAAATTACAGTTTCAAACCAGTAAACAAATTAAGTAAACACTACTTCATTCAAAGTCTCATGAAACAGATTCAGGTTACTAATCCTCAGCTAATTCATCCTACTTTTCAGCAAGAGATTCATTTTTCTTTCTCTTATCTACTTCAAAAGTTCCACTGCTTCATCAGAATCATAAAAGAAAGTTAACATCCTCAACAAGGCAAACTTTGGCAAGGAAAGTTATTGAAACAGCCAATCAAGAAAACAAAAATTCTTCCATAGCATAACATTTTTCTCCCTCTTAAATTCTGTGTGGGTCCAGATTGTTCTGAAAAAACGGGGATTTGTTTACTCTTATAATAAAATTTTACTTTTGGTCTCTGAACCACTGACCATCAATCACTCCCAATCTAGAACCAACTCAAAGTTTACTTTAAGAATTCCATTGACAGGGTTAGAACCCAAATAAAGTACTGATGTTGTAATTTTGTGGGCAATCTGGAAATATTTTTGATCTTATATAAGGTATTCACACTTTCTGCATACAGAATTTTAAAATAAAGGGAGAGAGCTACAGGAATAAGCTTTGTCTACATACTTCAGAAACGGAAATATCATAACAGTATTTGTCTTGGAAAAAAATTCCAAAATCTTAAAATTTAAACAAAACAATAAATAACCCTTTATAAAGATGCCTCTAAATGTAATTTTCTCCCTTAGTTTGAAATTGAAGTATAGATTCTATTTGTGTTTATAAATAATATTCTATATCTTTTTTCCCCACCAGGATTACATCATCTAATTACTGTACTGCTCCTAACATACAGTACACCTTAAAGAAGTCTTTGAAGACCAAACAGGATGAGGAGAGTGGTTGTGGGAGAAGGAAATTAGCTGAATGCACTCCACCTAACAGAGGTGGGCAATGGTGACCATGACAAGAGATAGGAGAAGAGAGAACCTCTTCTTGTTGCATCCTCCCCCTTCAGTTGTTGCTGAAATGGCCACTGCTACAAGTTTATCCGTTTTGTGTACTGTTTGTTACTCAGTCTATTTGCTGGAAATATGAAAGAAGACAAAAAACAACATGGGAGAACAATATAGTCTCATTCTAGCTATAAAATTATTAGAGTGCAGTAACATCCATAATATGGTAGAAGATTTCCAACCACAGATGATCATATAGCCCCTACCTCTAAGAATTTATAATCTAAAAGGCAAAAAATGGATCAAAGGTGGAAGAAAGGAATATGATATATGAACACGATTTATACATCAAGGTGGTGCCTGGCACTTATGTTGGTATTTCTCATAACTTATTTTTTTACATTGTATCAGCTACCATCTATTGCTTTCTTACCAACCAGTTAATTTCCAATAGACTTCACAACAGAGGGGAAGGGATAGCTCAGTGGTTTGAGCATTAGCCTACTAAACACAGGGTTGTGAGTTCAATCCTTGAAGGGGCCGCTTAGGGATCTGGGGCAAAATCAGTACTTGGTTCTGCTAGTGAAGGCAGGGGGCTGGACTCGATGACCTTTCAGGGTCCCTTCCAACTCTATGAGATAGGTATATCTCCATATATTTTATATTTAACAGAAGTAAGTCTTGGGATCGGATTTAAATATTAGATCAGTATAAACACAGAAAGGGCATTCCACAGGTAGGGAGTAGGATGGAAGAATATACAGAGACTGTTATAGGAAAGCAAGGTATCAAGGCTAGCAACACTGGTGAAATGAAGAGGGCAGGGAGCAACGCAAAAAATGAGATCAGACAAGTAGGGCAGGGCAAAGGTATCATGCACGGCCCTGAAGGAAGTGACAAAAGCTTCACGTGGCAGATAAGCTGCAGTTCATAACACAATAGCACCTACAAGTTATGAACAATGCTACATATTCATCTGTACCAGCAGACAATGTTCTTTATAGTAACTAATATATCTTTTAAATAAAGTTCTGCTAACATGTGGAGATTCAGTGGAGGAATTCAAAGTGGGGAGCAGTGTGATAAGAACAGTTCAGAGAAGAGGGGTTAGGTATATTACATTGGGAAAGTAATGGGCAAGATACTCAAGGAGGGCTAAGTTGCTGACATCATTGCTTTCTAGAAAGGTATGAAATATCCACCAGCAAAGGGAGCAGGAAAGTCTCCTGATACTCCCGGGGAGACACCTCATGCATACGAATATTAGCACAAGATTAAATGATACAATATGTGATGTAAGAGCATTTGTATATGTTTAAGACACTAATTACCCTTTCCTTTCTTAATGACAAATAGCTTCTAACTCACATCCACACCCTATGAGCTACACCTACATCTACAATCAGTCAATAATCAACCTTCAGGTCAAACTACTGCAATACTTTTATGTTTGAAGCATATGTCTACCAAGTGAAGATCTAGAAACTTACTAATAAATTTTACCAGATTTCACCTAAATATAACTCTTCCTCGACTAATGTCCAAAAAGCCTAACTGCCAGGTTGAGAGACTTAGGGCTTGGCTACACTTATGGTTTGCAGCGCTGGTAGTTTGCAGCGCTGGTCATCCAGCTGTGTAGGAACAGCGCTGGTGTGTGGCCACACTCACAGCTACCAGCGCTGGTGTGTGGCCACATTTGCAACATTTGCAGCGCTGTTAGGAGTGCTGCATTATGGGCAGCTATCCCAGCGTTCAAGTGGCAACAACGTGCTTTTCAAAAGAGGGGGGTGGAGGGTGGTGTACTGTGACAGGGAGCGGGGAAGAGAGAGAGAGTGGATTTTTGGAGCCAACACTGTGTCTTAGTTTCCTGGATTGAAAAATCACAAAATGTTCACGAGCCCTTAGTCTTAATTACAAACAGCCTGCCTCCAACGCTGTTTCTCTGTCAAGCAAACATTCACTCCCTGCCTCTCATTTGATCGTTCACAGCCAGGTACAGATAGCCCCTGTTTGCTGTGATCAGTGTTTGTTTTTTAGATAAGCAGTTCAACGGGAGAGTTCACAACAAAACAAAGAGAGGCTGCATAACAAAACAGAGAGTAATTTAGTTAAAAGCTTTCTGGGATATCTCCTTATTCCCTGGAGGCCAATAAAAGCGCTGGTGTGTATCCACACTTGATGAGCAGCGCTGGATCACCAGCGCTGCAATCGCTACACCCCAACCTGGCCAGGTGTACAGCCAGCGCTGCAGCCAGGGAGTTGCAGCGCTGGATGTGCCTTGCAGGTGTGGACGGTTACTAATTGCAGCGCTGGAAAGCCTCTACCAGCGCTGCAACTTGCAAGTGTAACCAAGCCCTTAGTAATTCTCTCCCCAGAGCAAAGAGATCTGAGAACAAGAACAGACTTGCCTAAATTTGGGCTCCTAGAATCAGCTGTGCTGCAGTAAAGGGAACAGAGGGTACAGGCATAGAAGCACTGACTCCAGTGTTCCAAAAAACCTTCTGATAGGGATTTCTGAACCACACCCAAATCTCATGTTGTGGTAATAAGCTCTAATACACCAACTGTTTAAGTATGACTATTCCTGAAGTTCTAGATGACAGAGGTGAGGAAATGCCACTAATAAAGAACTGGTGAAGGAACAGTGTGTCCAAACGGGAGCAACTTGTACGGGAAATTATTATTGCCTAACTTGAACCTTAGGTATCTCATGTGCATTAGCCTTCTTGATATGGTGAAGGATGCATCCTGAGTGTTCAACTCCAAAGCAATCTTGCGAACAGAAGGAAATTATGTTACTATATGAAATTTTGTTTTATTCAAACATTTGTTGAGATCAGCATTGGACACAGATCCCCTTTTTTTCATGGGAATGAAAAAGCAATGAGAGTAAAAACCTGTAATCTAAAACTAAAAGATCCTAGCACCCACTTTATTGTTCCTAGTTGGAAAAAGGGAGGACTTCACATGAGATGGATGTGGGAGAAGGAGATTTAGGTTTTTATCAGAAGTAGAGGTGGAACCATTTTTTATAACCAAGAACCCAATGGCCCATAGTAATAGCCCTTCAAACTGTAAAGTACAACAAAATGGAGTCCTCAACAGCATGGATGAGGGGGACCAATGGAAAAGGCTCTCTGTATTTGACCAGCAAAATTGCTACTTGGACCCAGATGTTAACAATGGGTCTGATTGTCCATTCATACTGGTGTAAACAAGAAGTAGCTCTGCTGACGTCAATGGAGTTACACTTGCATAGGCAAGAGGATAAGCAAGCCCAAATGTCATCATGGGTGTTGAGCAAGATTGGTATTGGCACTCCTTAGGCTATTGATCCCTCTGAGATTGACACCCATAAGATCTGTAGGGTCTAATAGTCAGGATATGATTCTATGTGAGACTAACGTGAAAAGGAGAGGGGCTTTGAACTAGTTATGTATGTGAGCATTTTTAAATGGCTAACATCCAAGTAGTGGGCAATAATCCTTGGCTCCATTAATGTGCTCTAGGTTTCATCTGTTTTTGAACTAATGAAATCAGGACTTTGAAAAAGGACAGTCATACTGCTCCCAGCACCTGTGTGTTATCCAGAGAGGAAAAAAATGAAAGATTCCAGTGGGAAGAGAGAAGAAATCTCTTCAATTATAATAAAGAATTTATTTCCTGTAATACACACAAAATACTAGATGTTGTACATAAAATAAAGGAAAGCATGGTCCCCTCCCCAAAGAGCTTACAGGAATAAAATGTTGCCTGTTCCACCTACTCCTATTGCAAAATTTCATCTCTAATGTGCACATATCCAGACGAAAGACGTATCTATCTTAGACAAGTGGGATGAAGAATACTGCATCTTGTTATTACTCTACTTCTCTTCACCTTGAAACTCTATGAATTTGAGGCAGAAGCACCTTGCCACACAGTACATGAGCTGTGGCCATGCTCAACAAAGGTTATGCCCAGACATCATTCTTGTACCCCCCTCCCCCCCGCACTGAGGAACCCCAAAGAAGATATATGCATGTTCACACTGATGGAGAGGCTCAGATACTAATTTTTTCTCCCATAGAGAAACAACAACTTCAGATTGTCAGATCAGCTGTTTAGCCCATTTTTTTGGGGAAGGGAATTCTTAGAACCACAAGCTCAACTCTGAGGATAATGGAGAGACTTTCCTACAGGCCCTAACAACTGAGAAACTTTAATTCTCAAAACCTCAGATCCAGTTAGGTTCCCGTCTGTTCAAATGTCTCCAGTACACAATTTATCCCAAGTGGTAATAGATCTTTCTGATACAAAGAAAGCGTCTCAACTAAGGGATGTATCTTTTCTGGACCTCTTGCAATGAAAGCAGGTCTTTGGTTCCATCTTTCAGAACCTAAAATTCAAAGAATGCTCCTTCATGTACTTTAGCAGTGAAGCCTTAGAATAGAAAGATGGAAGTACAGAAAAATGAGCAAACTCGCTAGCCTTGGCAGTGATGCAAGACGACTATTCTGCAGCCCACCTACATAGGAGGAAAGAAAAGGATAGTAGGAGGGTGGACACTTTTAGATCCACACTTCTGGAACATGTGCGTCTGCATCAGAGTAGGGATCTGCTGAAGCAACTAATGATAAAGAAAATGTTATTTTCTTTCCATTGTAAATTCTTACATAATGTTACTGTACACGGTTAAACAGCTGCCATGCTTCACCCCAGAGATGTCTACATTTCAACAGGAGTTATGCATATTAAATATTGATAGCTTGTAAAACACAAATTGCTTTAAAGCATTTGGCCCTGCAAATGCATGGTTATTGCAATGTTCAGGATGAAAGGTGCTATATAATGTAAGATGTTATTACTGCTTGCTTGATTAAAGTCACTGCTTTATGAAATACCTTAGGTGTGCTATAGTCACACTGAAATGCACTGCAGGACATGTCTTATTCCTGGTGTTATGCAAATACTAGCCAAAGTTATGAAACAATAATGGTAAAATCTTTTTAACCTTTTGAAAGTAAAATGCTTACTTAAAACAGACATAGTTCCAGCCTACAACACAGGAAAGAGCATGCTACAAAGGGGTTTGTGTGTGCTTTTAAAAAAAAAAAATTAACCTTCAAAATCTGGAGAAACGTACATGTCCATTAGCAATATAGCAGAGACAAACTACTTAGTATCATAAAAAAATTAAATGCAAATTTTGTAGGCTATTGTGAAGACGCTGAAACCTCAAAATCAATCCACAGTACAATTTTTAAAATTACAGTGTACATGGACTTTATCGGTCAATTCGAGAACGAATCTTTTTAACTGATCTTTTCATTATTAAATATTTATGAATACATACATTTAGTTTAGGCTTCAAGCATAAACAGTGCTGTACCATGCACTCTGAACATCACAGTGTATACGCACAGCTTTATAAGTATGGTTTATACTATATAACCCAGAAGAGGGTAGAAGGCTGATGCCCTTTTTAGTTTTCTTGTATGTTTGTCTTTTAATTATTCACTCCTGGATAAATTTCTGTGGTGTGGGTAGGAGGGAGAGAAAAGCTATCTACATAAAATATACACAGAACTATTACAAACACTTTTACAAGATTAAAATTCTGAAGTATGGTTAGCGCTGGAAAAATGATTATGTAAAACTAGCACCTTCTTATTCAACAGATCTGCTTCCTGTGATCCTGAGTCATAATTGTTTATTTTAACTACAAGTACAAGTTTACTACTGTTCGCACTGTAGAGCCAATACAGCTGCTGAAAAACAAGGTTAACTACACAGTATTTTTCATATATCATCGAAACTAGAAGCTAACCAAATGCAGAAACATCACCACCACCACCACCAAAGAAAACAAGGGAAAGAGAACAGTTTTCTTTTTGAAAATCAGGTGATGCTTTACATATATTTACTTATTTATTTTAAATTTGGAAACCTAATACATTTGATGAAATCACTAAGAATATAAATATGGGTTCCCACGATGTCACTTTTACAGTCACGTCTCTGTGCATCGCTGTACTTGAATTTATCAGCAGTGCCATTTAAAACATTTTTCAAATTAGTTTTAACTCAACCTCTTTAAAAATAAATGAAAAACAATATTATGAACATGAAGTTACACAATTTTCCCAGCAGAGATTTAAATACAGCATAAGGCTTCTATTGTTCAATCATTCTGAATTCCCTAACAAATATTAAATGCAAGAATCAAAATATAAACAGACAGCACTGCTTGTTTAAGTCTCTGCTCCTGAACAATTTTCAGGACATTAGCTTTGTTCCTTTCTTTTACTAGTTGTGTGTGCTATTTTTAAAAGAAGAAGAAGCAGCCTATTCACAAACTAATTTTTCCTTCAGAATTTTAGTGAGAAAGTACTATTTTCAAGTTATGAAAAGGTAATTTCACATTTCAAACTAACATTACATAAGATCATTCCAAGCCCTCAGTACATCAGTTTTTAGCCACTGAAATTAATTACAAAATACTATTAAACTAATTCACATGCTAGAAACACTGTGTACTGTATAATATTATTATTTACTTATTTTGAAGAATGCCAGCTGCTTTACAGACAAGTAAAATGAAACAGCTCCTGCCTCAAAGGACAAAGTCTTCAGCCCCCATCTTGCAATGAGATCCATGCAGGCAGAACCTTGCATCCACATGGAGACCCAATGAAGTCAATGGGGCTCCATACGAATGCAAGGGTCCATCTATCCAAACCTGATTGCAGGAACGGAGCCTAATAATATATAAAAAACAGATAAGTCACAGGATGCAACACACAACAGATGACTAAGTCATTATATTCAACACATCATCTTGGTTAAAAAAAGAGGAGGGGAGTGAAAAAAGACATGCATCCCTGATTGGTTATGCCAACTTCAAAAATTAAAATGAGCTACAATGAATAGTAATCAGTATTCTGTTTATTTTCTATTATCAAAAAAATTGAAAGGATACTTTACAAAGAAAAAGATCACAATTGTGAATGAAATGAAAACAGTGCTTTTGCAGCTTCAGTTGCTGCTGTCTTATAATTGCTATGCAAAGTGAAAGGTTATAAAGGTGGAGATTTCCCTATGTTACACACTTTCAGGATTCATGATATACTATTAGTCGTGACTACCTGTTGGCTGAGGAAGAACATTAACTGAATTCAAGTTATGGCCACAAAGAAAAAAATATTACAAATATACCTGTTTCAGTGACTGCAAAATGTGTGTAATTTTCTTCATTATTAACAAAATGTGTACAAATATCACACACTTAAAAGCATAGAAGAAACCAATACATGCTTTAAATTATTCATTTCAGAACATATCATCTCACTTTTTAAAGTTTATACTCCTAGTATGTATTCATACAATCTAAGCACAAAATTATGGATAGTTATTAACTTCAGTGCAAGTCAAGAGTCTTCCTCATATTTTGTCAACTCAAGGGCCCTACCAAATTCATGGTCCACTTTGGTCAATTTCATGGCCAGGTTTTTTTTAAATTAGTCAATTTCAAGTTTTCATTTGTTTACATCTGAAATTTCAGGTGTTCTAACCATGGAGGTACCAACTAAAAAAGGAGTGGGGGGGGGGTCCATAAAGCTATTGTAGGAAGATTGTGGGATTACCACCCTTACTTCTGCCCTTCAGAGCTAGCCAGCAACCCAGCTCTAAAGCCAGGACCATCACCAGCAGCAGCACAGAAAAGCGGGGGTGGGTGTTACCATATGTCCAGTTTTCCCAGCAGCATGGATGGCTGACAGCTGGAGCTGCAGCCTCTGGGGGGGGGGGGGGTGAGAGAGAGAGAGAGAGAGAGAGAGTTCAAGCCACAGCCTCTCCCCATCGGGGAGGGGGACAGCTCAAGTCAAGCAGGTTCCTGTAGCACGGACAGGTTCCCAGAGGTGGGTCTGACCCACTCCAGGAGTGGCCCATGGAGGAAGTCTTGTCTCTCCCCAACCCCTCCTGCGACCAGCAGCTGGAGTGCTGCACAGGGTAGGAGCCCCAGCTGGGCATCAGATTTCATGGTCTGTGATGCATTTTTCATTACCATGAATTTGGTAGGGCCCTAATCATATACCAGGAGCTGCTTCTAATGTGACCCATGAATACAACTGTTTGTATAATTTTAACAATTTTCTGTTAAAGGGACCCTGTGAACTTAATCATATGTTGTAAGCAAACATTTCTTTATCTATGTTACTAATAACAAAGAAAAAGAAAGGTTTTTAAAGTTCACATAGTCACTATGCCTCGTTTATATTTTGTATTTCCTTCTACTTAAACAATAAAAATGAATGAAATCAGTTTCATTTTTGAAGACGACAAGGGAATGTTTATTTGTTTAAAAACAACGGTCTTTGCTGAAATTTTTAAAATGTGGGAACATTTATATTTGCCTTAGATTTTATAAAAGATCATGTTAATTAAATTTATATTTTGGGCCACATTTCCAACAACTGTGTAAGTTTTTCTAAAAAGTAGATCATTTCTCAGGATCAATTAAAAAAAACTAATGTTAATAATACCTAAAATGATCAGCACCGGAAGTAAAGTTTCCCTGTTTTTTGCTGTTACCTTATTAATTCTTTGGGAAGTCATATTTCAGGCAGGAAACTATTCCTTGTAAACAGTAACTTTTAAATAAGCAAAGGGAAAAACTCTGATTGATTAGAAACTATGGCAGAAATACAGTCTGAGGCACAAGAAAAATCAGTCACCCCACACTTCAAAGTACACCAATATGTACACAGATATCCTTCCTTCCCACAAATAACAAGGATTTATCATTGTTGCAAGACATGTTCCTTACATAGAGTATTATTAGAACAACTTCAAAAGCCTTCAAACCCTTTCACAAATATGCTTGTGAAAACAGGCAATTTTCAAAGCTGGTGTCAAATACCAAAGTTGGCTATTTTCACCACTTATACATGACTAAGTTCTACATGACACTGACATTGCAAGAAAGTTATGTAGGAATTAGAGCACACCCTTTCAACTAGCTGGGTGACTCAACTCTATTCTGTACATCCCAATGCTGAACACTAAAGATGAAGGCATCCCCTTTGCACTTTGAACCAGTTATCCAACTCCAGTGGAAACCAAATGTTTTTGACAACCATGTTTGTCATCTATGTTTTGTTGCACATTAATATTGCATGGTCAACATCCACGTAAACCACAGCCTATTAGGGCAGATAACACAACAACATAGTAGCAAGGTAAACAGTTGAGATTTTTTTTTAAAGGCAGATGAGGAGGGCAGAAGGAGAGACAGGGTTCAGAATCAAATAGCACAAGTTGATTTTTAAACCTATCTAAAGTTACACAGGAACCAATTCCTAAAATAGGAGACAGCTGGCTGGTAGTTTTTGGTGTCCTGGCTTGCATTTGTATTTCAATTGACTTTACAGTTTATTTATTAATCAGAGTCCAGAGGGGAGTAGGATGGAAATATACTACCCAGGATTACTATGGGTCTGAGTTACAGAATCTGTGTGACTTGAGTTTATTTTGATCTTCCGTGAGTGTGTGAGCATATAATGGCTCAGAGAGCTTCAGAGGGAGATGTAAGAAATGAATGTTTAATAACACAAGACTTAGGAGAGTGAGTAATGTCTCCCAACCCCAGCAGACACACCTCCCTGCCAGAGAGCCCTGCCATTAACCCTCTCCTGACGCCAGAACGGGCCTCCAGCCCAGCATCAGGCGGACACCACCTAGCGCAGCTGGAGTCAGGTGGAGAGGAGCTGGGTCCTGGGCCTGCATCCCCCCGCTCCCTCCCTCCACTGCATTCCCTAGGCTCGGCCTGCACCAGGCGGGGCAGAAACAATCCGGGGCACAAGAGGGGGCCCTGCCCACCCAGGCTGTGTGTTCGGGGCGGGGGCAGACTGGGGGCACTGCCTGGATCCTGCCTGGCACTGGACGCTGGGGAGACGGGAGAGAGGAAACACCCCCCGCCCCCGGCCGTACAGCCGGCCCCACAGCTGGGGGGGAGGAGGGCCCTGTCTAGCAGGGAATGTGCTTCTTCCTCCCGCCTCCCCCACGAAGGGGCAGGGCGGGGGCCCGCAGGCAGCCGGGCCTGGGGAGGCAGCAGCGCGGGGCGGGGGCTGCCATGCGGCCACGCGCGCCCCCTGCCCTGACCCGACCCGCCGCCGCCGGCAGCGGAGCCGCCTCCCCACGCGGCTGCCCGGGCCGGCCGCTGTCACTCGCTTACCCGCTGCAAAATCCGCCTCAACATGGCTACGGCGGCCCGGTCCCGCCGGCTGCCTGCGGACGCGGCGCCGGGGTGGGGGCACCCGCTCTCCGCGCCGCCCGGCCCGCGCGCTCGGTGACAGCGGGGGCTGCCCGCCGGGAGGAGGAGCCGCCGCCGCAGCAGCAGCAGCAGCCGAGGGGCGGGACGGCGGCGCCAGCCTCCGCCACTGACGGGCGGCCGCTGGGCGGGGAGCCCGGCCGGCTCCGGCCTAGGGGAGGGGCCTCTCCCCAGCCTAGGCCGCGCTCCCTCCACCCACCCCGCTTGGGTTTGCCAGCCCGGGCCCTGTGGGGTGACCCCCCATCGCTTCCTTCGGCCCGGACTGGGGATCAGGCTGTCGCCCCCCAGGACATTCAGCAACAACTAGCTGGGCCGGGCCAGAGTGGACGCTGCACTGCAGGTGCTTGCAGGGCTGGGGCTGCCCTGTTAGGCCCAGACAAACCGAGGAGCTGGGCGAGCTGGTAATCGCTTTTATTGGGCCCACCCACTTCTGTTGCGAGCCAGGCCAGAAGAGCTCCGTCAGCTCCAAAGCCTGGCTCTCCCAGCAGCAGAAATGGGCCAATACAAGCTATTATCCAACCCACCGTGTCTGGCTAGGACTAAGGACATAGGACAAAAGGGGGAGTGAAGCAGGACAGGAGAGTGGCATCTGCCCGGAGCCTGCTCTCATTAAGCCAGTTGGAGCTATTAATAAACTTCCTGTTTAAAACACTGGTTCCCAGGACCATACCTAGTATATCCATGGCTATAAATGCTCTGGACATACTGAAATAGTTACCCCAAACAGTACCATGAGGACATCCTGAACTGTTGCAGAGACTAGTGAGACAATCAACTATCCTGCAATGGATGACTGAGGAATGAATTTTCTCACTTAAGCACAATTCAAAAAAGTTAAACATGCACTTAAATCCCATTCACTGAGATTTAAACTTGTGCTTAAGTGTTCAGTGACTGGGGATGTTTTTTCTGGGCCAAATCCTGGTCCTAATGGATTCAATGACAAACTACCACTGACATGCAAAGAACCAGGATTGTCTTAAAGGTAGAAAATGCAGTTGTAACCCAGAGAGAATTTGGATGCAAAGATGACCAGCCTTGAATCTGTTAGGTTACAGCAGGGGTAGGCAACCTATGGCACGTGTGCCAAAAGCAGCACGCGAGCTGATTTTCAGTGGCATTCACACTGCTCGGGTCCTAGCCACCAGTTCGGAGGGCTCTGCATTTTAATTTAATTTTAAATGACACTTCTTAAACATTTTAAAAATCTTATTTACTTTACATACAACAATGTTTAGTTATATATAATACTTATAGAAAGAGACCTTCTAAAAACATTAAAATATATTACTGGCACGTGAAATCTTAAATTAGAGTGAATAAATGAAGACTTTGCACACCACTTCTGAAAGGTTACCGACCCCTGGGTTACAGGATTGATAGACCACCAGCTCCTAAAGAAAGATAAAGTTGTAAGACTATTTCATAGTATGATAATTTAGTTAAGAAATTAGTATTTATTTATAATAGATATAATAGATGTTTTTACCTCCTGTGTTTTTCATTATTTTTAAACTGCTTCTTTAACATGGTTTGATAATTACTTTTGAGAGCTTTGTTGTTATTTCCTTTTCTACATCTGTAAATAGTCCAGATTTTTTTTGTACTTGCAAATAAATTTGCTCTTCACTTACCTGATGGTTGCTGTCTTTTATCTCTGAAGCAGCAAATGGGAAAGCAAGGAAATCTAATTCTAGTTTAACTGCTTCCATGCATACTGCTAAACACTTGAGAGAGAATTTGAGAAGTTACACCATAGTCCAGAGTCTGTTATTCAAGAAAAGTGTTAATGTGGTAGCACATTCTCTAGCTTGTAACTAATCTCTCTCAAATAAAATCTTTGTTTCAATTGCTAATAGGCCTTTACTGGAGACAGTAAAAGCTACAATGAAAGTCGAATTGCTGTCTTTACTATAAAATTTTTGATGTTGCTTTAGTTACATCATTAATACTCTGTCTCTTGCTCTGTATACAATACTGCTGTTCTCCCAGCCAGGAGCTTTGCAACCAGTGAAAATGCTGTGGCATTCCATGATGTCACAAATGGGACTGGGAGGGAAGTTTAGAATATTCTGTGTCTAACTTTTGTCACGGTTACTTCTCCCTGGGCCCAATCCTGCATAATGCTGAACACTAGGGTGACCATACATCCCATTTTGGCCCAGACAGTCCCTTTTTTAAGCCCTGTCCTAGCCATCCTGACTTTTTTTCCAAAAGGAGGCATTTGTCCGGTTTGCTCTTGATGGTTTGATC
This sequence comes from Mauremys reevesii, assembly GCF_016161935.1. Lineage (NCBI taxonomy): Eukaryota > Metazoa > Chordata > Testudines > Geoemydidae > Mauremys > Mauremys reevesii. Next base: position 280,116,365 of record NC_052623.1, on the reverse strand, counting down.
AGTTGGCAAGAGCAAATGGGACAAATGCTCACTTTTGTAAAAAAAGTAGGGTGTGGTGTGGAAGAAGGTGCTGGGGAGAAGCGGAGATGCCGGCCCCTTGCAGCGGGGGAGGTAGGGCTGGGAGAGAGAGCAAGCATTCCAGCATGCAAGGCCTCACCACAGTGTTCCAGCCATGGGCAACAGCCTTGCACCGGAGGTGGGGGGGGGGAAGAGGGGCCCACAGGGAGCGACAGGCAACAGCATTGTGGGGGGCCTCAGGTGAGCAGCTGGGGGCAGGGCCGGTGCAACCATTTAGGCGACACTGGCATTTGGGGGGCGCCATTTTCTTTGGCAGCAACCGCGGCGGCCGGATCTTCGGCCACCCCGGTTGCCGCCGGCATTTCGGTGGCGGGAGCTGGGGCAGGGGCGGGCCGCCTGCAGCAAGTAAGGGGGGGGCGGCACGCAGGGGAGCTCACCCCTGCCCCGCCTCGTCCCCGAGCATGCCATGGCCACTTCACTTCTCCTGCCTCCCATGCTTGTGCCGCAAGCCTGGGAGGCAGGAGAAGTGAATCAGCCACGGTGTGCTCGGGGTTCTCGTGCGCAGAGCAGGGGTGAGCTGCCGCGGGGGGGGCGCCTCAGGGCGGAGGGGGGGAGCTGCCGTGGGGGGGCACCTCAGGGCGGAGGCACGGGGGGGGAGGGGGTAAGGTGGAAGTTTCGCCTAGGGCGCGAAACATCCTTGCACTGGCCCTGGCTGGGGGTGTCCCATTTTCTCTTTGGGAAATCTGGTCACCCTTAACCAGTGGTAGGTAACCTGCAGCCTGTCAGGGTAATCCACATGCCTGGGTTCGCATGCCACCAAACTGTCACTAGTAATTGGAGAGCGCTTGCTTCACCTACCTGTAAATACTATAGAAGCTGAGCACATAAAAGGCCCTGCCTACAAACAATCCTTCACAGCCTCCCTTTCTTTTTCATGGAGGAGATCTTTATTAAACCCACTCAATTCCGTCCTGTTTCTAATTTTCTTAGGGCAAATCTTGTGGTCCTTACTTAGGCTAATTGGCTTCAAATGTTTTGGATGCACAAAGTATGCAAGATTTGTCCCTAACATATAGTGATAATTCTCTTTTACTTGTAGTACAGTACTTTCTTCCCTCTCATTTCCTAATACGTATTGTTTACTTCTAATACTTTATTTCCTCTTCAAGGAACTTTTTTTTTAAATCACAGCACCAGGTCTGTGCTTCTAACCAGGAGGTACAAAACACCTTTTGCCCCTGAAATGGCCATCCTCACCTGTGTCTGATTGGCTGATCTGTCCATTTATCTTCAACAGTACCCAACAGGCAGCTCTTTAGCCTGTGATAAGTTTCAAGATTCCAAAAAAATCTAGTTGTGGGTTCTAACTTCGTCAGCACTTTCGCCCAGTCAGAAGAGAATTGGAAGAGGGTGGGACTTTCCCCACAAACTTCTACAAGCAAGTACTACATATGACTCTGTGGCACCTCCTGTGGGAAATTTTCCCATCTTGTGGATGAGACATGCTATGTAAGAGAAAAAATAAATGCAAGTCATTCCCTACTGGTTTTGTTAAATAAAAAACAATGTTGGTGTGAAAGATAGCAAGGCTGTATTTTAAGCACTAAATATGGTACAGATGCTTGAGCAGTTGCATGCTCAAATAAAAATATTTTGCATGAGTAATTTAAATAAGAACTAGTACTACTGGAAATGGAAATTTGCATAAGCAATTGCATACTTAATTGAGCATTGAACTGAAAATTCTACATTGCAAAATACTGTCAGGTTTTCAAAACATTCAGAACAAGTTCTTTTTTCCTCTCAGTTACACTTTGATCCATACTCATACGTGATGCCTCTTATCATAGGCACCGACTCTGGGGCTATGAGCAGCCATGGGGAAAAAATTGTGGGTGCTGAGCACCCCCCATCAGCACCTCCCCCCCAGCGCCTTCTGCCTGCCAGCCGGCCCCGCAGATCAGCGCCTCCCCCTCTCTCCCCATGTCTCCCGCCCACCGTAATCAGCTGTTTCGAGGTGTGCAGGAGGGTGGTGGGAGGAGCAAATACGAGGCACGCTCAGGGGAGGGGGCAGAACAGGGTGGGAAGAGGCGGGGAAAGGGTGTAGCGGGGGGTGGGAAGAGGTGGGGAGGAGCTGGGGTGTGATTTTTAAGGGAAGGGGTGGGGTAGGAGCAGAGCCGGGGTCAAGCACCTCCCGGCACAATGGAAAGTTGGCACCTGTGCCTCTTATTTACATTTTTTCATAGATTTTGAGGCCAGAAGGGACAAATTATGATAACCTAGTCTGACCTCTACAACACAGGCCACAATTTGTAACAATTTTTCCCTTTCTTTCAAACAATGGCCTCTAAGGCCAAAAAGAACAACAAGTAGAAAGAAAGTGACTGTATTTACTAATGCTGAGGCAAAACGCACATAGGGTCCTGCTGGCAAGGGATTCCCTGAAACGGCAATGTAACACAGGATAAATTACTCAGCATCAACCAATACCCTTATCTGTTCTAAAGCTATCATTTTTCCATCTAGAACACAACAAAAAGGATACAATTAAGCTACTGACACAATAAAATTGTATTTAACTAATAATTAGGTTGAGTGTAATAAATATTTACTAACCAAAGCTAATTAGTTAGGTGATCTGTGATCATTTACTTGACATCATATACACTTTAAAGCCCAGCTCTCATTGTGAAATAGTTCAGCAGGAACGACTGATTGAAACACAGGTTTTGCCATACCAGATCAAATCAATAGTCCACCTCATAGTCAAGTATTCTGTCTCCAACTACAGCCAATACCAGATGCTTCAAAGGAAGGTGAAAGACACCCCATAACTGACAATTATGGAATAATCTGCCTGCGGAGGAGGCAGATTTCCTAATTAGTTATTCTTCATCATCATCTGTATTGCAGTAGCGCCTGTAAGTCCCAGTCATGGAACAGGAACCCATTGTGTTAAGTGCTATACATAAACCAGTGGAAGTTGGGAGCCTAAATACCTTGTGGATTTGGACCTTAGTGTTTGGTTCATGCCTGGATGCAACAGAGTTTTTCATCCGTTTTTATCCTACCATATATAACCATGGAGGTTCTCATTATCCATTTAAATTTCTAATACTTTGTTTTAATCATACTAAGCTCTTGGCCTCAATATTTTATGGCAACAAGTTCCACAGGTTAAGTATATGTTGTGTTAAAAAAAGTATTTAGTTTATCAGATATAAATTTGTTACCTGTCAGTTTCTTTGAATGCCCTTTTAGTCATGATTTTGTCTTGTATTATGAGAAAAGGTAATCAGATATGCACAACTGACCTTCACTATACCAAACATTATTTTACATGTCTCTAAAAAGTCCCCTGTTAGTCATCTCTTTAAGTTAAAGAGTTCTATTCCTTTCAGTCTCTCTTCAGGGAAGTCTCTTCCTCCCTCAAATCAATTTCATTTTCTGGTTTTTGGACCCATTATAGTTCTCTTGTATTTTTAAGTTGGCACCAGCACTGAACACAATATTCCAGATGAGGGTATACTATTGATTTATATAAAGCCAACATATTTTTGGTTTTGTTTTCTAACCCTTTCTTTATAAACCCTCACATTTTTCTTGCTATTTCGACTGTTGCTGTATATTTAGCAGATATTTTCATCAAGCTGTTTTCAATTACCTCTAGTTTCTTTTTCTTGACTGTGTACACTTAATTTACAATCTAGGAATCTAAGTTAAATAGATAAACCTCTAGTTTAAATGGATTGCCCATTATAAAAGAGAAAGAACAGAAGATTTAAAACATAATAAAGATTTAAAACTACCATATGCAGCATGCAACAAAGATCAAAAGGATACAAAAAATATTTTTTCCTCACACTAACAAAAACAAAAAGAACTGCAATACTGGATTTCCATAAAGCAACAAAACAGGTGCACTTTCAATCAAATCAAGATTCCTTCCCCTTTCCACATCTAAAAACTACAAGAAATCATACAATTTAGCATACGGAAGTCATTAACCTTAACAACACTTCTATGTAAGTATTAACATTCTTCATGCTAAGATCAGCACAGTCAAGACACTAACTCTTGCAAATGTTTATAAAATGATTACATCAACTATGTGCTTATGAAATAGCAGCCAAAGGGACAGCAGAGAAACCTTCATGGATCATCATCTACAGTGAACTCCTCATGGATTAAGAAACACATCTTCTAGAAACTGGATTCTAAAAAAATAGAATTACAATAGTAAAAGGGATTACCTAATCTACTCATTAGATGATTTGGCAAATGAAGAATACATGATTGCCAAAATTTCATAAACAAGCTCAAGTAGGTCAAGTAGTGACTAGAAAAAGAAACAAGCTTTTGCAAATTAAAGATTGTAATCAGTACTCATGCAATACAAGTTACCACCGCACTAAAATACATGAGATGGGATATTCAAAAGCCCGTAAGTGGTTTAGGAGTGGAAGCCCTATTGAAAGTCAATGGGACTTGTGCTCCTAAATCACTTAAGAGCTTTTGAAGATCCCATCTCATGAGTTTAAATCATTTCTTCGGTCTGATATAAATTAGGAAGAACTAGATTGACACAAATTTAGGAAGGAAGAAACTGCTATGACTAGAGGCATTTCAGCTATAGATCCTCTGTCTCTAAATACACCATTCATATATATTGGCTGATAAATTATGTAGAGTACAACTTGGGAGCATATACAGTCATTTAATCAAGAAAATGGAACAGAAACTTGCCATTCTTGCAGACATCACCATTTCAATTTTTATGATCCCCAAGTCTGGAGAGGCCAATGACAGAAATCAGTTCAATACAAGAAACAGAAATAATAGACAGGACTGAAAATCAGAGGAAATAAGCATTAGTGGCTAGGGTATGATACTAATAAGATGCACAGAACCTCAATTAAAATAGCTTTAAATGAGAAACATAAAAGTGAAAATCACAAGAAAGGTGGACAAGATATCTGACTTCAGAAAATTCTAGTCTAATTTTGTTTCAGTAACAACTTTTATAGTCTCATGAAGACAAGGGGCAGGTCTACACAAGAGGTCTACACAGGTTTAACTTTAGTTTGTGTACATTACAATGACTTGCATCCACACATATATTAACATACTAGTGAACTAGCTGGCCATTTAATATAAAGTCAAAAAAACCCACACTGTATGACAGAGCTCACAGGTCTTGCAAAGTACATCATCCCTCATCTGTACTAAATCCATAGTGGAACCAAAATAATGCCCAATTAGGAGCAAATGGAAAACTTCTCACCATTAGTGTGAAAAGAAAAGACTTTGCCAAAATATGAAAATCTCCATCAGTTATTTAATTTAACATACTTGCAGCACTATATTTTAGAATTTAACACAGGAAAATTAATATTAACTATTACAATGACTACATTTATCTTGCTTTTAAGCGAGTCTGAACTCCCAGAATTTCATTATTTTTTACTTTAGCCTCTTTTTAGATTCAGTCCAGGGGAAACCACAAACGTTTGTAGCCTGGAACAATCTTTTGGGGAATGTTCAAATTTCTACTAGATGTATCTCTGCTGCAGTGATTTAAGAGATGTGCATAAAACTGACAGAAGTTTAGTAGGACTAGCATGTGAGAGAGCAGTGACAAAAAAACAAAAAACCACCAAACTTTCACCAGTTCATCTGAAAAATAAGTCCAGATATTTATATCATAGGAGTTAGAGATGGAAAAGATCTATTGAGTCATTTAGTCCATCCCTTGCCAAGGCCTTCAGCCAATAGGTTCGTCTGCCCAAATTCCACTATGAAGAACTGCCACTGATCCCACCTATCACATCGCCACTCTAATCCTCTCTTACTCCAAAGAGTTGCCTTGTGCTAAAGAGTCTTCATATGTACGCTAGCATAAGTGGCACTGAAAAAGGGCAAATGGAGAAAGAGTATTTATAACATTCCATTGTAGGATAAACTGTAGGCAGTTAAAAATAGCTATATTTTATTACCTGTTCACTTTTAACCTCCATATAATTAGTCTGTGTTTCAGGTCTTATAAAGAGCTCTTCCTTGGTCATCTCCTTCCACTCACTGTTTGGGCAATTGCAGGTATCATCCAAACAGCTCCCAAGAGAATGTTATAATTCCAGAAAGATACGCAGGAGACCCTTTATTATATATACACAATATCTAGGCATCTCAGTGTCATACATATATACAATTGAGTCATTTAAATCACTTAGCCTTTTGGCACTCTGAGTAATAATTAACAAAATTTTCAATGTGTGTGAGGATTTAATGGTACTGGAGTTCAGTGAATTTCTTTGAAAAGTCACCCTTTTGAGTAATTTTCAGAAGAGGGGAGAGTCCTTGGATGTTTTCACTGCATATCTGAACAAATATAAGAAGAAGCTCTTTCTAAATGTATGAACGTTCACATGCCTGTGATTCAAAACACTGTCCCCTCTATGAATATTAATGCATTTATTTCTTCACGGGTTGTGCGTGAACAGACATAATAAATGTTGGCTTTGTTGGTAGTCGCTGTGTACATGTGTTGCATTAGTAATTTATTTGAATAGGTTATAAATGGTGAGAATACAGGCAAGTAATGCCTGATAATTTGAAGTCCTGAACTGAAGACTGGATGAAGAGAAGACTGCAGTCTGAAAGGTCCAGTCACTCGCTCTCCTTGTCAGATGGGATGGAGCATGGATGCTGTTGCCTAGCCCGTTCCATCACTGCCTGGACCACAAGTGAATTTGGGGGGGCAGGCATGAGAATAGAAACTCAGACTGCTTGGCTGGTACATAATATTTTTTTCTGCCCCTTTGGGGTAGGCATACATGTGGCTGACATATGCCCAACTGTGTGAGCTGGCTCAAGGATGGCATCATTGATTGCTAGGAGTGACTCTGCTTGGCACCAATGATTATCTGGCAACTTATGCTGAGTGTCTTGGATCTCCTCCGGGGGGATGTGAAGCTCTCCAGTCAGTCTACACAGGAGATCCTGGAATTGGTAGTAGTCATCAGGAGGAGGTGGGGGGAGGGGAATGTTGAAGTCACTGCCGCCTCCAGTGAGGATAACAGGAATCTCTCCTGTTCCAGCAGTACCGTCAGAGCCAGACAAAGTGGCTTATTTTCCATGCTGGTTCTGAGCATCTGCTCGAAGGCGCCAGAGACAATGAAATAGGCAAAGCCTCCCTGGTGGAAGGGACAGGTTCCAAGGGAGGACACTGGGGCCAGGATATGACAGCATGACAGATATGGAGAGTGCTGAGGAGAGCCCCATGGTGCAGGAAAACAGTGGCTCCGTGGCAGCTGGAGTGGAGGATACTCTCATGATATAAAAGGCTCCATTGATATTCGTAGTGGCAGGAAAGGGTGGACAATCTCTGTCACTCATCTGTGTCCTCCGAACATGAAAATGCGGAGACTGGTTCCATTGGTGGTCCCCTCAGAGCCATCAGACACATGTACACGGCCAGAGTGGGAGTGAGGAGTGCCTCAGATATGGAATGTCTGGTACTATTCCCTTGAAGTAAAGGGCCCCAGGGGGGAACCTTGGCTCTCCTAAGGCAAACACTTCCTTGGGCTCTGATGCTTTTCCCAATCTCCTCAGAGTCAAGGGAACTTTTTCAGTTCCTGAACTGGTACGGGAGTGTCACGGGGCTGATGCACCCGTCACCCTTTGGTGGGCTGGCTGACGGCCGGAGTCAATGATATGGCCCCTGTTATCAGGGCAGTCTGGCCTAGTGGCCAAAGTCAATAACACAGCCCTTGCTATCAGCCCTTGCTACAGTGCGGCCTAGTGCCCAGAGTCAATAATACAGCTCTTGCCCTCAGGGCAGTGCGACCTAATGGCCAGAGTCAGGAATACAGCCCTTGCTCTCAGGGCAGTGCAGCCTAGCAGCCAGAGTCTGTAATACAGTCCTTACTCTCATGGCAGTGCGGCCCAATGGCCAAAGTCGATATTACAGCCCTTACTGTCAGGGCAGTGAGACCCAATGGCCAAAGTCAGTGATATGGCCCTTGCCCTCAGGGCAGTGCAGCCTAATGGTCAGAGTCAGGAAAACAGCCTTTGCCCTCGGGGCAGTGCGGCCTAGCGGCCATATTCCATAATACTGGTGAGCAGAGCACGACCCCAGAGTGGGTGGTGGTCAGGCCAGGGGGACCCAGGCCTGCCCTCTCCACGGGGTATCTGCACCTGATACTGTATTTTTGGGGCACCCAAATCTTCTGCTGACTTCCTTGGGAGATTTGGGTGATGAGAAGGAATGCAAAAGCAGGCTGTAAGTTCGTTAGGGGTTGATGCAGTGTGAAAAAGAGAGTCACCCGTTACCAGAAAACTTCTGTTTTTCTCTTTTCCTTATTGTTATTTTTAAAACAGACAAATTGGTCCAAACCAAAATTTATGGAAAAAAAAAAAAAGTCAGTCTGGTTTAAGAGCTTGTATTCTAAGCGTCACATTGGTGTGCTTATTTATAGCCAAGTTGTCCAGCTCCAAAACATAGTAATTTAACATGAAAACACTAAGAAAAACAGGTAGTGGGGTATGAATCATTTGTTTTAATTTACTTATTTACTAGTTTTCCCTACACCTATAAACAGTAGTAATTAGGTGCCCTACAATTTATTTAAAAATACAGACAGTCTTGGATTGTCTCCATAGATGACTCAGTCACAAAGAATCACAAAGAAAAGGTATGTTTTAGGGCCCATTTCTGTAGTCCTTTTTCAGTGAAAATGTCCACTGAAAGTAGAGATGGGTTCAAATCAGAACACAGGGAGTTTGGATCTAAATTTAAATTTGTTCTTTGCCCCCATCTGTAACTAAAATCGGAGGCCGTTTTGCTTGACTATTGATTTCAGGATTGAACCTTTAATGCTATCTGATAAGTATCTGATAAATCAAAAGTCAGGCTGAACTAAAAAAGCCTTGCCCGATCATGTGCAATAAAATGTTACAAATGTTGACTGGAGTATTGATTTTTCATACTTCCAAATCCTGGCCCCACTGACATCAGTGACAAAACTCCTACTGACTTCAATGGGGCCAAAATGTCATCCTTAAAATCCCCCAGATGTTGAATGATTTTTTAAAACACCTTAGAACAAACAGCAATTAAATACCAGGTTCCTGGTAGCTTTTTCCTCTGCACTGGGCCAGCCCGTGCAGTTTTCTGTCTTCTTGGGAACATATCATGTAGGGCTGCCGCCACTGCTGGTAACATCATGTTGAGCAGATGCACAAGCTAGAAAAGTGAATGCTTGTGGGAATGTTGAAAATTTGTTTAATTATTTCATTAATAATGTTGTTTAATTATTTTCTTTTCATCTTCCAGTAATCATGACATTAAAAACCCTGGGCCAGATTCTGATTTCAGTTACACTGGTATAAATCAGGAGTAAGTGTACCAAAGTCAAATGAGTTACACACTGGTTTAAAAGTAATATAGATCAGAATCAGGCCCTTTTTTTCCTATTTAGGTTAATGGATACTGGACATAACCTCAGCTGGTGTAAACAGCATAGCTCTATGGAGTTTGTATTGGAACTATGCTGATTTACTACTGAGAATATGGTTCACAAGTTTCTAGCAAACCCAAATAAGAAGGCAAAAGTTAAAATATTCTGTCAAATACAGGCAGAAGCCTAAGGCCTGATTCCACCATACTCCCCTAGGAGCACACAGAGCCTGAAGGATGGGAAGGGGAGTCAGGTAAGGAGGTGGACTGGGGCCACAGCCTCCAACTGGCACACAAGCAAGGATAAGCTACACCCTATAAAGCAGGCCTGCACAACATACGGCGGCCCGTGGAGCCTCACTGTGCGGCCCGCGGGGGGATTCTAAATCCCCCCGCACACGGCGCTCTGCGGGCAGCCCAGAGCCCTTTGAATCCCAGCCGTGGCAGGGAATCAAAGGGCTCTGCGCTGCCCGCAGCGGCGGGGAGCCCAGAGCCCTTTAAATCTCAGCCGCGGCCGGGAGTCAGAGGGCTCTGGGCTGCCCGCAGCGGCGGGGAGCCCAGAGCCCTTTAAATCCCAGCTGCGGCGGGGAATCAAAGGGCTCTGCGCTGCCTGCAGCGGAGGGCAGCCCAGACCTCTTTGAATCCCGGCCCACGGCCGCTGATTGCCCCCTCCATGGACCCCTGCCCCAACTGCCCCCCAGGACCCACCTCCTATCTAAATGCTGCTGCTCCTTGTCCCACGATTGCCCCCTCCCGAGACCCCTGCCCCTAACTGCCCCTTGGGACCCCAGTCCCATCTAAGCCTCCCTCTCCTTGTCCCCAACTGCCCCCTCCTGAGATCCCCCCAGGACCTCATCCCCTACCTGTCCCCTGATAAACCCCTGGGACTCCCATGCCTATCCAACTGCTGCCTGTCCCCTGCCTGCCCCCCGAACCTCTGCCCCATCCAACCCCCCCTGCTCCCTGTCCCTTGACTGCCTCCCGGAAACCCCTACCTTTTCTCCAACCCCCAACCCCCTTACCGTGCCACTCAGACCAGCGTGTCTGGCTCCGTGCAGCTCCAGACACATTGCTGCCATGCTCCCCCGTGGAGCCCACAGCCCCCGCCCCCGCCTTCCAGATTTGAACACCTCAAAATTCAGGAGTGCTCAAGCTCAGTTTGGGCAGCTGTTACTTCATTTCTCCCAAATCAAATATACTGATCCACTGTAACTTGCTGTAGAAAAAGTAGGATAAAATTGAGCAGGAAATGCTTATTAGGACTGGAATTGCTATTTTCAACAGCCATTGCCTTTTTGTTTGTTTAAAAGGAAGACAGTGATATTGCATTGGCAAATTCCCCATAGAAAGAAAGAGTGGAACAAAAGAATAATAAAGGCACCTCAACTTTTCCTCATTTATGGAGGACAGTCTTATATTATGCAACCAGATATCCTCCAATCACACAAGCTGAAAATTGTTCCACTTTACTGCAGCTCTGTAACCATATGGGAACCAATCCTGTCTGTGTTTTGTGCACATCCAAAATTCCTGCTGAATGACCCGCCCTGGGAGCGAGTTATCAGTGACCCAGGGCTGGGGTGGCAGGAGGTATGTGGGGGGGGCACTGGTAGGGGGGAGCCCAGGGCTGGGGCAGCAGCGGGGTGGGGTGAGGGCACTGGTGGGGAGGAAAGGGGGAAGCCCAGCACTGGGGCAGCAGGGGGTGTGGGTGGGTGGGGGGAGAGCCCAGGATTGGGGCAGCAGAGGGGTACAGGGGGGAGCCCAGGGCTGGGATGGGGGGCAGCCAAATTTTTTTTTGCTTGAGGCAGCAAAAAACCTAGAGCCGGCCCTGCTGGGTTCCCCAGCCGCTGGAGCCCCGGGCCTTTAATTTGCCTCTGAGGGCTTTACGAGTTGTGCAGCCCTGCTATAAAGGATGCCTCCTGATGCTCCCCTTGTGTCCCTTTGGTTCCACACCACCACTTATTATGGACTTTATCTTAAACGCACAACTAACTCCTGAAGAAAGTGTCTATCCAGAAACCCAGTTAAAACATATTTTGGAGCATGGCTACTCTCAGAAAAGCCCCTGTAAAATAGTACCTTGTTACTCAACATATCCGCTTCCTGGTGCATCTTTGAACCACGTGGGTTTACTTTACTTACAAAAAGAAATTTTTGCTACTACTAGTTTCTCTGCAGGGCTATAGAAGAGACAACTGCACACTGTTTGGACTCATGCATCTTTAATCCCATAATCTGATGAGGGCCAGATCACTCCCCAGCCAGAAGAAACCCATGTGAGGGCTAGGAAACGCTGCTAAATTTCAACTTTGGGGGTTTCCTATTGATCATTGCACATCCCGGGGTGGTTGGGATTTGCATCTCAGTTAATCAGATGTCTCAAGACCCCAGAGGAAATAAAAACTGAAACACCTCTGGATGCCTGGGTACCTGTTTGAGCAGAAGTCCAGAATATCTGCATTACTTCCCAGGGATGCCCTCCACCATGATTCTCTCATTATCTGTGCTCTTATTCATTCCCTATTTATACCACTCCCAAAATACCCTCATGGAAAATTCACAGAACAAGCAGAGCCCCAGATGACCTCATGCCCATATAGTCCAGCAGTATTTTATGCAGGGGAATCCCCACGCTTTAGTGTGGGGGTGATTCCACAGAAAGGAGCCATGCCCCAGATGCTGTCCTTTCCCAGCACCCAGGAGCACCAAACATGAAGAAAGGGCTTTAAAGAAAAATTGCCCTGTTTAACAGAAATGCCACAACTTTCCCTTGCTCTGCAGGAATTTTCTGAGTCCCATATGTGACTGCAAATTGTTTACTACTAATGATTAGAGCTGGGCAAAATTTTTCAGACAACTTTTTTTTGGTCAAAAAATGCAGCTTAGGGACAACTGAAACATTTTGAAAATTTAGAATTTGACTTCCATTTTCTTACTTTTTTTTAGAAAGTAAAAAACCCTCAAAAACAAAGAAAATGTTTCATTCAGCCTGAAACTTTTCTTTGGTTTGCTGAAAAATTTGAAAATTATTGTTTCACGTTGACCTGAAATGATTTTTTTTCAGTTTCATGGCCAAACCAAAAAAAAAAAAAAAAAATGGTTGTTGGCTAGCTCCACCAATGACAACATTAAGAGGCAGAAAGGTCAACTGCCCTGCTCCAGGCGAAGAGTTAGCAAGATACAAAAATAATCTTTTGACTTATATATTAAGCAAATTTGTTCTAGAAATCATTGAAATATAGAACCCCTCAGTGTCATGTTTACAGTCACTTTTCTGACTATAACTGCACTTGAAAGAGAATTTAAAACCTGTACAATTTCAAAGTGTGGATCAAATGTGATGCTTATTGGTGCCTTCCTAAGCAATGCTTCCTGTTCATCTGCTATATTTAGTAATTTTATTTATGTGCAGGTACCTATGTCAGCTCACCTCTGTAAACTTAAGCAATTTGCCTTACGCAAGGCAAATAATGGCTTCACAGTACTGTATACAATTAATTTTTTGTGGGGGTGCTTTCTAGAGTCAACTAAAAATATTTACTGGCTCTAAATTTAAAAAAAAAAAGGCAGCAACATGCTGATGCTTGGTCCCAGCCCAGGGGAACCCCAGAGGCAAGGTGGGAGATTCCCTACTCCCTAACCTTCCCCTTGGGGGAATGCAACTCCATCGGCCAGTAAGGACTGCAAAGAGGCAGAAGGGGCCTTTAGACATTTTGAGTGAAATCCTAGCTCCACTGAAGGCAATGGAAGTTTTGCCATGGTTAATGGAGCCAGTATTTCATACTTTAGGCTTATCTACATCCAAACTTTATAGTGTTTGAATGAAACTGAACAACTGAACTAGATGATGTGATACTGACCTCAACTTATCTGACAGTGTAGATCAGGACACATCATGTTCAGCATCATGTGATTAAACCCTGAACACAATTCGACTTGATCTACACTGACCACTCAGTGAGGTCAGCATTGTGTCATTTAATTAGTTTGTTCACAGCCTTGTTCAAAACACAGTAAATTGTTCAACAAGGAGTCCAGTGGCACCATAAAGACTAACAGATTTATTTGGGCATAAGCTTTCATGGGTAAAAACCTCACTTCTGCTGATGCAATTCAGTAAATTGTTGTAATATAGACAAGCCCCTTCAGTTACTGCAACACAAGCAACATGTGACTGGCAGCTTTTCTTTCCACCATCCACCCCCACTGACCCTAAATCTATTTCTGTGGGGTTGCAGGGTGGCAAAAGGGCACAGAGTGTGTCAGCCGTGGGTGAGCACTTTGGCAGAGGTACCTAGAAAGAGTGATGGTATGGTAGCAGGGGATATTTGGGGGGGAATACTAGAAAACATAACAAACAAGAAATGTATTGATGTTTTGATAATTTGTCTGTTCTTACACCAAGGGATCCTATCTTCCTATGTGTTTGTACAGTATGAACAACTGTTAAAACCTCAGTCAGTCAAAACAAAGAGTATGTAATAAAGTAAACAAACTAGATCATAATTCAGATGCACAAAAGGACTGAATTACTGCTGCACAGGCAACTTTACTTCTGGTACTTCCTACCTTTTAGTGCTTGAACTCGCAACCGTACACATTAAACATATGTATGTAGTTAATAATTATACTAGTAATTGAAAGCCCCTGCTGTTGCTTGGGTGTGGCAGTCAGGCCAAATAATCCACCTGCACAGTCTGCCTCATACAACCAATGAAATTGTTGCATGCAAATTAGCTGCGGAGTAAGAGTGGTGATTGGCTGATATCACAATGGTCTAAGACTCTTGGCATGGTATAGATACATGCTTAGTGTAGATGAAAGCCCTTGCTGTTGCACGGCTGTAATTCATAAAGTCAAAATGGCTGAGAATTTAAAAATAGGATGGTAGCAGACAGTGAATCCCAGTAATTGAACCTGGTGATATTCTGATCAAAGAGAGCTCTCAACCATGCCTGTCGCTGTTTCCATCACTTCACACAAACTCAAGAGACATTCTAGACTCCAGAGTGGCACACACAGAGACAATCCTGGAACCTTATTTCAGCATGAGCATGAAATGTGGCAACCTACTTTTGCCAAGTTGAAAACTGATCATTTATCCCTTCTCTTTTTTTTTCTGTCCCTGGCTTACGCACTTTGTAAGCAACGAGAGACTTTACTTATCACCTCATGACTCCGCTGCCTCTTTTTAGGGCCTTTGTCAAAGGCGTTTTAAAACTCTAAGTTACTTTCTCATCTATGTCTCCTTCATCCACTGTGTTGTTGACACACACAAATAATTCTAGTAAATTAGAGCAGTCACAGTAGCTGAATTTGTGGTATGGATAGCGTGCCCAGCCCTAGTGCAGAAATCAAGGGAGGCCCTCATGACTCACAGCATTCTAGAAGGGAAGTCTCCCTCCTGCTGAGCCAGTAGGAATTGTTTTACTCTACTCTCTGTTGAAAGTCACTCATTCAGTCATCATAGTTTTCTCCCCGTTGAGGCCATGTGCAGGAATTGGTCTCAGTTCAATTGCAAAATGGTGATCTTCAGTTAAACACAAAGCCAGGAAATTAAAAAAATCTTCTTTATTATAGGTCTGCTAGGAAGACACAGAGAGCAACAGCCAAAGTGTTCCTGTAACTAACTAAGGTCAAGAATGTACCCATTCTGCCATAGTACATGACCTGAGACCGACTCATAAGTGCTAAGGTTGACATTTAATGCACGTCACTAAAAGGCAGAAGTGATCGATATAATCAATCTCGTTGGGTGATTAAGAATGGTTTTAACAATGCAGTCATGCACGGTATGCACTAAAAAGAGGCAACTCGTTAGCTAGCTAATAACTGGGGGAGAGAAGACTTTTTGGTCATATTTAGGAGCCAGAAAAATTAGTCAATGCCTTACTACTCTTGCCAATTGTCAGAGAAAAAATAGGAAGGGAACAGTTGGCTACTTTTGTTGCTGGTCAAAAACCTGTGGTTTTCTTCACTATAAGGCAAGGAAACCTTTATATTTAATAATCAAATAATTTTATGTTATACTTTACATAAATCTAACACCACAGAAATCAGAGCCAGCTGTTAGAAGGAGCTGTTCTGCTCTGCAGTCACAGAATCCTGCATTCCAACATGGAGGGTGATCTTTAGAGACTCACCAAGCATCTTTTCTCTGTTTCTCGGAAGGTTTGGCTTTATGTGCAAAACATTTGGCAGTTCTAACTATGGCCTCATATCATAATCTCCCTAGACACTTTGTGCTCCAGAAACTGGCAACAACTGCCGGTATTGAGACATGCAGCAGATTTCTAGCTTCATTATAAAGAACTGAACTATGTAAGTCTAGCTACAGTATCCTTACACACAAAACACAACCACCTCATCCTACCCCTAAGTACATTCACTAGCTCCCTAGCCACTGAAAAACTGCATCTCCCTTTTCTGGCAACACCATCTACTCCATGCTGTGATTTCATCTGTCCCTGTACTCCCACTCAGTCCTTCTGCTATGCTAATTCTGGCCTCCTCTCCTGCCATAGATTGATCCTTTGCTGCCACAGGCCAGCCTCCTATAGAAAAATGACTCCCTCATCTCCCTCTGTCTCACCAATTCCTCACCTCTTCTTGAAACATGGCTTAATCCAAATCTCCCTATAACCTGTTGACTTGGTGATTATTACCTGATTCCCTACCTATTTCTTTTTGTCTATTGGAGAGAGCGGAGGGTTCGCTTCCCATAACGATGAAGGGGTGGAAAGGAGTCTCTATAGGTGTTTGCCTGGCTGAGTTCCTGTCAAAGGGTATGTCTACACTACAAGAGTAGTTTGATTTAACTTAGGTCGAATTTGTGGATTCGACCTGATGAATTCGAATTTGTGTATCCACACTAAGGACACTAATTCGACTTTGTGAGTCCACACTAACGGGGCAAGCGTCGACATTGGAAGCGGTGCATTCTGGGCAGCTATCCCACAGTTCCCGCAGTCCCCACTTCCCATTGGAATGCTGGGTAGAGCCCCCAATGCCTGCTGGGGGAAAAAAATGTGTCGAGGGTGGTTTTGGGTAACTGTCGTCATTCAACCGTCACTCCCGCCCTCTCTCCTTGAAAGCGCCGGCGGGAACTCTGTTCGCGCACTTTTCTGGTCAGTGACAGCGCGGTCGCCACAGCACTGCGAGCATGGAGCCCGCTGCGATCATCGCTGCACTTATGGCCGTTGTCAACTCCTCGCACCTTATCGAACACCTCTTCCACAGTCAGCTGCTGAGAAATCGGGCGAGGAGGCTCTGGCAGCGCGGTGAGGACATGAAGTGTGAGAGTGGCACAGACCTCTCACAAAGCACGGGATCCCGCGCCACGGAGATCATGGTGGCAATGGGTCACGTTCATGCTATGGGATGGCGATTCTGGGCCCAGGAAACAAGCACGGACTGGTGGGACCGCATAGTGCTGCAGGTCTGGGATGAATCACAGTGGCTGCGAAACTTCAGGATGCGTAAGGGCACTTTCCTTGAACTGTGTGACTTGCTGGCCCCTGCCCTGAAGCGCCAGGACACCCGGATGCGAGCAGCCCTGAGTGTGCAGAAGCGAGTGGCCATAGCCCTCTGGAAACTTGCCACGCCAGACAGCTACCGGTCAGTAGCGAACCACTTTGGCGTGGGCAAATCTACCGTGGGGGTTGCTGTGATGCAAGTAGCCCATGCAATCGTTGACCTACTGCTCTCAAAGGTGGTGACCCTGGGAAACGTCCAGGTCGTCATAGATGGCTTCGCCGCGATGGGATTCCCAAACTGCGGTGGGGCTATAGATGGCACTCACATCCCTATCCTGGGACCGGCCCACCAGGCCAGCCAGTATATTAACCGAAAGGGCTACTTTTCAATGGTGCTGCAAGCACTGGTGGACCATAGGGGACGTTTTACCAACATCTACGTCGGGTGGCCAGGCGTGTGTTCAGGAACTCTGGTCTGTTTAGACACCTGCAGGAAGGTAGTTTCTTCCCGGACCACAAAGTAAGTGTTGGGGATGTGGAGATGCCTACAGTGATCCTCGGGGACCCAGCCTACCCGCTAATGCCCTGGCTCATGAAGCCCTATACAGGCGCCCTGGACAGTGACAAGGAGCTCTTCAACTACCGGCTGAGCAAGTGCAGAATGGTGGTGGAGTGTGCTTTCGGACGTCTCAAGGGGAGATGGAGGAGCTTACTCACTCGCTCGGATCTCAGCGAAACCAATATCCCCATTGTTATTGCAGCTTGCTGTGTGCTCCACAATCTCTGTGAGAGCAAGGGGGAGACCTTTATGGCGGGATGGGAGGTTGAGGCAAATCGCATGGCTGCTGATTACGCTCAGCCAGACACCCGTGCGATTAGAAGAGCCCAGTGGGAAGCGCTGTGCATCCGGGAGGCTTTGAAAGCTAGGTTCCTCAGAGAGCAGGGTAACCTATGACTGTCCAGTCTCTTTACAGAGAAGCTGAACCTGCCCCTGTTTCAGTTACTATTGACTTTTTTCAGCGGTTACATACCCCGTTCACCAGGTTTCCCCCCTTCCAACAGACGTTTAAAAATAAAGTTATTGGAACATTTTTAATTAACAAAGTTTTCTTTACTAACGAATTCTCGTTCAAGGGTTCCAACAGGGACGCAGACTGTGGTGTGTACGGTGTGCAGTGATGTACAGACTGCTTCTACACTCGAGGATTGACAGGCTCCTGCTTCTACAGCGGTCTCTGGCGGGAGGACGGTTACAGGAGGGTGTGCAGGAAGGGGTGGGTTTGCAGGAAGGGGTGAGGGGTGTGTGGGAAGGGTGAGTAGGTGTGGGGGGATGATGGCTCTGGCTGGGGCTCAGGGCATCGGAGAGGTTCATGGCTAGGGTGGAAGGGCATGGTAAGGGCAGCCTGCCTTGCCATTTGTGGATGCCAGGCACTCGGACCCTGGGGCAACATACACCTCCCAGACTGACCTGGGGCAGCAGACACCTTGCAGACTGACCCGGGTGCCTAGTGACTGCACTCTGTGTGTGACCTGCTGTTGATCCTGCCCCCATGTCTGCACCCTGTTAATGGTGGCTGTCCTATGCAATTAACAAACCCCTCCCCCCACCTTCACACAACGTCTTCTGCAAAGAAACATGACGGAAACAGTTATGAACAGCAAACTATTTTTAATACTCAACTACACAGTTGGGGGATGAAACTGGGATTTGGGATCGGATGAGCCAGGAAGGGAAGCAATTCTCATACTTTAGGGAATGAGAGCTGTTTGGTACATGAGCGCTCTGCTGGGGTGGAGTGACAGTTTTCACGGCCCCTAGCGCCCCTCCTTCTTGTGATTTTGGGTGAGGGGGGGACAGGACTTTGTGGCGGGGTAGGGCGGTTGCAGATACAGTTCAGGGGGGCTATCTGCTCCTGCCTGCGGTCCTGCAGAATATCCACAAGGCGCCGGAGCGTGTCCGTTTGCTCCCTCATTAGTCCAAGCAGCGTTTGAGTCGCCTGCTGGTCTTCCTGCCGCCACCTGTCCTCCCGTTCGCTGTTGAGCGCTGCTGCTGAGAGAGGGTCTCCCTCCACTCGCTCTGCTGGGCCGCCTCGGCTCTGGAGCAGGCCATCAGTTCAGCGAACATCTCATCCCGAGTCTTTTTCTTTCGCCGCCTAATCTGCGCCAGCCTCTGTGAGGGGGATGCCGGGGCAGTTCGGGAAAGAGCCGCAGCTGTGTGATGGGAAAAAGGAAGTGATTTCCTTCCAAAGATACATGTTTGCGAACACTGGACACAGTCTACTCAGTTTCTGTGAACAAGACCATACAGGGCACCTAATCTCATGTGCTCTCAGGACAAGTTCGAATTTTCGGCATTCGCTTTCATTGCCTGGGGTCTTGCACTGGAGATCGGACAAGCGGGGCAGGACAGCAGAATCCGTGTAGCAGCCAGGCCTGGTAAGCCGTAAACTTTAGGCTGCTTAACAGTTAATGGATAGCAGTGCCCTCCTGCTGCAGGCAATCTGGAAAGCATAAAGTCTGACCCTGTGGTCAGACTTTGGAAAGCATAAAGTCTAGCCCCTCGCGGCTGTGCCCGGGAAAGATCCCTGTATGCTTTTCCTCTGCAGCCTACAACACGTGACTGTTAAACGACGGTCATTGTTATGCAAAGGAAAAGTCAAGCATTCACAATAGTAACATTAAAGTAATTCCCCTAATTAGATGCAGCAGTCGCCGAGCGAGATCACCCTGAGGCGGGTCTCCAGGAGAAACAGAGAGTGAATGCTGCGTGAATCCCTGCACAGACCAGGGCCCTATGCTGGTCGAGGCGATGCTCCCATTATACCTCAGGATGGCCTGGCGCGGAAGAGTGTGCTTCCACGGAGCACCCAATAAGGCACCTCTCCCCAGGAACCTCCTGCGGAGGCTTTTCGAGTACCTCTCAGAGAGCTTCGTAGAACTGTCCCAAGAGGATTTCTGTTCGATCCCTATATGCATTGACCTTCTTTTTATATAGTTTTTTATTCCTGTTTTGTTAAAAAATAAATGTTTACATGTTTATAGCACTTACCGACTGATCCTTCCCCTGATTCGGAGTCCGGGTTAACGGCCGGGGAGGATTGGTAGGGGATCTCTGTGAGGGTGATGAAGAGATCCTGGCTGTCGGGGAAAGCAGTATTGTAAATGCTGTCGCCTGCCTCGTCCTCCACAAACCCTTTCTCATCTTCCCCATCAGCGAACATCGCCGAGAAACTGCCCCTCGACACTATCCCATCCTCAGAGTCCACGGTCACTGGTGGGGCAGTGGTGGCAGACCCACCGAGAATGGCATGCAGTGCCTCGTAGAAGCGGCATGTCTGGGGCTGGGCTCCGGAGCGTCTGTTTGCCGCTTTGATTTTTTGGTAGCCTTGTCTCAGGTCCTTGATTTTCACGCGGCACTGCGTTGCATCCTGGCTGTATCCTCTGAGTGCCATGGCTTTGGAGACCTTCTCGTAGGTCTTTGCATTCCATTTTTTGGAGCGCAGCTCCGAAAGCACAGACTCATCGCCCCACACAGCGATCAGATCCAAGACTTCCCGGTCAGTCCATGCTGGGGCCCTCTTTCTACTCTGAGATTGCATGGACTCCTCTGCTGGAGAGCTCTGCATCGCTGCCAGTGCTGCTGAGCTCGCCACGATGTCCACACAGGAAATGAGATTCAAACTGGCCAGACAGGAAGAGGAATTCAAATTTTCCCGGTGCTTTTCCTGTATGGCTGATCAGAACATCTGAGCTCGGACTGCTGTCCAGAGCGTCAACAGAGTGGTGCAGTGTGGGATAGCTCCCGGAGCTAGTAAGTTCGATTTGCATCCACACCTAGCCTAATTCGACATAGCCATGTCGAATTTAGCGCTACTCCCCTCGTCGGGGTGGAGTACCGAATTCGAACTAAAGAGCCCTCTAGGTCGAATTAAATGGTTTCGTGGTGTGGACGGGTGCACGGTTAATTCGAATTAACGCTGCTAAATTCGAATTAAACTCCTAGTGTAGACCAGGCCAAAGTTATTGCTTTAGTATTGCTAGTGTTTTATTTGAAGTGTTATTAATAATGCTAAATGATGCCTATTCAAGGTGCCCTGTTATTGTAAATATATGTATATAAATGTGGTCTCAACTTGAGCTCCTTGAAAGTGCCATTTATTTTTCCACAGAACATTTTTAAAATTAGAATTTTTCTATTTAAAATATTGTCATTAAAAGTATTTGTTTTGTCAGAAAAAAACAGGAGAGGTTAGTTTTTACAATCTGAAAACTGAATATTTTGCCAAAAATAGTTCAGGTTTTAGTTTTTGGATGAGGAGTGAGTCAAAAAACAGCACATTGGCCAAAATAAAAATGTTCTGCAAAAATGTTAGTTTTGGTCAAAAAGCCATTTTATGCTGAAAAAATATTTTGACCAAAAAAAAACAAAAACTGATCAGCTTTAATCCCCATCACCTTTATTGAAACATTTCTATTGCTGTAACAGGGGTGCACTGAGACAAAATTGTATGAAGGGCATTGTACACAATTCACTGTATGGTGTTTCATGTGGTCACTCTTGGCCAATGTAACATGTCCAAAATCCTAAAACGATGTATTTTCCAAATTCTACTATTTAATTAATCTCATTCAGAACATGCATTGTGCATCAGAAACTATAAGTATAAATATTTATTATGTCATGTAATACTGATTTAATGAGCAGCTTAGTAAAAATAAAAATTGAACATATTATCAAATACATATGCAAGATATTATTGAAACTCACCTTGTTTCTTCTTACCCTACTGTTACCATAGCTTCAAAGCTACATGAATCATTACAGTTATTTATCTGATGCACTATCCTTTACACATGTATTTGTCATCTTTGGCAGGGGTGTGTTTAAGTTTAAGCAATTTATTTATATCTTCAATTCATAATAAACACAACCTGTACTACAATAGAGCACTGTAATGTGGAGCATGGAACAAACTCTTTCATACGTTGTAAAGAGAGCAGAGCACACAGTACTGACAGTGCAATATAATTAGGGCCCTACCAAATTCACGGCCAGGAAAAATGTGTCAAGGAACATGAAATCTGGTCTCCCCCATGAAATCTGGTCTTGTGTGTGCTTTTACCCTGTACTATGCAGATTTCAGAGGGGAGACCAGCATTTCTCAAAATGGGGGTCCTAACCCAAAAGGGAGTTGCATAGGGTTCACAACGATTATTTTAGGGGTATCGCAGTATTGCCACCCTTACTTCTGCGCTGCCTTCCAAGCTGGGTGGCCGGAGAGTGGTGGATGTTGGCCGGGCACCCAGCTCTGAAGGCAGTGCCCCACCAGCAGCAGTGCAGAAGTAAGGGTAGCAATACCATACCATGCCACCCTTACTTCTGTGTTGCGGCCTTCAGAGCTGGGTGGCTGGCAAGTGGCGGCTGCTGACTGCAGACCGAGCTCTGCAGGCAGCAGGACAAAAGTAAGGGTGGCAATACAATACATGCAATCCTTAATTCTGCACTGCTGCTGCTGGCGGGGGCTCTGCCTTCAGAGCCGCTCTCCAGCTTCCCAGCTGCAAAGGCAGCACCGCTGCCAGCAGCAGCGCAGACGTAAGGGTAGCAGAACCACAACCCCTGCTACAATAATCTTGTGATCCCCCCACAAATCCCTTTTGGGTCAGGACCCCTGCAATTACAACACTGGGAAATTTCAAATTTAAATAGCTGAAATCATGAAATTTATTATTTTTTAAATCCTATGACCATAAAATTGACCAAAATGGACCATGAATTTTGTAGGGCCCTAAATATAATTCATCAACAAAACAGCTGTAAGAATTTTTTTAAAATGGCTGAAACAACATTAGGGAAAAAATCTTGTTCTTAGAAATGGCTGAACTATTTTAACTGAATCTTTCCCAGAAAGTTTGAACTGAGGCAGACACCCAATATGGAAAATGTCAGCCTAAACAATTACAAGTTGGATATAATTACAGGCAACTAAAACCAGTATCTTACAGCAGAAAGTGTCAGGTACCCTTAGATAAAAGTGTCCCTACCTGTGCCCTCTATATAAAACAGTTACCATTAATCGGGATTAATTATCAATGTCTAATAACACCCTGAAAAGACAGCTCTGATTGTTAGTGCAAAATCTGCCTTGAGGAGCAATTGCTTATAAGTCCAAGTCACTATTGCCTATTACCTCCCTGAAGTGTAACTTTAGGGGTTACTGACATATAGACTGATCCCCCCATTGACCTCCACGTTAAAGTTAAGGTACATTGGCAAACTGCTTACACTGTATTTGTGCTGTAGATAGAGGGCTTCAGTCTACAGTCAGTCTGGCCTCTTTTATAAGTGCTAAATTCAGACACATACACAAAAGAGGAAAACACATAGATTTAAATGAAAATAATCCATAACACTAAAAAAACCCCAAAAACCATAAAAATGTTCCATGTATGACTTTTTCAGGGCCGCCCAAAGGATTCAGGGGGCCTGGGGTCTTCGGCGGCAGGTCCCAGGGCAGAAGGTCCCCTCCGCCGCAGGTCTTCAGGACACTTGGGCAGCAGGTCCCAGGGCAGAAGGACCCGCCGCCGCAGGTCTTCGGGGCACTTCGGCAGTGGGTCCCTGGGGCAGAAGGACACCCCGCCCCACCCGCCACCAAATTGCCGCCGAAGACCCGGAGTGGAAGAAGCTCTGGGGGCTCGAGCCCCATGAGAGTTTTCTGGGGCCCCCAGAGCGAGTGAAGGACCCTGCTCCAGGGGCCCCGAAAAACTCTCATGGGGGCCCCTGCGGGGCCCGGGGCCTAGGGCAAATTGCCCCACTTGCCGCCCCCCCCCCTCTGGGCAGCCCTGGACTTTTGGAGAAATAATAGCTACAAAAACAAAATCTTTCCATTTTGAAAACACTTACAGTAGGGGCATTACTTAGAAGAGAGATTTTCATGGCCTCCCAAGCCTGCATGTTGATTTAACTAAAGGTATCTTCTTAGCGTATGCGCAATGTGGCTCAGGTGGCACATGACCAGGATTCATCACCAAATTTGGTCCATCTAGGCCGGGTACTGATGGGGAGTGTGATGTGAATGCTGATCCATGCCCCCCATTAAAGGTATTACCACATCTAGTCAATTAACTAGCGCAATAAGCAGAAAAGCCTATAGAGGGCACAAGTCCTCTTTTTTTCTTCCTGCATGACAAGAGCTTTCTGCCCTAAGCCACAGCACCGTTAAAAATGAAAGCAGCAGGCGAAGAATGGAAATGTCAGGAGTCAAGTGAGGTGCTGAGCAACCTCAGTGCTTACCAACTTCAACGAGTGTTCGGGGCACTTAGCACTATGCAGAGCTATCAGCACATTGTAGAATCAAGTTCTTCATGGTTAGAACTTCTCATCAGAATTTATTCATCCAAAAAATCATGGAAAGAGAGAGAGAGAGAGAGTAAGTAAATCACACACACACACACACACACACACACACACACACTACATTAAAAAAATTAAAGTTGCAAAGTCAATCACTCATATGTTAGGAAATGCCAAAATTAATATTGCCCATGCAACCGTAACTCATCCCCCTTGTGCATGTAATTATGATACAGTCTTTAACTGCATGATCATATACTGGCTTTGTAGAAGTCCTACCTATTCCTTTAGGTGAGCCTTCTTCTAATTAGCTTCCTCCAGCTTAAATCTGACCTATTTGCAGCCTATTTGGCTGATTGGGCCCACTTGGCCTAATTCAGCCCGCTCGGGGCCAGTGTGGGGAGTATGCCCCATCACAAGATCCAGTTTAGATCTGGTCCCATTGTGCTGCAATACAAATATGTAGTAAAAGTCCCTGCCCTGAAGAGCTTACAGTATAAATAGAAAAGACAGTAGGAGAAAGGAATTTTTATTATTCTAATTTTACAGCTGGGCCCAAGGAGTTTCATGGAAAATAGGTCTTGTCAAACAAACTCTATATCAGGGGTCCCCAACGCGGTGCCCACGGGTGCCATGGCGCCCATGGGGGCATCTTAATGTGCCCGCATCCTGGCCCCCAGGAGAGCACCCGCTGAAATGCCGCAGCGGCATTTTGGCGGGGACTCCTCTCGATGACGCCGCTTTTCGCCGACAAGTGATGTCATCGAGAGGCATCGCTCCCAAATTTCGGCAGCGACACCTCTCGATGACGCTGCTTGCCGTCGACAAGTGATGTCATCGAGAGGCGTTGCTCCCAAATTTCGGCGAGGACGCCTCTCGATGACGTTGCTTGTCAATGACAAACGACATCATTGAGATGCGTCACCACTGAAATGCCGCTGAAATTTGGCGGCATTTCGGCAGGTGCTCCACCGCCGCAGTGGTCCTTCGGCTGGTGCCCACCAGCCAAAAAGGTTGGGGACCACTGCTCTATATCATTCTTTTAGATCAAAAGTTTAATAAAAATTGAATGTTTTTATTTAATAACTTCTTTCAGGTGCTTTACATAGTACCATTTGATGATCTGATTAACAAATTAACACTCTACTAAATCAATGTGGGTGCAAAAAATTGGGTGTATAATTGACTTGCAGGTATGCAGGAAATTAATCCAACTGTTGAATCTACTGCATTTTCTTCTATGAACACTGGCCAGAGTGTACACTAGGTGATTTACCTGTCTGCAAAAACTAATACATTGGGATGAAATAGTCTCACATCAAAAACTATACTAAGGGCACTCCTCTGCTTACAGGAAGGTCTGTGAATGGGTGATTTATCATTGCCTTCCAGCAGAGCAGGAGAAGATCTTAAGTTTGCAATAATTAAGAAACAAGAAATTCAGCATTAAAAGCAAAAGTCACTTTAAGTCCTCTGATTTATAGGTACTATAGGATGTGGCATTATTGTGTTAATGGCATGGAACAGCTGTTCCTTACTGGAAAACATAACATGTTTCATCCTTTGATATACATTGCTTAGTCTTTTTCCCCTGCTACAACATTAAAGAGAGATTGCATTCAACACAGTGATGTGTCTCAGCAGCTTTATGGAAACTGGGAACACATTCCTTTTATCAGTACAGTATGAATACACAATTTGCAATATTATTTGTATGCATTCATTAAGGCAAGTAAAAGTGGCTACATACTGCTAAGCATGAAAAATTTCAATGGGTTTTGGGTGTTTTATATGACTGAAAATTAGCTGAAAATATTCTGCTGCTCAAATCAGGCCAATGGCACCAAACACATTGCCCTGGAGAGTCTTGAGTCATCACGTCACCAGAGATTGTTCCAGCAAATATATTTTCATTCTTTTCTAAATTCCAGGTAGCTGCTATCCATACTGAATCTGTGAGAGTAGACTTTTCTAAGTATCTCCCAAGGGGATATCAATTAAAATGTTACCATTCAGATCCAAAAAAAACCCAGAAAGTACCTGTTACTGGGCTGCCCCTACTGTAAGTTTGCTATGAAATGATAAAGGATTGAATGGCTTCAGTCTAGTACTTGGTGGACATTTATCCACATTGCAAAAGTACTACAATGATTTGGCAATCTTTACTCGGAAGAGCTCCAGGGCTGGGATAGCATGTCAGAAACGACTGATGTAATGGCATTAAAGGGCCAAATCCAGTGGCAGATGTGTTAGGCAGAGGAAAGGGTTTAGAGAGCAGTAGTGCACCCACTCAATAGTGGCATGTTTCTCACCCAGGAAGGCAGCCCTTGGCTATTATGCCCATCAATGAGTTCCGCCTAGCTCCACAGGGGTGCAATGTGCTGGACAGACAAAATAACCAAACCGACATTCAGCTAGTATGTGTGCCGTGTTGTGCCGTCCGATAGCATCCACTGCACATGATGCTCCTTTCTGAAGTGGCATTTAACAATGTCCCCCCCACAAATAGACTTGACCCACCCTTCCCTGAGCAAGCAGGATAACTCTAGGTCCAGATGCACAGCCACTGTTCTTAAGGGTAGGATTCCACCCAATATCTGTAAAGCACTTTGAAGATGAAAAGTCCTATGTCAGTATTAGAGAGACAAGATGGACGAGACAATATCTTTTATCGGACCAACTTCTGTTGATGAGAGAGACAAGCTTTTGGGTCCCATAAAACATATTACCTCACCCACCTTGTCTCTCTAATAGCCTGGGACCAACATAGTTACAACTACACTGCATATGTAAGAATTAGGCATTATTGTTGGCAGAACCTTATGGGGAAGCTTATCCACAGTAACTGCCAGCTGGCTAGCTATGAACCAGCATTTAGTCCTTTACTCTTAGAATCACTGAGACACAGTCACCAAATGTATCCACATTTGCAAAAGTAGTAATCATTTTAACAACAATGTCTTACAATGACTAAGTGACTAGTGTGTCACGGTCATTAAGTGGCTGGCAGCGTTTCGGTAATAAACACTGTTATCAGGCATTTGTAACTCAGCTGTAAAATTTTGCTCCAGGCTGATAGTTGGCAAACAAGACCCAGCAAATGACAGTACTTTTTATAAGCATATTATCCTATTTGGGTAATGTAATGTACAGACACGTAACTCGAGAGAGGTTTATAAGTGTGCGCCTCTTGATTTCTCTAGAGCTCATTGACTTCATTAGCTCTTTTCAACTGTCACCATGGTGCAGGGAGGGAGGTGGGCACTGGAGTATCTGGATCCTAAACAAATGTTGAAGCTCTTACTTAGGCAAATTCCTACTAACTTCAAATAAGATGAATAGTTCAAACAACACTGCTGGGGAGTCAGAGGCACTTTCAGGGTCAACACAGAGGCACAGGGACTCTCTATAGATGGTCCTACCCTCCCAAAACCTCTCAGGAACCCACTCATGTGATGCTGAACTCTTGCTTCACAGAGTTCCCCCACAATCCACCCACTTGTGCCTCCTCCTAGTTTTTCCTTTGTTTCTTGGGCCTTGATTGAGAGATCTCTTCACACAATTAAAGGAAAATTGCACCTATTGCTGTCTCAGCCAAGGAAACATCTGATCCTAATTAACAATAAGCATATGCTCTTGGATATAGCATCATAATCTCATACTGGCTACAAAGCTTGAACCTGTTTTACCACTGCTTGGACAGTCAGGATCCACTAAATTTCCTGTGATATCTACTGCACCTCACAAAGCTTCAGTGAAATGTGTGTCATATGCCATCCATAGGGCCTTCTGAGTGGTATTTTCTAGACCTGCACTGAACATCTTTGGACAACTAAGTGGTTAAATCTGGGGGGGAGGGGGGGTGATTTAGCAGTAAACAAATACTTACACATTTTGTGTAGCTATGTAAAACTATTCAGGATTCATAGTTAGAGATATTAGTTTCATTGATTTCAATATTAAAAATCTGTTACAGCTAAGGTCTTCGTAAATGCTGAATCTCATTTCCAAATTCCTTGCGGGAGAAACAGCCACAACAATAAAATTAGGAATCTGGAACTGGAGATAAAACTAGAAAAACTAAGGCCTTCACTGTACTGGGAAAATGCAGTGTTAGAAAACATTGTAACTCATACATTTTAACTAACAATGGTCAAACTTGTTTTGTCGTTAGGGCAGGCAAGGACAGTGGCATATAACCAGCTAGCACATTATTAAACACAACTGTCCTTTTCCACACTGAAAGCAAAATCATACTTATCACTGTTAAGTAACACATTTTCTAATCCAATGAATTTTCCCAGTATAGACAAGGCTTAAGAGCATGAATGAGAACATTTGGGGGGGTTATATATTTATTTATTTTAAACTTCCAATACTGGGGATTCAACGACTCACAGGGAGCACAGATGGTTTGTGCTTTGGCTATATTTACATAGCAGAACTGGAGGGACACCTAGTGGGAACAAGATTTTGTGATAACAATGCTGGAAGCCACCAGAGTTAGTTAAATCTGGTTGTCACGGTGGATAATACACCAGAAGCTGCCAGAGACTTGTCTACATTAGGGCTCCCTCCAGTTCTGCTATAGCACTGATGTAGTGTGAGGTTTTTTTCATTTGTTTTGTTTTGTTGTTGTGGGGAGGCCTGGGCAATTCCCTCATGTAGCTAAGGATATTCTTTGCGAGTGTGGACACTGCCATATATTTAATTATTTACACAAATAGTGCTACTGGACAGTACCGCCACAAGAAGAATATTACATAATGTCAGTGTTCAGAATACTGAGAAGTGAAGCTGGCTGGAGGACAACAATTCCGTTTTGTGATAACTTTTGAAATTTGATTTTATTCCACCTTGGAAAGAAAACAAAACCTTTAGAACGTTTTCACAAAATGGAATTGTGTCAAAACATCCTTTTTTCCTATCAGAAAGGTCAAGTTTTCAATTCAGGTCTCTCAGAAACCTTCCTGTCCGAAACTCTGTTGAAATCGTTTTGACTTTGACTAAACAACCTATGATGATGAACATACATTTCTGGCAAAAACGTTCAGATCAGCTCTACTCAGTTCGCTGCTCAGTACTAGTGAGTGATTTGTTTGCTACTCCAGGGTACTTAGTTTCTAGTCCATTGATTAGCAATATGACTTTTGTTTGTTTGTTTGTTTTGTTGGCTAGGAGAATAATTTGTTCTATATTATGTACTCAAAATGCTTGTGAAATCCAAGCAGTGCCGCATTTTCATAGAGTTACGTTCTTTAAAAAGAGTTTGAAGCAACCATTCAGATCTAATATATATGGTTTCCATAATCTGTACTCCAGCAGGAATCTATATTTATGAACTAGCTGTTTATCTTCATTACAATCAGATGTGCTTATTGTTAAAGTTTTACAAAGCAACCCAGTAGCAGGGTGAAAGATGGAGATTACTAAATAATAGATAAGTATATTTTTAGTCAGCTCAGGGGTGTGTGTATGTGTGTGAGAGAAAAATAAATAAATAAATGCATACATTATGAGCCTATAGGAGAGCTCATATTTTTGAATGTTAAGGCACAGGCTAAATTCCAACAAGAGCAAACAAATACCTGTGTTCTGAGCTCAGTACAGGATTATTAATTATAAGTTTTCCAGTCATTCTGCTTCTAGAAGTGGGAGGGAGCATTCCTTGCCTTCTTTTTCTTAATGTCTTCATAAGCTTAACAAGCTGATTCTTAAATATTAAACATACAAGACTTAAACTAACTCCACAGCTGACAACTTCCAGTCAGGAGGTTCCCTCCTTTTCCTATCAATCCGTCAAATTCAGGGACAACACAGAGTGGAAAACACATGTGCAAGTGCTAGTAAAGTGAACCACAAGGTCCTCTGAGACTATCACCATTCTATTTCTTATGCTTGGCAAAGCCACTGCAGCCTTTAACTGAGCTAGGATTCTTGTTAACCTGCCCTTGGTATGATGAGAGGGTGATTTTTTCCATTGTAAGATCCTGCCCACCCCTGTTGTCTTTACCTTTACTGCAGAGCACAGAGCAGTGGAATCTTTGAGCTCTCTGTGGATCGCTGAGGGAGAAGTACAATGGGTAACAACAGTGTTAGGGTATGGCTACACTTACAAATCTGCAGCGCTGGTAGTTGCAGCGCTGGTTGTCCAGCTGTGCAGGGCCAGCGCTGGTGTGTGGCCACACTGACAGCTACCAGTGCTGGTGTGTGGCCACATTTGCAGTGCTGTTGGGAGTGATGCATTATGGGCAGCTATCCCAGCGTTCAAGTGGCAGCAACGTGCTTTTCAAAAGAGTTGGGTGGGGTGGGGGGTAGTGTGACAGGGAGCGGGCGAGAGAGAGAGAGTGGATTTTTGGAGCCAACACTGTGTGTTACCTTCCTGCCTTGAAAAATCAGAACATGTTCCCGATCCCTTACCCTTAACTGCAAACAGCCTGCAGCCAACGGACTCCCTCTCTCCCCTCTGCCCCGTTTCTGTCAAGCAAACACTCACTCCCTGCCTGCCTCATTATCTCATTTGATTGTTCACAGATTGATCACAGCAAACAGGAGCTACGGAGCTCCAAGTTCACAACAAAACAAAGAGAGGCTGCATAACAAAACAAAGAGAGTAATTTATAAAAGCATTCTGGGATATCTGCTAATACCCTGGAGGCCAATAACAGCGCTGGTGTGTGGCCACACTTGATGACCAGCGGTGCAGCACCAGCGCTGCAATCTTTATTCCCCATGCTGAGTCAGGTGTACGGCCAGCACTGCAGCCAGGGAGTTGCAACACTGGATGTGCCCTGCAGGTGTGGACACTTACTAATTGCAGCGCTGGAAAGCCTCCACCAGCGCTGCAACTCACAAGTGTAGCCATACCCTTAGTTTCAGAGACAATATAGTGTGAAAAGTTATCCACCACAAGAAGGTGTTCATGTATAATGAAAAGTCACCTGGATTTTCAGACCTCCATTCATTAACAATCATCGCCAAAAGGAATTAGCAAAGAGAATGTATTCATGTGGAACCTCTACAATTTACAAAGGAACATAGGAATTGCCATACTGGCCCTGACTTTTGTATATTAAATCCATCTTCTCTCTGACAGTGGCCAGCAGCAGATACCTCAGAGGAAGGTTGAAGAACCCCACAACAGATATTTTGGGAGGGTGGGTGGAGAAGAGAGAATAACCCACGAAGGGTTTAATGTTTAACTAAGAGGCTATCCATGACATAGGACTAGAGACTCGCTTAAAATATTTGAAAAATCTGGGAAAATTTGTCTCAATGATATTCAAGGAACATGATCCATAGAAAGTGTCATATTTTACACTTTGTCCTTTTTTATTAATTTTGTATTTTATATATACAGAAAAAATAAACTATAAATATAATTCTCATAATACATAAACTTCTCACAATATAGTAACCATTTTCTACTCAACTTTAGCTATACTTGAAATGTTTAAGTATAATGTAATATGAATGGTTAAAAAATAAATTATTTGTATTACCCAATTTACAAACAGACAAATTTGTTTATAAAACTCTAACTAGTTAAAGAAAACTTATTAAGATAAGATAAAGAATGGATGCAAAAGACAGAGGAGGGGGGATAGAGATGGGGAAGAAAGGACATGGATACTGAGGAGGCAGAGGCAAAGAGGGACCCATGCATTTAATAGGATCATTCATATACTTCCAGGAAAGCATCCCACATCTCTCAGAATTTTTCTTGGGTTTGTCTGTTATTGTATACAATTCTTTCCTGTGCTTTTTGACCAGCAAAGCGCTTCAGCACATGCTTAACTTTAAGCACGTGATTAGTCCCATTGACTTCATTTATTCACAGTTAAGCATGTGCTGAAGTGCTTGGCTAGATCAGGATTTTCATCTTTAAAAGCACTTTCCAAATTGTAAATATAGGTAAATAATATCATCCACATGTTACAACAAGGTAGATGATTGGAATGCAGGCTCTCCCCTCTCTAACTCACCTGCAGAGGGACACTGACAATTTGGCTTAAAAGCTCTGACCATTATATACTAAAGACAAGTAGCACAGGCCACCCACAGGCACTGTGGAGCAGTGGTGGGCAGCCTGCACCCCATGGGCCGCATGCAGCCTGTCAGGGTTCACCATTCCTGGCCAATGGAAGCTGCGGGAAGTGGCGCAGGTGGCAGGGACGTGCTGGCTGCTGCTTCCCGCAGCTCCCATTGGCCAGAAATGGTGAACTGCAGCCACCTGGAGCTGAGAGCGGCCGTGCCTGTGGATGGTAAATGTAAACAAACTGTCTCACGGCCCGCCAGTGGATTATCCTGATGGGCCACGTGTGGCTCGCGGGCCACAGGTTGCCCACCACTGCTGTAGAGTGTTTAAAAACACACATTAAACGTGTGCAGAGTCCAGGAAGCTCCTACCAGTTGCATGGCTTGGGAAGAACATGCTGGAAAAACAATTTAATGGGTTTCATTCTTCGGCTTAAATCATTCCCTCCCATAGAAAACTTCACAGCAACAGGTTCTGAAGGAGGAAAACTTCCTGAACATCCTCTCATAGACGGTAGCCCCTGCCATGAGTGGGAGGGAGTCTTTCTAATGGTAGCTGGCTGTGAGCTCCCTGGCAACACCAATCTTCAGCCACTCAACAATTCTCCACTGGGCTGTGTCAGCCCTAACTTCACCTTGCAGGTTAACAATAAATCATTCCCAGGTGATCTTCAGTCCCAACACTAGCTACTCACAGAATTTCCAGATCCTCTGCACCCAAAGTGCAGTGTACCCCAACTTACCAGGTTTACCTTAAACCACTGTTCCTGTAAAGCACACAGCACTTGTAGGCATTTCTAATAAAACAAAAGTAGGTTTATTTAAGAAAGAATAAAGATTTAACTAGAAACAAGAGAGAGTGGTGGAGACAAGTGGTTACAATACAGAACAAAATATAAGAACAATCCTGGGTCAACACTTAACTAATAATTACCTTTCCTATGAAATGTAGGTTTTGCCCGAAAAGGTCAGTATTTAGCAGAGCTGGCTGGTTTCAAACAAATGAGGATCCAAGCATCCATGAACGCTCCCTTGCAAAGTCTCCTTCTCTTCACTCTGTTATACTGAAAATAGTCTTTTGTTTCTAATCAGAGATAGGCCAAACCCTGGTCTTGTTGTAAAGTGGTTTAGACTGTCATCACCTCTGATCGTTTCCCATTCAAACTCTTAGCCTATGTCTACACTACGGACCTTACAGCAGCACAGCTGTACCGCTGTAAGGTCTCCGCGACTGGAGAGAGCTCTCCCCTGGGCATAATTAAACCTTCCCCAATGAGCGGCAGTAGCTTTATCGGTGGGAG
This sequence comes from Mauremys reevesii, assembly GCF_016161935.1. Lineage (NCBI taxonomy): Eukaryota > Metazoa > Chordata > Testudines > Geoemydidae > Mauremys > Mauremys reevesii. Next base: position 280,082,726 of record NC_052623.1, on the reverse strand, counting down.
AACGTCTCCCACTGGCATAGCACTGTCCACACTGGCACTTTTGTTGGTGAAACGTATGTTGGCCACACCCCTGACCGACAAAAAAGTTACGGACAAAAGTGCTCGTGTAGACATAGCCTTAGAATTGCACAAAGCTAAACAATTAGGCCTTGCATTGCAACGCCAGCTGCACAGGGTGGGGTGACAACTCCCCCTTGCCCAAGTGGGCCATTACCAAAGACATCCTGGTGACTAATCTTTACTTTTCACTCCAAGTCTATAAAGGATACTTTAAATATTAATACATTATTCCTTACCTATTACCCATCCATACATATTGAAATGATTATGAATCTTGACAACTTACAAGCTTTCTGTAGATACCGTATCATTACTCTTTATGGATACATATCCTGCAAGACATATGTTTGGTGTAATGAATTTGTCAGGTCTGAGGTGAGAGTTGTTTGCAAAAACAGGGGACCACTGCACTGGACTCTGGAACCTCCCAATGCCCAGCTCCCTGTGGAGCTGAAGTAGCAAGAACTTTCCTTGCTGCAGATGCTCCTGGGGTTGGTTCAGCAGAAAAATGAATCAAATAAAATAAATAAATAAAGTACCACTTAGGGAATTTTTCCAGGAAAAATCTCTACTAGCCAGTGGAGTTAACCCACACCCAGTTTCCCTGCTGTCCCCTTCTCATTCCGTTTCCCTCCTTTTCCCCAGCATGGTCTTTAGGACCATAGAACACGCTTGGCACAGTTGGGGAGTGGTGGGGAGTGGCAAGGGATGGTGCCACTAAAGCAGGTCATCTCCCCTCTGCGTGGAAGGTGGGAAGATCTGTACACAGAGGATCCACTGTTTGCTTGGATTTGAGGGCACATTCTGAGCCTCCAGGTTGGTCTTCTTACACCTGGTGGACAACTCTCCCACAAAACCACACAAGCCTGGTGGTATCCCTTCAAAACACCAAACACTAGAACCTTTGCACTCTTCAGCAACAAGGAGTAGATGTATCTTTCTCATCTCACCTTCCCCCAACCCTGAAGCTTGATGAGCCAGGATCTCTACTGGCAGCTTGCTCTGCCCTAGTGCATCTCAGAGGAAAGGAAAAAAGGGCTTGGAATGCTCTGTAATGTTCTCATTCAGTTTCAGTGAAAAGCCTTTGGAATACAGTCCATCATCCTGAAAATATCCTTCCACTAAACAGGGAAGTGTTCTAGTGGACTGAACACAGATCCAGGAGCCAGAAAGTCCCGACAACTGTTCCCTCATAACCTCTCTGTCTCAGTTTCAGTACACTGAGGATAATAATACACACTTAGCTACTTCTCAGATGGAAGGTATGAAATAGTGCTTGTAAAGTACTTTGGAGGTAAGTTATAAACGTTATTTTATTACTGCCCCTGGCTCCTGGCTCCATGTCCCCTGCCCATCTCAAAGAAAAGAAAAAAAAGAGTTGGTAGGAAGAAAGTAATCCCTTCTGGTTTGTGGTAAGAGATGGCAAGGATGTGGGGCTAGCTGACCCCAGGAGTGGGTGGACTGTCTACAGTGAAAAAATCATCTTTTTCCCTGATTGTTTCCAGCAACTGTATAATTAACTTTAATTGTGGCCGTCATTTTGGCAATGAGTTTCACCTCTTCAGACTAAGAATATTGTCTGAGTGAACACTACAATTTCCTGAAGAAGCTGCAAATCGGCAGTCTTGCCTAAAATCATATACAACCATCTATCCTTCAGCATGTAAGATGTATGAAAACAACGTACCTGGAGGCTTCCTTGATGTAGCATCTACCCTATGGTAAGCCTTATGGTAGGACTTAATACACAACATTTAGGATGGACATATTTAGCTTGGTATGATTTGTCCAATAGAAGCTGGGATCATCTGTTCCTAGGATATAAATATAGAACCAAATCCTGCTCACCTTCATCACCTGGGTAGTTCCAATCCTGTCAAGAGAAAGTCAAGAGGGTTTGGCCTTCATGATAGGTTAAGGAATAAATCAGCAAACGTTTTTAGATATTAAATAGAATGTGTATTGTTGGAACTCTAGAGAATGTAAAATGTATTGCAGGACAGAAACTAAGCAAAGTAGTTAGGTCTCCAGTTCTTGCATATCATTGTCAAAGTGCGCAAAATGTAGCCTGTAAGCTCATCTTCTTTGCCAGTTTATTTGATCATGAAACTCCTGTCTTTGAATCCTTCCTCTGGCTCTACCTCTGCTGTCACCCCACATTTAAGTTTGTAACCACCTTCAAAGCTCTAGCATGACTCATCCCCATGGTACATGAGCATTCACAAAATTACACAAACATCTGAAAAACGGTAATACTTCTTCTGCTAATTTTATTCTGATAGTGTGCATAGATTGTATTAGTTGAGTTGTATTCATGCATTTATTAGTTGAGTTGCCATTATAAGCAGTATATGGTTTCTCATTTTAGAAAGATAAATAGGAGTAATAGCTGACAAACTTCAAGAGTAGATCAGACAGCCATTCATTCTCGTGGTAATTCCAAAATGTCAGTATTACAGGGCAGGGAATGAGTCCAGCAGTATATACTGCAAAGCTCCTAGCACATTGTAGGCACAATGGATAAATAATAATCATAAAACTGCCTTGAATGTAGATAACAGCACAGCTTGATATTTAAATTTATGAAGTGCCATTTCCTACTATGTAACTATTTGGAGCCTCTGACGACAAGGCTCAATCATCAAGCTTTGGTCTTGTGATTAGGATGTGGCAGTGGCAAAAAAAACTTTTATTTCTTGCCTTCAAAATACCCTGCAGCTGTGCTCACTAGTTATGTAAGGCCAGTTCAGTAAAATAAAGGGAATGACAGATTACACTTGGAAATGAAATACAAAGAGTAATTATTTTCTAGTCATTAATAGGAGCAGATAGGTAATTTATGTATGGTTAACATTAGTTCCTTTCTATTAATATAGTATAGACCGTGTGATACCTTATTACCCCTATAGTCTTCATATTGTACATTATTTATTGGATCAATAATGTCTCACATTGCTCTTCAGGAAAAGATGGACAATTCTGAGTTACAAACAGTCTACACATGTAATGATTATTCTCCTATTAGATCAACTTTTAAGCAGATCTTTAACAGGCAGCTCCACTCAATAGGTCTCTGGCCGACTGCAAAGCAGTGAGGGATGAGAGCAGTAACCGCTCTCTGTAGGTTTTACATTTTTGTAACTGCTAAGATTTTAAGGAGTTTTGAGGGCCTTTAATGCCTCGCAGAGTACTTGTCCCCCAAGCAAGTAAGCCCAGTCCCTTTACTAGCAGTTATAGTACAGGGTGAGAAGCAGGGAGCAGCAGCTGAGCAGCTGCCATTGTGAGGGAAGGGGAGCAACACCAAGACTGGTGGATTCTAGGACAGGACTAAACACCCTTCCCCTCCTCCAAAATCTTTTGTATCAATGGATGACGGCTCCTCAGAGACAAGAGGAACAGGGCTTTCCCCCCTTTCCTGCAAAGGTCTTCCTCGCCCAAATGATCCTGCCATTACATGCAGAGCAGATCACTGGGGGTAATGGGAGAGCAGCAGCCAAAGCCGAAATGTGAACTCTTTCCTCCACTTCTTCAGCCAGGGCTTGGGTTCAGCCAGTACAGTGAACCAACACATCTGTCGTGCTGCCTTCTTCATCTGCAGAATCAGAGCTGTCATTCAAAAAAATAATAATAATAATAAAAAAGTCTCTAGTTCTGAGGTAAAGTTTCAAAAGCACCTAAGTCCCATTTTCAGAAGTGACTGTCACTGAACCTTGGCTTCTGCACGTTATTGAAAGTCAATAAGACTTAGGCTTCTAAGTGACTTCAGCTATGTTTACACTAGCAGGCTTTGTCAGTCTAGCTATACCGAGCAGGCCTATACCTACCTATAGCTATACCGTCAAAGCGCTCCCAGTGGGGACACAGCTATACCAACAAACCTGTGCTTTCACCAGTATAGCTTACTCCAGCTCCCCCGAGCAACATCAGCTACACCCGCAAAAGTACGGAACCTGAAACAACAGCTCTGAGAGGTATGATCTGCCCCATTCATCTCAATGGGTGCTAACTAGGCCATGTCTACTTTAGGAAAAATACTCAGTAGAGCAGGTTGGGAATTTTCTGTCACAGTGATTTACCCATGGAAAATTCACTGTCTGCAAATTCAATATTCTCTGAAGGAAAATTTCAGTTTTGGCAGAAAGTTGTTCCCAGCTCTGCAGCTCCCCCATTCCTTGATCATCCTGCTCAGCTCCCTGCACTGAGAAACTGCCATGACTCCAGGCTACCTCTGAAACCATGCTACATGGTCAAAACAACATTTCTGAATTCCCGTTCTGCAGGAAAATCTGACCTTTTTTTTTTTTCTGAAATGGAACAAAAATTTGAATGTTTTGTTTAATTTCAGAATTCCAAGTTTCAAGTTATATTTTTACAACTAGGTAGCTAGCACACAAGTTTTACCTTGATGTAGCTGGTTGAGGTGAATCCTTTTCCATGAAACAGAAGTGTCGGGCACACAGCCATAGCTGCTCCATTTTGGTTTCTCCTTGCTTTGAAGAGTGCCAGAACCTTGTTCCTGGATCTGAACTCCTCCAAACTTTGGGAACATATGGAACCAGATCAGAACTTTGTAGCTCAACTCATGTCTGTCAGACAGACAGAGAAGAGGAAGAAGATTTATCTTGCTGTCCCAAGATAAATAAACTATGCCACAGTGGATAAGGAAGAAAAGTGAAAACTGGGCAAGTCTGGAAAGCAAGGCTGAGTACAGTACATTTTGGAGGTGGGATGGGTGTTCAGCTTCCCTCCTTTCCCCTTTCCTTTCCATTTTGTTGCTGACTCTGGTTTAGGTTACTTCTCTTTATTCCAATAATTCCTATGATCCTTAACTCCTCATTCCAATGTTCTGCAGTTCTCCCTTCTTACCACCATTCAGTCCAGCCTATTTGCTGCTCTTCCCTTTCCAGTTCAGCTTGCTAGATAACACACTTTTGACAAAGTGGGTATTCACCCACGAAAGCTTATGCTCCAATACTTCTGTTAGTCTATAAGGTGCCACAGGACTCTTTGCCGATTTTTACACTTTGCCAGGGATGCTTGCTTTACTCCTAAATCTTTTACTGTTCAAGGCTTATGCTCTTTAGAGTTCAAACCAGTTTTCACTTCTTCTCCGTCTGAACTAAAAACTACAGTGTTTTGAAAAAACAAATCTATTTTACCAACACTGTACCACTTCTAGGCTGTTAATAACTGTTGCAACAGACGGTGTTATTTGGGGAGACAATCCCCCTAGGCAATATGCAAAAGGCAAAAACACCATATAACTTCATTAAAGGGACAGAATTTGTTCTGCTGCAGTAAGACTGTCATGATATCTCTTAGATAACTGTAAAACAAGGGTTTCTGTCTCCATTGCTCCATTTGACAGCTACAAGGACGAAGATATCACTCCTGGGAAAATTAATACTTCAGGCTATGTCTACACTACAGCTTATGTCACTCAGTAATGTGAATAAACCACCCCCTGAGCGACATACATTACACTGACATAAGAGCCGGTGTGGACAGCTCTACATAGGCGGGAGAGCTTCTGCTGCTGACAGAGGTGGTTTTATTATACTCATGAGAGAGCTCTCTCCCATCGGCATAGAGCATCTTCACCAGACACGCTGCAGCAGTGCAGCTGCACTTGCAGACATGCCTTTATTTAGGTTTACAACGAATGTTAGCCTGATTAATAAATCAGTTATTAGCTCACCTACAATAGTATTTCTTCTGCCACAATTTTCCTGTTGCTTTCTTCCAGGATTTTCCCACATCCAGGAATTGTTTTCAGGCTGGATAACAAATGTGTTTTGATCTTCAAAAGCTATAATTCTCTGTGCCTTTGTTTTAAAAAAAGATGTATTTTCTTTAGTATGTCTAGTTTAAAAAAAAGTTATACAAGCCTTCAACCCACACTGGCGCTGAATTACAGCCAGAGTGGAAAGCTTCTTCTACTGCTTTTCTAATGTTGTTTTAAACTGGGAAGCACAAGGACAATGTTTTTCTTGGCATGGCGCTTGTTGCCTCTGAAATACACAGGCTGCCGTTCTTGATGTGTTCCTGTTTTCCTCATGTTTTATTTTAACAGTGTGCATCCTCTGGGGTTGTGTGGCAAGCCCCTTTCCACAGACACACTCTGTCACCCTAGCTAAGGTATCATTTAGCAGTGGGAGCTCTCCACTGGCAAGGTTCTGGTGTCCAGGTTTGTAAAGTGTTCGGCTAATTGAGGTCCAGAGTTTTTCATAGGCATAAGCAAGTACCACAGACTTGGGAGCCAGATGTCAAATTTAGGGCTAGCCATAGAAGAGTATTAAAAATTGAGTTGTTTTGTTTCCAGAAGGAGGTTGCCAGTTTTGGAACTGATTAAATAACATGAAAATATTTCTGAAACAGAGGTCACTGAATTAGAAACCAGGTTTCAGTTGGCCTTTTCGTACTTACCCCTTCACTGTTAGCTGCTCACAAATATTCATATGGCCTAAGTTTTGTTCTTATGACATTTTGCTAAAACAGCAAATTTCAAAATTAGTTGGGGGCTGAAAGTTGAAGTAGTTTATAAAAATCAGATCATCCAATAAGAGGACAGAAACAATACCATGTGACTTACACAGCCAATCACAAGCTCAAACAGAAATTGCGTACAATCAAATGATCAAATGCAGAGACACCAGCTCTCATGATTTTATCATACATCTCATGATACTTGGTGTTTTTCTGAAAGCCTAAGCTCCTGGAATCATGTTATTTTGTGAGAATCTCAACTTTCATTTTAAAAAAGTAGGCTTCTAGCTATCGTGACTGCAGACAACCTTGGAAATGTGATTCGAGTGCACACCAAAGTCTCTGAAACCAGAGGACAAATTAAAAAAAACAACAACCTCAAAATGTTTTCATGATTGTTAAAAAAAATAAAATTCAATCTCATGATTTTGAAGGGCCTGACTCCTGACTTCTGAATGCTTGAGGTTCACAATACTATAAAGCATATTTGTAAAAGCTATTTATTGTCTATTTCAAACATCTGAAATTGGTTTGCAAACTCTTGCCAAACAGGAAAAAAAAAGGGGGATGTATTCATCAACCAAATTGTTCACACAACATAGGTGAACCATCTCTACTTACAGATCCTTCCTGTGCTCAGGTCAGTCAGTCACGAGTGGGGTTGTGACCTTGCATAACTGCAGGTGGGCACAGTGAGGGAAGGGATCCAACAGCTCCTTTTTACTCATCTCCTAGGCAGACTCCAGGCCTTGAAGTCTATCTCAACAGGGACCACATCTGCATGGCAGGACTCCAGCAGGCCAGTGCTTCACTGAGAACACATTAAAGGTTTCACCTCCAGTGGGCCTGACTGTGCAGTACATATGAAGGCCCAAGTCCTAGCTCTTTGGTGGCTGTAGAATTGGCCCTGTTGCAACACAGGTTTTCTCCCAGGTTGCTCTATCATAGTGAACAAAAAAACCATCCTCCCTGTCTACCCTGTAATCTTAGCTTCATCTTTGACCCCCGATATTCAGGCCATGGCTAAATCTTGCTGCTTTTTCACACACAGCCTCTCCAAGATACAACGCTTTGGGAGTTTTAAAAATACTTTCTAGGGGGAGTATCCTGCCCCCCCCAAACTCCAGCATCAAAGTTTAGTATAAGCAGCTCTTCTCTTTTTCTCCCCTCTGCCCTATTTAAATTGGAATTAGGGTCACAGTGACTTGTAGAAAAGGAAGAAATGCCTAGATGTGTGGCTTCTATGCTATGCTGCGGAAATTCAGAAAAGCTGGCCCACCTCTTGCACACATGTTGCATTAAATCTGGCATACAGAAAGCTAGGCTTCCGAACTGCTGGAGGTCTAATTCCATTGCTGCTTGTACACAAAATGAGAAGACTGTTGTTGGTGGGAGGAAAGAGGGGATTGAATTACATCCAGTTGATAACTCACTGCAGAAATAAAGCCTAATGGCACAGCTGCTCTATGGAGATGGAGACATTTCAAATGGCCAGCTCTTCCCTTGGCTGGAGCTGGTATTAGGGATAAACAGCAGCAGTACCAAGCAGTACAGTACCAAGCAAACAGCAAAAGAACTACATTTACAAAAAAAATTTCCCCGTTTGATCAGAATGTTTTCCAGTCTGCTCCTGCTAGTGAGAAGGCTGCAGGTAATTTCAGTTCAAAAGCAATATCCAGTCACAGAAAACACAACAGCAGCATTTAGTCCAAGAGATCTGGAAAATTCTCATGGCTGTTGTGTGGATCAGACACCGCTTCAATATTTACATACTAAATTTGTTACCTAGGAACTGGTCCTCACTACTAGAAAAGCTGAAAAGGATGGGGATGAGTGGGCTAGAAAGGTCACATTATTCCACCTTTGGATCTCCCCAATTTTGGGTCCCCATCATAGTTGCTCTAACCTACATCCAGCTTCCTTAGCCCAGGAGATCATAGCATAACAGAAGATCAGCCCCTGAAGATGTCTAAGGGGCCAGGTTACAATTGCTGTGAGAAGCATTGCTGAGTTTGGTAACCTTTTGTGCCTAGCTTGGCAATTGTGCCTAGAATACAGTCTCATGTTCAAGATCTCATCCTTATTTTTAAAAGCACTCAGTGGCTCAGATCCAGGATAACATAGATGATCACCTGCAGCTCCAGGACAAGGGCCGCAGACAACAGCTCCACTCTTCAGACACAATTGAATTGTCCGCATCCAGGGTACAGCTCATCTGTGCAGAAGACAGTTTTTTGCTGGGGCCAGTGCAATGAACTCCCAAAGGAATCAAGCTCCACCTCAAATCTCAGCACCTTGCACGCCAAGTGTGAGGCACATAAAAAGGAACAGAGCACAGTGTATAGATAATATATTACATTTTTAAAATTGTATTTTAAAAATATAAGGAACATGAAATGTATCCTTGGGGAAAGAGATGGGGGAAAAAAGAACCACATGTAACAGATACTAGTCATGTCATTTAATTAACTCTTGGAAGATGTTCAGATACCATGATGATGTGGAATGTATAAGAACCTAAACAAAATCCACAATGTTGCATTAACATAGTTTTCTGGGTAGAAGCCCTGACTGCAATTCATATAAACACATGAAAAACTGATCTTTCATCCATCCATACAATAATTACCCCATAGAAACAGCATCAGTGCACTTAATTATAGCATGTCATGTGCTTTTATAAAAAGCTGCTGTGAAAAACAACATACAGTGAATATTTCATAACATGAAATAGCTAGTGCTGGAGGATGTGGGTTTTATGTCATTAAAGTTTGCCTTGTAAGGTAATAATCTGATCACTTGGATCTATTCTTCATACCCCAGTGGAACTGTAGTTTAGCAGCATACAGTTTTTGGCTATGATACAATACTAGGAAATATAGCTTCACTTAAGTTATCTCCTAACTCTTGTTTTGCTCCATGTGAGGCTGTAAATACATTGTAAGTCTTATGCCCCCACCAAAAACTGCAGGTTAACATTTAAACTGGTGTGAGAACAATAAGTCAATTATAGCACAGTGCTCAGTGTGTTATGGAATAAAACAAAAACCTAGAAACTACCTTTAAAAATCTGGCTTCTAGGGGTGATGTGCCAGTGATCCTGTCCACTTGGACAGAACGTTAAAGAAGGATGAAGGAGCCTTTTGCTGGGAACTTGGTAGCTTAGCTGCATGTCTACTCTCAAGGTAAACATATTGTAACAAGAAGTCCTTTGTCAGATCTCAGCAAGTTCAACAGGAATCCAACAATTCAGAGTTCAGCACAGCATGCTTCTTCCCCATGTGACACAGCGATAGATATGAAACATCCCAGACAGCAAGAACACAGCGGGTGAGAGGAAAGAACTAAAGCCATCTCTATTTTTATTAGAAAACAAAATCCCCCATCTTCAGCTCCCCCTACTGTTCTGTCTAAAGTGGGTATTTATACTCACTGTGGTCTCTTCCAGTTTTCCATTTGTTCTCCTTGAGCCTCTACCCCCAATAAATGTTCTTCCTTAAATGTGGATGATCTATCCCCGAGTTCTTGAAGGATTTCTTTCTTTCTGAACCTTGGAAAGACATTTGGGAAGACTCAGTTATACAGAGGAAACTGAGCAGCAAGCCAATGTCCACACTACAGCTTTTATCTGTCATTGTGGATCTGATTAAGGGGCCAGTCATTTTACACAATGACAAGCAACAAACACAGACAGCAGCTTTTCAGTCAGTACAACCATATTTGTGCATCAGCACCTGCCATGAAGCCTAACTGTGTTTGTATCAGTGCATTCTGGGAAAGCCTGGGTGGCTACATCACAGCGTCCCGGCAGAGGACAGAATGCCCCAGAAGATGGACACCCATGGAGTGGCAGCAGCAGCACACTGAACAGAGCATTCTGGGGTGTCCTACTGCGCAGAGCTGGAAAAAAAGAGAACAAGATGAACCATTTACACAAACATGAAGAAGGAATCCTGTCTGCACTTCAGGAAGACAGAATGTGCTGACCAGTAACCTAAGGTGGCATTTTCAGAAATGCTCCCAGTTCCACACGCAGGGCCAGGTAGGCAGGCAGAGCTGCAGAGTCTCAATGCGTGGATGAGAGGATGGTGTAGAGAGGAGGGGTTCACGTTCATTAGGAACTGGGGAAACTTCTGGGATGGGAGGAGCCTATACAGGAGAGATGGGCTCCACCTAAACCAAAGTGGAACCAGACTGCTGGCACTAAACATTAAAAAGGTTGTAGAGCAGTTTTTAAACTAGGAGATGGGGGAAAGCCGACTGCTGCAGAGGAGCATGTGGATCGGACACAGACTTCTCTTAGGGGAGAGTCTGATGATAGAGAATCTCCAGGTTATAGTCAGGAGCAGAGGAATGAGAAGTATAATGTAAGGGCCGGATCAGATGATAAACAATCACATGAAAAGAATCTGGCACATCAGAAAAGGCAGGCTAATAAACAGGGACAAGTTTTAAAGTGCTTGTACACAAATGCCAGAAGTCTAAATAATAAGATGGGTGAACTAGAGTGCCTTGTGATAAAGGAGGATATAGATATAATAGGCATCACAGAAACCTGGTGGACTGAGACCAATCAATGGGACACAATCATTCCGGGGTACAAAATATATCGGAAGGACAGAACAGGCCGTGCAGGGGGAGGAGTGGCACTATATGTTAAAGAAAGTGTAGATTCAAATGAAGTAAAAATCTTAGGCGAATCCACAGGTTCCATAGAGTCTCTATGGATAGAAATTTCATGCTCTAGTAAAAATATAACAGTAGGGATCTATTATCGACCACCTGCCCAGGACAGTAATAGTGATGATGAAATGCTAAGGGAAATTAGAGAGGCTATCAAAATTAAGAACCCAATAATAGTGGGGGATTTCAATTATCCCCATATTGACTGGGAACATTTCACTTCAGGACGAAATGCAGAGATAAAATTTCTCGATACTTTAAATGACTGCTTCATGGAGCAGCTGGTACGGAACCCACAAGGGGAGAGCGACTCTAGATTTAATCCTGAGTGGAGCGCAGGAGCTGGTCCAAGAGGTAACTATAGCAGGACCGCTTGGAAATAGTGACCATAATACAATAGCATTCAACATCCCTGTGGTGGGAAGAACATCTCAACTGCCCAACACTGTGGCCTTTAATTTCAAAAAGGGAACTATACAAAAATGAGGGGTTAGTTAGACAAAAGTTAAAAGGTACAGTGACTAAAGTGAAATCCTGCAAGTTGCATGGGCCCTTTTAAAGACACCATAATAGAGGCCCAACTTCAATGTATACCCCAAATTAAGAAAAACAGTAAAAGAACTAAAAAAGAGCCACCGTGGCTTAACAACCATGTAAAAGAAGCAGTGAGAGATAAAGACTTCCTTTAAAAAGTGGAAGTCAAATCCCAGTGAGGCAAATAGAAAGGAGCACAAACACTGCCAACTTAAGTGCAAGAGTGTAATAAGAAAAGCCAAAGAGGAGTTTGAAGAACGGCTAGCCAAAAACTCCAAAGGTAATAACAAAATGTTTTTTAAGTACATCAGAAGCAGGAAGCCTGCTAAACAACCAGTGGGGCCCCTTGACGATGAAAATACAAAAGGAGCGCTTAAAGATGATAAAGTCATTGCGGAGAAACTAAATGGATTATTTGCTTCAGTCTTCACGGCTGAGGATGTTAGGGAGATTCCCAAACCTGAGCTGGCTTTTGTAGGTGACAAATCTGAGGAACTGTCACAGATTGAAGTGTCACTAGAGGAGGTTTTGGAATTAATTGATAAACTCAACATTAACAAGTCACCAGGACAAGATGGCATTCACCCAAGAGTTCTGAAAGAACTCAAATGTGAAGTTATGAACTATTAACCAAGGTTTGTAACCTGTCCTTTAAATCGGCTTCGGTACCCAATGACTGGAAGTTAGCTAATGTAACGCCAATATTTAAAAAGGGCTCTAGGGGTGATCCTGGCAATTACAGACCGGTAAGTCTAACGTCGGTACCGGGCAAATTAGTTGAAACAATAGTAAAGAATAAAATTGTCAGACACATAGAAAAACATAAACTCTTGAGCAATAGTCAACATGGTTTCTGTAAAGGGAAATCGTGTCTTACTAAGCTATTAGAGTTCTTTGAAGAGGTCAACAAACATGTGGACAAGGGGGATCCGGTAGACATAGTGTACTTGGATTTCCAGAAGGCCTTTGACAAGGTCCCTCACCAAAGGCTCTTATGTAAATTAAGCTGTCATGGGATAAAAGGGAAGGTCCTTTCATGGATTGAGAACTGGTTAAAGGACAGGGAACAAAGGGTAGGAATTAATGGTAAATTCTCAGAATGGAGAGGGGTAACTAGTGGTGTTCCCCAAGGGTCAGTCCTAGGACCAATCCTATTCAATTTATTCATAAATGATCTGGAGAAAGGGGTAAACAGTGAGGTGGCAAAGTTTGCAGATGACACTAAACTACTCAAGATAGTTAAGACCAAAGCAGATTGTGAAGAACTTCAAAAAGATCTCACAAAACTAAGTGATTGGGCAACAAAATGGCAAATGAAATTTAATGTGGATAAATGTAAAGTAATGCACATTGGAAAAAATAACCCCAACTATACATACAACATGATGGGGGCTAATTTAGCTACAACGAGTCAGGAAAAAGATCTTGGAGTTATCGTGGATAGTTCTCTGAAGATGTCACGCAGTGTGCAAAGGCGGTCAAAAGCAAACAGGATGTTAGGAATAATTAAAAAGGGATAGAGAATAAGACTGAGAATATATTATTGCCCTTATATAAATCCATGGTACGCCCACATCTCGAATACTGTGTACAGATGTGGTCTCCTCACCTAAAAAAGATATTCTAGCACTAGAAAAGGTTCAGAAAAGAGCAACTAAAATGATTAGGGGTTTAGAGAGGGTCCCATATGAGGAAAGATTAAAGAGGCTAGGACTCTTCAGTTTGGAAAAGAGGAGACTAAGGGGGGACATGATAGAGGTATATAAAATCATGAGTGATGTTGAGAAAGTGGATAAGGAAAAGTTATTTACTTATTCCCATAATACAAGAACTAGGGGTCACCAAATGAAATTAATAGGCAGCAGGTTTAAAACAAATAAAAGGAAGTTCTTCTTCACGCAGCGCACAGTCAACTTGTGGAACTCCTTACCTGAGGAGGTTGTGAAGGCTAGGACTATAACAATGTTTAAAAGGGGACTGGATAAATTCATGGTGGCTAAGTCCATAAATGGCTATTAGCCAGGATGGGTAAGAATGGTGTCCCTAGCCTCTGTTTGTCAGAGGATGGAGATGGATGGCAGGAGAGAGATCACTTGATCATTGCCTGTTAGGTTCACTCCCTCAGGGGCACCTGGCATTGGCCACTGTCGGTAGACAGATACTGGGCTAGATGGACCTTTGGTCTGACCCGGTACGGCCTTTCTTATGTTCTTATGTTCTTATGTTCTAAAGACTATCACGTGTCAGTTGAGGCCACTGGCAGGCCAAACACTTAGTAACCATGGCGGATAACTGAGTTGTAACCCCATGTAGACTCAAACTATGTTTAGAGCCAGTCATGCAAGTAACTAGTTATAAACTAAAGCTGGTGTGTTGAGGGCCTGCGATTCTGGGCAGACATTCCAAACTGGCAGATTTACAGATAATATTCAGTTTTGTGTTTAAATTAATGCTCCAACTTTCACTTGCCAAACTCCCAAGCTAATAAAGGCCAATAAATTCAGAGGGCGTATTTAAGAGTCCACCTGCTAAGGGTTAAAGAATCTATCATTTTAACCATCCAAAAGCAGTACAGATACCCCAATTAGGTATTAAAATGTGCATATTTAGTTCTGCATTCTCTGCCCAGTGCCCAGGCTGAGCAAACCACTTAGTGTGCTAGGATTTCCACTGATGCTGGGAGACAGCAATCCTCCCCCAAGGCAGCTGCACCAGCTTTAGCATACTAGCCTCCATGCTGTCTGCACCTCCACCCACAGGGCAGATAACGTCCATGAGATCCACATAGCAGGGCTTCCACTAGCCCAAGGCCTATCCTTCCCCAAATCCCGTACAGCAGTGTGCAAAGAGCCTCTCTCAAGAGCTGGGCTGAATGGCACACAGGGTGCATATACCTCCCCAATTCCTGCCACAGCCCACATCCAGAGCCACACTGGTTCCTGCTGCAGGCAGGGTAGTGGGGTGAGATTTGCACCACAGTACAGAATGTTAATACATGATTGTCACAGTTCAGGGCAACTCCATGCGTATCCCCCCACCAGTGGTCCAGCAACGGCACCCATTCTTAGACTTCCAGCTCCCCAGCCGTTGCCTGTTTTAGGTGAAGACACTCATCTCACTCCCAGGGGCGGCTCCAGGCCCCAGCATGCCAAGCGCGTGCTTGGGGCGGCATGCTGCGGGGGGCGCTCTGCCGGTCGCCGGGAGGGTGGCAGGCGGCTCCGGTGGACCTCCTGCAGGCGTGCCTGCGGAGGGTCCGCTGGTCCCGCGGCTTCAGTGGAGCATCCGCAGGTGTGCCTGCGGGAGGTCCACTGGAGCCGCGGGACCAGCGGACCCTCCACAGGCACGTCTGTGGGAGGTCCACCGGAGCCATGGGACCGGCAGAGTGCCCCCCGCGGCGTGCCGCCGTGCTTGGGGCGGCGAAATCGCTAGAGCCGCCCCTGCTCACTCCCTTTGACTGGGGTATTTCCAGGCCGCAAAGTTCCCTGCCTTCACTGTTATTCCCAGCTGAGACAAGCTACCCAAGCACGCCTGCTTGCTTTTTCTTCAGGGCAGGTAATAGGTATAACTACTATAGCTATTAGGTACCACACTGTATTTCCTAAACAAGCCTACTATATTGTTAAGATAAAAGCATTACAGAGAAAACATATTCAAATGAATAGAAGAACCTAAACACATGTTCATTAGCTTACCAGAGATCACCCAACATGGATTCCGGCAGGAGCAGTCCTTCAACCCACACACACACACACCAACCAAGGGGCAGTTTAACACCAGGCTATTTATCTCAAAATCCTTTCTTTGTTTGTTGGACCCTGGAGAATCCAGTTTGAGTTAATGTGCATTTCTCCCCAGAGGGGTGATTTCGAAGGGCGGACAAAGGAGGAATTACATTAGCAATCCCCTTCCTACTAGAGAAGATACATACAATGCCACAAGACATACACAATTCTATTTTTAATGTAATGTATCCCAAAAGGTGCTATTGAATTAGAGTTAATGCTTTATTTAATTGAATAAAGTTTATCTTAATTCCATAAGCTTTGTTCAGGGTACTATTGGTCTGTCACAATGATAAACATTATTTTTGACATTATCTTGCAGTTTCACTATTTTTGTTGGTGGTAGGGTGACCAGACGTCCCGATATTTAGGTGTTTGTCCCGCGTCCCGACCGATCTTTGTCTCGATATTTCGATTTTTTTTTTTTTGCTCTGCCGGCAGCACATTTATTTTATTTATTTGTTGCTCCTGAGATTTTCTTCCTCTCATCTGATCACCCTAGTTGGTGGTGGTTTGTTTGGTTCAATTTACTGTGGGAGAAAAACAAGTTTTTCCTCTCTGGTACAAATCTGAAGTAATTTCACAGAATTCAGGAAGAGAGGACGGGAAAGCATCTACCACTGAAGCAATTAGATTTATAACAGAGTGAAACACAGCAGTAGCATCTGTACAAACAGCACCTACCACCGCCAACCATCGTCTGCACTAGAGAAGAGGATGGTCAGGGGTCTGGAATGGATATGCACTGGGCAGGAAGGTACACCAGACTGGAGAACCCTGGGAAAAGTGAGAAGATTCTGTATTGTGATGAAGGATTGTCTCAGGGGACAGATACTGCATTGGAAAGGCACTTGCTTGACCTTCTGAAAGGTGGTCCCAGACTGGGAGAAAGCACATCAGAGAAGGCCTGTGTTCATAGCATAGCATCCTGGCCTATATCTCAATACTACATACCTGCAACCATGACATGAAAAGAGCATTAAGACTGCAAATCAAGCATTCAGATGTTTGGAACTGCCTGTGCACCCTTCGTTTAGCCCCCTTGTGCAAATGTATGATGCAGTCTTTACTTACATGATTTCATACCATTCTTCCACAGAACCCTCCCCCTATTTAGTGCACAGGATGAACAGTGCTCACTCAATAAGCAGCTATTCAATATTTTGTATTACCCTACTCATTCACTGTGTGGCCCCAGGCATTATTTCCTACACACTGTTCAAACCCTCAATTATTAATTTCTTCATGGGCTGTTCCATGCCGTTCATCACAATAGTATCTGAATGTTGGTGACTGTGACAGGGCGCACTCGCCCTGCACTGGACTGGGAAGAGTTAACCTTACATTGTGGGTTGAGGAAACCACACCCCCTTTACCCTTCTGGGCATGCTCCAGGAGCACTGTGTGGTGGGGCGTCTGCCCCACACTAGCCCATAAAGGGTTAATAGAACCCTAGAAATGGTAGGAGAGAACACCTTTGGGAGGCTGCCCAGGAGGCAGCCAATCAGAGAGGGGTTGCGAGGAGCAGCCAATCAGGGCTGGGCTGGCCCATATAAGAAGGGCTGCAAAGCAAAGCAGGATCAGTCACTCCCTAGAACTCAGGGAGGGAGGAGGACTGGCTGCTTTGCAGGCAGAGGGCAGCTAGCACCTTGGACAGAGCAGTGCTGGGCAGGATCAGGGGAGCGAGGGGGAGCTCCCGGCTGACTTCTGACTTGCTGGGGCCCTGAGACAAGGGTAGAGAAGGTGCTGGGGCTACGGGGAAGTGGCCCAGGGAAGTAGATTGTGGGATTGGAAGGGATGCAGCATGTGGCTGCAATCTACAGGCTCTCTGGGCCAGAACCCAGAGTAGTGGGTGGGCCTGGGTCCCCCTCTGCCCCCACTTGCCACTGAGTGAGTGACTGGACAGTGGACTGCTGTTCCCCCAGAAAGGGGGAGAACCAAGTGTAACACAGCCAGAGGGGTGTGTCCTGAAGAGGACGCTGTGTTCTTTGGGACAGCTCACACACGGGAGCAGAACTGACAGCAGTGAGATGTCACCAGACAAGGGCACCTGGGTGAACTAAGCTAATTCCCAGGACAGCCAGCAGGAGGCACCAGAACGGTGAGTCGAACTCTGTCACACACTGATATAAGAGGGAGCAGCTCAGCTCAGTTATGGCTGACTGCCATGGAGGAAGGACATGTGCCGCCTGCTCCAGCCAAGGCCCAGCGGAAGCCTGGGACCATAGGAGCCGGGGACACCAAAGCCCAGGTGGATGCCAAGGCAACCCCAGAGGCCTCTGTGACGTTATGAGTCTGATCTAATATCTCATTGAAGAATATCAGAGCCAGAAAGAGTTAATTAACTCACAGACTAACTTAAAAATAAATAAATATTATTTATTTTCTTTATTTTGTTATATTTATTTATATTATTTATTATTTATTTTTATTATTTATATTTATTTTATTTTTATTTATTATTTAATTAACTCCCAGACTAACTTGACCCATGGCTGAATTTTAGAGACTTGTTAGGGAAATATGTAAATGAATAGAGCTTTGAAATGCAAGTCTGCATTGTTAGATGTAGAAAGGGAGATGTTTGCTCAGGTCTTGTGATGTAAGCAAACAAGTCTTGTCTATTGCTATGGCTTTGATTCAAAGATCAAAAAAGGAATATTAACATTTGTGATAATACTTGAGTGAAATAGTATTATTGTCTATGTGTCTCTTTGAAGGTTGTGGTAACCTGTATCTGAACTGTTTAATGGATAAATTACCCTGTGCTAATTGCCACAATGTTTGGAAGGAGAATTAAGCCTATTGTTTTCTCAGGCTGAAAGGCTGCTGGAAATATATAAGAACCCTGGAACACGATCCTTCTGTATCTCAGATCTGCTTTGGGTTTCAAGAGGGGGAAACCTTAAGCCATAAGGATTGAGATCCCCAGTCACTGACTGGAGTCACCCTGAATATGGACATTGGACTATTTCTAAAAGGACTTTTGGCAACTACAGGCTCACCTCTACTATGTATCTGAAGCTCAAGAATTGAATTCAAGACTGTATGTATATTGATCGTTTAATCAACATTCTCTTTTCTTTTTTAATAAATTTTAGCTTAGTTAATAAGAATTGGCTAATAGTGTGTATTTTGGTAAGATCTAAGTTATAATTGGACCTGGATATGTGGCTGATCCTTTAGGATTGGAAAAACCTTTTCTTTATCTGATGAGATAAGATTTTCAGAAATCATTATCATCATATCTGACGTGTGTGTCTGGACGAAGGCCTGAGGCTGGGCACTTTAAGGGAACTGTGGTGTTTGAAGTTCTAAGTAACCAGTGAGGTACTGTTGAAGCTGTTTTGTGCAGGCTTGGTAAATCTAAGCATTGGAATAACCACCAGCTTTTGGGGTTTGTCTGCCCTGTTCTGTTTGCAGTTCACCCTAATTGAGTGACCTCAGCTGGCTCCCACGGGCAGCACCATAACAGCCTCTCAGAGTTGGGAAGTGCCAGAGAAAGGGCAGACCAAAGAACATCGATGTAACCGGGAAGCCCCGACCACAGCAGCAGGGATGACAGCAGGAAGTAGCCCAGGGGAATCAGACAGCATACCGGTGAGTGAGCTGAAGCCTTGAGTCAGCGTGTTTCAGCCAGAGCCTCTCTCTGCTGACTCAGTGGCCCAAGCTATTGGCCACTAACAGGGCCCGGGTCTGGTGGAGAGAGAAGGCCCAGATCCCCTTCTGGGGGTGCAAACCCTCCCTCTGTGCCTGGCAGTGGCCGCTAGACCTTACTGCCCTGCTGACAAGGGCATATTTATTGACTCTGGCCGCTAGGCCTTACTGCCCTGTGGACAGGGGCGAAGTAGTAACTTGGGCCACTAGGCCTGACCGCCCTGCAACAAGGGGTGGATTTTCTAACTCTGGCCATTGGGCTTTTCTGTTCTGCAAGGAGAGGCAAAGTTATTGACTTGGGCCACTAGGACTTACTGCCCTGCGAAAAGGGGTGGATTGACTGACACTGGCCCCTAGGCAATACTGCCCAGTTGACAAGGGTGAATTTATGGACTCTGGCCACTAGGCCGCACCATCCTGCTGATAAGGGTAAGCATATGGACTTGGGCTTGGAAGGATGTAGATGTAAGATATGTATGCCCGCCCCCCCCCCCCCATTCCCTAAGAGAGGTGGGAACACTTGCCCCGCACAGGATGGGGTTTCCCCCAACCCTCTCACAGTGAACCCTAGTTCTTGTGTTATGAAAAGGAGTAAATAACACTTCATTTACTTTCTCCACACCAGTCATGATTTTATAGACCTCTGTCATATCTTCCCTAAGTTGTCTCTTTTCCAAGCTGAAAAGTCCCAGTCTTATTAATCTCTCCTCATATGGCAGCCTTTCCATACCCCTAATCTTTTTTGTTGCCCTTTTCTGAACCTTTTCCAATTCCAATATATCATTTTGAGATGGGACAACCACATCTGCATGCAATATTCAATATGTGGGCATGCCATGGATTTATATAGAGGCAATATGATATTTTCTGTCTTATTTTCTATCCCTTTCTTAATGATTCCCAACATTCTGTTAGCTTTTTTGACTGCTGCTGCACATTGAGTGGATGTTTTCAGAGATTAAAATTATCCACAAGAACTCCAAGATTTTTCTTGAGTAATCACAGCTAATTTAGACCCCATCATTTTGTATGTATAGTTGAGATTATGTTTTCCAATGTGCATTACTTTGCATTTATCAACACTGAATTTCACCTGCCGTTTTGTTGCCCAGTTACCCAGTTTTGAGAGATCATTTTGTAGCTCTTTGCAGTCTGCCTGGGATTTAACTATCTTGAGTAGTTTTGTATCATTTGCAAATTTTGCACCTCACTGTTTACCCCTTTTTCCAGATAATTTATGACTGTGTTGAATTGGACTGGGCCCAGTACAGAACCATGGGGGACACCACTATTTACCTCTCTCCAGTCTGAAAACTGACCATTTATTCCTACCCTTTGTTTCCTATCTTTTAACCAGTTACCAATCCATGGGAGGACCTTTCCTGTTATCCCATGACTGCTTACTTTGCTTAAGAGCCTTTGGTGAGGGACATTGTCAAAGGCTTTCTGAAAATCTAAGTACACTATATCCACTGGATCCCCCTTGTCAACATGCTTGTTGACCCCCACAAAGAATTCTAGTAGATTGGTGAGGCATGATTTCCCTTTACAAAACACATGTTGACTCTTCCCCTACAAATTGTGTTCATCTATGTGTCTGACAATTCTGTTCTTCACTATAGTTTCAACCAGTTTGCCCGGTACTGAAGTCAGGCTTACCAATCCGTAATTGCTGGGATCACCTCTAGAGCCCTTTTAAAAAAGTTAGCATCCAATTAGCTATCCTCCAGTCATTTGGTACAGAAGCTGATTTAAATGATAGGTTACAGATCAGAGTTAGTAGTTATGCAACTACAGTTAGTAGTTCCGCCAGGATATTAGCTGGCTGTTGGCTGCCTGGGCTGAGTTGAACATCTCTTCTGCAGCTGAGCCTGCCAGCAGGGTCTCCTCTTCTTGTGAAGGTGAATTCTGGGTGAAGCTCACCTGTCTATGCTTATCCCACTATTTCCACAGCCAGGCTGACTGTTTCTCTCCTTCTTTCACAAAGGCTGATCCTCTGTGCAAGAGGACTTCTGATCCACCTCTCTTCAAGGGAGACCTGGGATAGGTCCAGCAGCTGCCACTCGTCTGGGACTAATTCCCAGAGCCTCCTGATTGGCCATTCTCTTCTTCTCTTCCCTTCCACTCCTGCACACATTCAGTGTGTTCCTTTCACAAGGAAGGGAAAAGAACAGACATGGAGCCCATGATTCTTTCCTTTTGTAGCCTCTGACCCTAGACCCTTCATGCCTGGGGGCTAAAGAGCCTCCAGGATCCATCTTAATTGTGGTCTTTTCAGTGTCTCTGGGTATGAGAGGGAGCCCAAGGTGTTACATAAGAAAAACAAAAGCAACTGTTTTCCAGTGTAATCATCTCAGGTGTAGGCTATTCCCTTTCCTCATTCTGCCACATTCTAGACTGTTCTGCAAAGAACCCAATGTCTATATAAAACCTAGAGGCTAGCCTAATGATTCAATTTGCCAGAGAATACTGTGATTTTTGTTTGTTTTTTGTTTTGTTTTTTTAGCTCTGCAACCCTATGCCATTCTTATTGAGTGAGTGAAGTACAGAAACATAGCGTACATCTTCAGGGTGCTAAAATGGAATCGCTTACACATGGCTGATTAAAAAGGTGGAAACTACACTTCCAACAATAAGTGGATCGACTTCTGCTGATTGTAGCACTGAGCTGTCTCTGACATTGCCTGCAACAGGAACCAAACACAGGGCGCCTGACACTCTTAGCATTTCTGAAACACTTCATCAACCATGACTGAAGCTTTACTCTGTGTGCAACTTTGGAAAACAATGCCATTCTTTCAGTCTGGGTTTGACTTTCAATGGCTCCATTATTCTGAAGCTACTGACTGAGTACTTTGTTTCCATGGGTGTACAGCTTTTAGGCATGAACTACTCTTGACTAATTACACAGGTGATACTTTTGCACACCTGGTGTCTCTAATTGGAAAAAGGCTCAAGACAAATGTGAGAGGCACCAAACTTCATGTCACCATGAAGCAACTGACAGTCTTTAAAACAGGGGATCTCAAACTGGGGGTTGGGACCCCTCAGAGAGTCATGAGGTTATTACATGGGGGGGGGGGTCATGAGCAGTCAGCCTCCACCCCAACCCTGCTTCACCTCCAGCATTTATAATGGTGTTAAATATATTTAAAAGTGTTTTTAATGTATAAGGGGGGGTCACACTCAGAGGCTTGCTGTGTAAAAGGGGTCACCAGGACAGAACTTTGAGAACCCCTGCTTTAAAAGACCACAGAGAACATTGGTGACATGCTAAGTTTTCAGTACTCTCAGAAGAAAAAAGAAAACAGGAAGATCCTAATGACATTATTAAGTGTACATTATCATGACATTATTAAGTGTACATTATCTTGCCATTATACTGAACAAGCTGAAAATATATCCTTAAGTGGAAAGGTTGACTGCAGCTTTATTCAGCTGCTTTGTTTTCAGGCAGAACATGATCCTGATATTTCAAAGATGCTGAAAGAGAGCTAAGACTAATTCACAAGTTCAGCTTTCAAACAGAGATAATGGAAATCATGGGTCTTAAAGTCAGGATAATTTGGAGAAAATTTCTGGAAAGTGGTATTTATCTATGGTAGATGAAGCAGATTTCTCCAACAAATGTCAAGTGGGTTTGGGGGTTTCTTAGTTTTAGGGGGTTTTTTGTTTGGTTCTTTGCCTGTGATCTGTGGATAATGACATGAATGTTCATGTCGAGTTCATTGGACAATGTAGCCTGTACAGCAGTGAAGGTAATCCTATCAGTAATTAAAGATATGTTATTGAATTTAAATCAGAGGGTCAATAACTGTCATGGACAATGCTATGATGGTGCTGTTAATACAGCAAGACTAGTATCAAGTGTGGTAACCAGAATGACAAAGGAGGAAACATGAGCTGAGTGTGTCATTCTGGTTACCACACTTGATACTAGTCTTGCTGTATTAACAGCACCATCATAGCATGACCTCTCTGGGCAGAAGCATTGGCTTCAGTTTCTGAGAATTACCTGTGTGTAACTTGGGAATTTGAAAAGGATGCAATGAAAGATCCTGAAAGCAGAGCTTGAACTGGTGGCAAAGCAGCTTAAATGGAAAAGTGTCATTTTTTTCTTTGGTATTGAACTAGATCAAAAATCCTAAACATGGTAGATAATCTGTCCAAAACTCTGCCAGGGTCAGATGTTTCAACAGAAGGCCAATATCTTATGACAACACTTAATTCATGTCAGTCCACACATCCAGATGACAGCTACAATGTATTTTGGGAGTAAATCCGCCAGAGAAGTTTAAAGTTGCAGACAGTGAGAATGCCTGGGCTTCCAAGGAAGAGAAAAGTTCCCAAGAAAACACATACTGGGACAGGTGAACCCAGCTACCCATATTCAGCAAAGCAATTTTAAAAGTACATCTACTTCAAGGTAATTGACTTTACCAGAATTCAATCAAGATTTGAACAAAAAGGCCACAAAGTTATTCAAAATCTTGAAACTTTCATAACAACTCCAAACACAACAGAAATGCAAGTTCAAGATGTGCTTCAAGTGTATGGATCTGATTTCAACCATGATCTGATCTACTGATTACTCAGCTTTATCTGTTGCAAGTTACAGGGTAATCAGATTCAAAGAGCCCAGAGGAACCCCCTCTAGCCTTAGGTTTAAAGTTACAGCAAACAGAGGTAAACCCTCTAGCAAAAGGAACATTTATGAGTTGAGAAAACAAAGATAAAACTAACATGTCTTGCCTGGCTGTTACAAGTTTGAAATATGAGAGACTTGTGCAGAAAGATTTGGAGAACATGGATTGATGTTTGCTCTTGGGACTAAGAGGGACTGGACACCACTAAAAACAAAAAGCACAAACAAAAGCCTTCCCGCACCCCAAGATTTGAAAGTATCTTGTCCCCTTATTGATCCTTTGGGTCAGGTGTCAGCCACGTTATCTGAACTTCTTAACCTTTAACAGGTAAAAGGATTTTAGTGCCTCTGGCCAGGAGGGATTTTATAGAATTATATACAGGAGGGTTGTACCCTTCTCTTTATAGTTATGACATAAGTCAGCTTACAGAAAGATCAATGAACTCAGTTCAGAAATATCTCAATTAATTCAGCTAAACCAAATATCAGCTATTTTCCATAGTGCTGAAGTTGATACAATTGATTTTTGGTCATACCAACAACGAATGCTGTAAATGAATGTAGTTTTAGTGCTCTATAGCGTATTAAACCATGGCTTTGATCCACACTGGGATAAACACATCTCAACTGATGTATGACTAGGGACTTAGAAGTTACAGGTGTTGCAGAAGAATTCATTTAAAGAAACCTAGGGTAAACTTTTTGAGATTTGTAAATTGGGTTTTTTTGTTGTTTTTCCCCCCCTCATGTTTTAAAAAGTAATGCTTGATAAATAGTTTAGTACCATGGCCAAATTTGTCCACTTTTAATAAAATGAGATAAAGGAGCTTCTGTTCCAGACTCACTATTTCCATTACTGTTAATCATAGAATATCAGGGTTGGAAGGGACCTCAGGAGGTCAATCTAGTCCAACCCCCTGCTCAAAGCAGGACCAATCCCCAGACAGATTTTTTTTTTTGCCCCAGTTCAGTTCCCCAAATGGTCCCCTTGAGGATTGAACTCACAACCCTGGGTTTAGCAGGCCAATGCTCAAACCACTGAGCTATCCCTCCACCTTAATGCAAGCCCTAATTTCTGAGGAGACAGAAGTGCCCCTAAGCCTCCAGCTGTCTATGCCCACAAGTACAGTCACAGACAGTATTGATGTGGCTCTTCTCTTCTGACCCTGCAGTGAGTGTGAAATTTTCAGGAGAAATTTTTCCTTTTTGCATTGTCATGGACAAAGAATTGGTGAGCACCATTTTCTGGTACATGAAACAGTGTTATCTGAGATTCTGAGCACCTTCTGAAAGCATTGCATTTATACGACATACAAGCCTTTGTACTTACAACAGCTTTTGATCGTAAAACTATTTCTTAATATACTGTTGGGGATTTTTTTACACTCTGTCGACCTGCTGTGAGGCATCCATGTCAGCATCCTTTGAGTCTGACTGTCATGAGACACATCCACAGCAAGTCTCATCATGTTCTTCTATTCAGATGTGGGGCGTCTATCATTGTGATAGCTGGGCACCGGGCTGAAGTTAAAGTGAATGAACAACTCTTGCCAACATTTGACACTAATCACATCCATCCCAGTTTTTCTCACTCATGCATGTAGATGATGGAAACCTCTGGTGATGGGACTAAATTAAGAAAAAGCCAGATTAAACTGATGCATCTTGCTACATGCTAAAACTCATGAAAGTTAAACTTTGGTGGACCGTAGGATGAAGCAAATTCAAGCTCTAAAGAGCCTCCACCAAAACCCCCTACCACCCATGCCATAGGGTTCTCCAGCAGAATGCATATGCAGAGCACAGAGGCAGTGACCAAGACCCCAAGGACTGGGAGGCGGCACAGGAGCACATTCTTGACATAACATGAAACTTATGAAAACTCAGCTTTAAACAAAAAAGGAGCAGAGATTTCAGACTTGTGGTGAAATACAATCCCCTGCTTCTCATCCCACCTTTTATCCAGAGAGTAACAATGTAACTGAAAGGTGGCAGTTGAGCCTTTTACTCATAGTTTACTGGCTCTGATAGCATCCTCTGTGGCTAAGCTTCTGGAACACTACTAGTGCTTGTTACCAGTTCCCTTATTCTTTCCATGTCAGCCTTTTCCCTCCACGTTGTCTCTCTTATTTCATCTCTTCACTTTCCCCCACTGTTCCTAGCTCTCTCCGTCCTTTAGAATATTCTGCTGCATTTCTCTCCCTTTCTATCCTACCTACATTCCTGAACATTGGATTTGTCAACTCCCTGACTCTTTCACTTCTTGAGTCATAGAATCATAGAAACATAGGATTGGAAGAGACCTCAAGAGGTCATCTAGTCCAGTCCTCTGCACTCATGGCAAGACTAAGTTATCTAGACCATCCCTGACAGGTGTTTGTCTAACAAAGCTATAAACCTTTCAAAAATAGCAGTTTGCATATGCTCATTGGATACTTGCTTCATCTCCACTGTGTATGCTCCAGTCGAGCCCAAGGCTGCAAGGGACTGAACAAGACTTTCCTTGCAATTGCTGATGTAGACCAGGCCAGGGTCGGACATTGGAACTGAAAGCAAGGAGACTCTTTCTTCTATGCTCTCAATGCCCCCTCTCATAAGAACTGAAGAACAAAAAAAGGCCATACTGGGTTAGACCAATGGACCATCTAGCCCAGTATCCTTTCTTCTGACAGTGCCAGATGCTTCAGACAGTGTGAAAAAGACAGGGCAATGTATGGAGGAATCTACCCGCCATCACCCAGGCCCAGCTTCTAACAGTCATGGGATTGCATCCCTGACCATCTTGGCCAATAGCCACTGATGGACCTATTCTCCATGAATGTATCAAATTCTTTTTTGAACCCACTTATACTTTTGGCCTTCACAACATACTGTGGTAACAAATTCCACAGGTTGACTGTGCGTTGTGTGAATAAACACTTCCTTATGTTTGCTTTTAACTTGTTGCCTATACATTTTATTGAGTGAACCCTGGTTTGTGCTTATGTGAAGGGAACATGTCAAGAGCTTTGAGGGAACTTGTCAAAAGCTTTCTGAAAGTCCAAGTGCTATATTCATTGGATCACCTCTGTCCTCATGCTTGTTGACCCCCTCAAAGAATTCTAGTGGATTGGTGAGGCATGATTTCCCTTTACAAAAGCCATGTTGATTCTTCTCTAACATAATCGTATTTATCGATGTGTCTGATAATTCTGTTTTTTTGTTATAGTTTCAACCTGTTTCCCTAGTACTGAAGTTAGGCTTACCGGCCTGTAATTGCCAGGATCACCTCTGGAGCCTTTTAAAAATATAATTACATTATATTTATATTAATTACATAGTCACATTGGCTATGCACAAGTCATCTGGTACAGCAGCTGATTTAAGCAACAGTTTACATACCACAATTAGTAGGTCTGCAAGTTCACATTTGAGTTCCTTTGGTATTCATCCAAAAGTTCTAATCTCCCTCCTGATGCCCAGGAAGCATGGAGAAGTAAGCTACCGTATCTCAGCGCAGAGGGGACAAGAACTGGACTGGAGGATGTGTAGGAAAGCAGAGTGCAACAGACCCAGGCAGAGGGGTACCGAAAGTAGGGACTAGGCAGCAGAAGCAGGGAAAGGGAATACTGGGACAAGGAGTTAGGGTGGAAGAAACACTAGGACTAGCTGGGCATGTGAGTGCTTGATTTTTGCAACCTTAATAATGTTCTTTTCACATAATTTTCTGTGTGTCATATTAACATAACTTTAGCTTTCTACTCTTTTTTCCATATCTCCACTGTTTGGGGGGAGGGTAGAATTCATCACCACATGCAAGAAGACTGCGCTGAAGGAAAGAAGGCAGCAGGGACTCTGCCTACCCTGAAACACTGACAGTGAACTCTCTGAAGAGATGAGATCAGATTAGGGGAGGATGCATCTCAGGTCTTGTGTTATTTTGTGAAGATCTGTAACTAAGGATTTTTAAGAATCAAGTGATTGTGGTTAAGTGATTCCTTCGCTAAGCCTCTGTTCCATGCCTTCACCCCATGTTGTCCCTGAAGCCAGCATGCCCAGAGCTAGGTGGAACTCCGAAGAACCGTAAGCAAGGAGAGGGCTCAAGCAGTCTGAGGCACTGGTTCCATAATGTGCAATGGCTGAACAGTGGAGTCCCACATCCCAAAGAAGGGCCCAAACAAGATGTCTGAGCCTGAAATGTGCCTCAGAGACCGAGAGCTAAGAACAGAGTAGTCTCAGCCCAGGCCTAGCTTGCTTAGGCCTTGTCTTCTCTCCTTAACAAGGTGCTGGGTTTTTTTACAGTGAGATAACGTACAATGCTAGTTTTCTTTCTGTAAAAATCTTAAGTGGAGACAATATTTGTAGTGTTTACCATGAGGTAGCTAGGCATGGTCAGCACTGTAGCCCTACTTGGAGTTTACCTCACAATAAACCTAAAGTGCCTCATCTCCACCATGATTTTAGAGCAGGATAAACTACACACATTACTTACCCTCATGTAAAAAAAAAAAAATTGTCAGTGAAGACAAATCCTTAGAAGAGGTCAGGACCCAGCATTGGGTTCACTTACATCATATTGTTGACTATCCAGAAGGGGACTGGGCTAGGCTGGGGCAAACTTCCTCCAAAATGATCTCCCAAAGTTTCAGGTTAGATATATAGTGCCCAAATCATATCCCCCTTTGGAATGTAGGACACTTCCTTTTCAATTCTTTTATGTTTCAGAAATGCTATTCATATTCAGTTATAATAACCCAGTGATTCAGTAGCCAGTCGGCTATATTTGCCAAGTTAATCTTTTGTATAGCTCCTCTTTGTAAGAATATGAAGCACCATTAAAGTGACCTTTACAAATTCCTTTGGCAAAACCCCAGATTCCTTCACCACAATCTAGCTTGTTGGTTCAGAAACGAATCTAAGTTGGACCATCATATCTATATAAAGCTCTAAGTGCCCTCTGTCAATGAGTCCTTAGTATGGCTATAAAACAGGGGCATTGACATCAAACACATGTCCAAACACAAAGCATGCCAAGTTGAGCGTTTAAAAAAAAATCCAAGTTATGTAACTGCAGCAGCAATCCTCTACGGCCCCTTAACCTGCCCAGGTTTCCACATCAACCTCTTATAGGAGTTGGCATTTGTTGCTGGCATGGCTCCCCTTTCTGTCAGTCAGTCGATTAAGGCGGGCACTATCTGCTCCCTGCCAGTTTTGACACCAAGATTAAATTGGCTCAGAAACCACTGAGAACCCAGAACCTTTACAGCAAAATAGTTTGAGCCAAGTGAAGCCGATATTTGCCAGGAGGCTCACCTCACAGCACAGCCCAGGTGGGGAAAGTGACCTGGATGCACGGAGTGCTTGGTGTTGCTCTTCACTCCCCCCCCTCACCGCCCCCGAGGGGGTCGTGGAGGAATGTTGAGGGGTGGGGGGAACAGAATCTGTGCATCACTGCTCGCTCTCCCCTCCGCCCCCCGCCACATGTTCCTCCGCTGGGAAGGAGCAGGGAGAAATCTGGGTGCCCTCCCACACGGCACTCCCCTGCCAGCTGGGAGCAGGCTCTGACTCCACACTGGCAGTGCACACATCAGTGCTGCCACAGGTGACCCATTGACCATGGCACCCCTGGGCAGTCACCTGAGTGGCCCACCGCTAAGGCCGGCCCTGCCTATATGCGAGCTGGGGTAAGTCACCGCTCTGTGCATCTGTTGCTCCTGCCTATTTTTTATCTGTCTTGTCTATTTAAATTATAAGCTCTTCGAGGTAGGGACTCTGTATTCATACAGTGCCAAATACAATGGGGATCCACTATCATTTGGAACCTTTAGGCATCACTGTAATACAAATAATAAAACAAAGTGGGTACAAGCTAATAGAATAGTATTCAGCTATGTTATTTGGCAAATTCTGCTGCTGTTCACAACTTCTATTTTTGTAGTATTTGAATATCTCTAAAAATCAGCCAAGTTCTCTCAGGCTATGGCTACACTAGAAAGCTTTCAGCTGCACCGCTGTAAGCCACTAGTGTAGTCGCTCTCAGCCGACTGGAGAGAGTTCTCCCGTTTACTTAATTAATCCCCCACTCCCACCCTCCAGCGAGCAGCGGCAAGTTACATCAGGAGGAAAAGCTCTCCTGCCAACATAGTGCTGGGCACACCACTGCTTAAATTGATGTAAGTTATGTCACTCGGGGGCGGGTAATTCACACCCTGAGCAATAGAACATGTCAATGTAAGCTGTAGTGTAGCCATAGCCTTTGATACATCAATGAAAGTCCACTGAAGAGAAATCTAGTGAAAGGTGTGAGAGGGCAGAATGGAGCAACAGAAAAGGAAGATCATTGCCGAGGAAGCATTTGATGAGGGAGATGTTGTGTTGAAAGGGCAGAGAGAGTGGCAGGATGGAGTAATCGAGACAAGCGATGCTTGAATAGCTGGCCGTGAAACTGACTAATGATGTGGACTGCAGAACTCATTTCCAAAGATCCTACCGGGTTGATTATTTGAGGTTTTTTAAGTAACCTTACACTCCATGGCCGAGAGGGGGAACAACAGCCTGTCCTTTATGATTATAGAGAATAAGGGCTTCACTTTAGTTAGAAATATAGCCCCTTTAATGAAGGGGCAAGAAAGGATTTAAGGAAGCAGAACAGCTGGAAAATCTACTTCTTTAAAAATGTTGGTAAGTTATACCACATCTTCAGCTATTTTCCTGGGGAAATATATTGCTTAGACACATTTTTTGAGAGGCACAAAAATAGCAGTGATTTTGGATAGGAGACTAGTTTGGAAAAAAATCTAGTCAGAGGTGGTTCAGATCAGGGCCCTCATTTAGTTGAACTTGGTATATGGTGGGTGGCTATTATGATATTTGAATAGAAGATTTCAGTATTGCCCCACTTCTAGCCTTAATGATAGAATTAGAAGGGGAACAACACTTTCAACTGTGCTTACAAGGCCCTTGAACTTCATGAGTCTGAAGCAGCTGCTGATGACAAACCATTTCAACAGGGCTGATGTTCCATGAGTGAAATGTGTTTGTATTAAGTAAACACCAACCAACTCAGCTTATCTAAGCTATCTTCAAAGACCAACAGTCAGTGGGAAGCCTGGTGGTCTTCTGAAATGCCCAAGTTAGCTGAAGCCTGTTCTGCTTAACTATTAAAGACCCCATGGTATCTTTCGTAAAAATAGGGGGGTTGTCCTGGAGTCTTTGGCCAATATTTCCCCTCTTCCCACTGTTGTGCAGTGTGTCATACCAAATGGCTGCCTTCCTCCCCTGGCAGACACTGCGGCTTTTAGCATTGCTGCTATGTGTAAGCCCCTGGTCAGGAGGTGTTATACAACTCCCTCTTTGTCTAACACACAGAGGATAAGAATGTTATAACTCTAGCTACAGAGCCTGGCTCTTTAGATCCAGCTGTGAGACTCATGTTTTAGCTCCAGAGGTCCCCAATTCAATCCCCAGTGTTTGATCAAGATGGCGGCCATCACATGCATATAAGACTAAACTTTCTGCTTGTGTAACTCCATTGGCGTTAGGCAGACAATTTGGGCGATAGTTTTTAAAGCCTTGTGGTTTCCCTTGGGATGGAAGCTGCTGACTCAGTGGAAGATAGACATTGGGCCCAATTCCCTCTCTGAAGGTAAACCAGTATAACATTGAGAGAACCTCCACTGATGCAAGTGATAGCACAGGGGGAAAACGGGCACACTTATAATCCTTCCTAAATGACAGTGGAAAATGTTACATGAGAAGCACTGACATGAGATAATACCCATGGCTATCAGCCTGGTGGGCACAGACCCATCAGAAGATTCAGTCATGCTCGGTAGCAGAAGGAAAGAGATTAAGTCAATCCTAAGAGATTTATCTAGCCATAGGCAGAGGAGAGGTTGAGCCTTAGGTTTATACCATACGTATAAAGTAATTATTCAATTTGGGGGTGGGGGAAGCTACTGTGTTTTTTTAATGCAGTCAGAATATTTTCCCCAAATTTTTGTTTCTATTTTAGAGCTTTTCTTCCCAAAAGTGTTTTAGAACTTAGAAGCTTTGCAGCTTCTCCCTATCTCATTTGATTAAAACATTTTAAAGCTGGGTCATCAGCTTCCATTTCCAGGGAGATAATATTAAGATTACATACAGCAGATTAACAATATTTGTCAGCCACGTTGCTGCTGGATCACCAAAAGTTGCAGCTGATCACATTGTTACTCTGAGTTGTGTGTTTGAGTCTGAAGTTGAGATGGCAACATTTTCTAAACAGAGTGAGTCAGTAAATTTAAGATACTCAACTTATATTAGAATAATAAGGAAATATCTCCAGTGTTCCATTCGTTATTTTATCTTCCTTTTCTAGATAAATTTATCTGTGAACCAATAAATTGTGAGCAAATGTTTTGTAGTTTTCTCATCCAAGTTCATTTATGTGACTCTTTAACCTCCACTTAGAACGGCAATCCTACAGCCATTACGCATGCAGGTGGTCCCTGAGGAAGCCTCACTGAATTCACAGGATTGTTCAAGGGAGGACAAGTAGCAGGAACAGGCTCCTAAATCTGTTTCTTTTCTTCAAAAAAAATTATTAATCTTTCTGTTTTTTCCTCAGCTTCTGCAGGGTCTTTCTCTCCTTGTCTATTTTTAGAGAATGGAGTACTGTAAACAAGAATGGGCTTCTGTTACCAGGCACTGCTAGAGAAAACATCTATTAGGTTCCCAGGGTGAGAAGTATATACTTAAAAAAAAAAAATACAGCTTGAAGTTTGAACCTTCAAAGTGTGGCTCATGCCTGTCTAGACTCTAGGTTAGATTTTAAGCTCCCTCAGACAGGTATTCTATCTTCCCTGTTCTTTGTACAGTGCTGATCAGATCGGTTTACTCTCAACAATAATGATGAGCTAGATCACCCCTCCTCTGTTAATATCCACAGGAGTGGGGTGGTTTTGTTTTGCAGGGTTACTCCATGACTCCATCAGGGAGTGGAGGCAGGTTTTCCACATTGCAGGACTACCCCTAAGTACCACTGATTTGGGGGATATACAGGGCTTTCTAGAGAGAAACCCTGTGAATCTGGTGCCCCTCTGTCCTGCATATTCATTCCCTCCTACATTGGCTTTATAGGAGCTACATTACCAGCACGTTCCCCTGAACCAGTAGTGCTTGCTTCCTCCCAACAGAGGGCCACTCACTTAAAAATTTTATTAAAGTAAATGTTTGAAATGAAATATACACAGGTTTAGAGGGAAGGTACTGTACATCTGGGGACAGGCTTGGGTTATGGGGGGTTACAGATATTGTTTGCAAGGATGAAAAGATGCATACATATCCCATAACCGGCATAGACCCAGATTGGAGTGCAAGGGTTTTTAAAGTGTAAGTGGATAAGTGGGCTCAGGTACACCACCATGGAATGAACAAGGGGTCCAAGTCAGTATCGGTGGAGCGGAAAAGTACCTGGGTCGGGTGCGTCCGTTGGTCCATCAGGGAAGGAAGTGGGTTATTTCCCACTTCCCATATCCACCACCACTCCCCCTATGCAGATCTCAAGCGTGTTCTTCTGCAGAGCCCAGGGAGGGTGGTGTCATAGTACCCCAAACCCCTTTTCTACATGGCAGGAGAAAGTCACATCTGGATTAGGGGGGTGCTGATTTGGCCCAAATAGAAATTGCAATTCCGGGCAGCAGCTTCCTGCGGTTTGTCTGCCCTACTCTAGGTCTACAAATGTACTGCTTCAGCAACAAGTGGGAAAATACAAAGCAAGGAGTATCCAGACTTTTGCAAGATATAAACATCCAGTGAGGGAGCAATTCTGCAAACTGCTTGTGCTATTCACAAAGCAGAACCGACACTTATACCACAGTCCCCCAAATGAAAATGTAATGGCACATATTTTATAACAGCCTGAAGAGCTATTATGAGCCACCCCAAAAGGGGCAAGAAGGAGGCAAGACAATGGCCCTACTCCTTTTGCAAAAAGCAGTAAAGCCAAGACAGTGGGTATGTCTACACTACGGGATTATTCCGATTTTACATAAACCGGTTTTGTAAAACAGATTGTATAAAGTTGAGTGCACGCGGCCACACTAAGCACGTTAATTCGGCGGTGTGCGTCCATGTACCAAGGCTAGCGTCGATTTCCGGAGCGTTGCACTGTGGGTAGCTATCCCGTAGCTATCCCATAGTTCCCGCAGTCTCCCCTACCCATTGGAATTCTGGGTTGAGATCCCAATGGAAAAACAGTGTCACAGGTGATTCTGGGTAAATGTTGTCACTCAATCCTTCCTCCGGGAAAGCAACAGCAGACAATCATTTCACGCCCTTTTTCCCTGGATTACCCTGGCAGACGCCATAGCATGGCAACCATGGAGCCCGTTTTGCCTTTTGTCACTGTCACTGTATGTGTACTGGATGCTGCTGACAGACGCGGTACTGCAGTACTACACAGCAGCATTCATTTGCCTTTGCAAGGTAGCAGAGATGGTTACCATCCCTATTGCACCATCTGCCATGCCATTGTAAATTGGGGATGAGATGATGGTTATCAGTCGTTCTGTACCGTCTGCTGCTATCATGGGTGCTCGAGGTTGGCCGGGGGTGCATAGGCAAAAATGGGAATGACTCCCCGGGTCATTCCCTTCTTATGTTTTGTCTAAAAATAGAGTCAGTCCTGCCTAGAATATGGGGCAAGTGTATTAGAGAACCAGAGAGCACAGCTGCTCTGTATCAGAGCCCCAGAGATCCTGCAGAAATGATGAGCTGCATGCCATTCTAGGGGGTGCACCTGCAACAACCCCACCTGTTGCTTCCCTCCTCCCCCAACCCTCCTGGGCTACCGTGGCAGTGTCCCCCCATTTGTGTGATGAAGTAATAAAGAATGCAGGAATAAGAAACACTGAGTTTTTAGTGAGATAAAATGAGGGGGAGGAAGCCTCCAGCTGCTATGATAGTCCAGGCAGGACATTAAAGGGTGGGGGGGGAAGAGAGGAGCCCAGCCTCCCGCTGCTATGATAGTCCAGGCAGTACAGAATCTTTTCTTTAGACATAAAGCGGGGGGGCTGATGGAGTTCAGCCCCCCGTTGCTATGATGAGGACGGTTACCAGCCGTTCTGTACCATCTGCTGGGAATGACCAGGAGTCATTCCTATTTTTACCCAGGCGGAGCACTCACAGGATGATGACGAGGGCGGCTATCAGTCCTTCTGTACTGTACCGTCTGCCACCGGGGAGGGGAGAGGAGAGGATGCTGCGGTTTAGCGCTGCAGCACCCCGTCTACCAGCAGCATGCAGTAGACATAGGGTGACATTGAAAAAAGGCAAGAAACAATATTTTTCCCTTTTCCTTCTTTGGGGGGGGGGAAAGAGGGTGTAAATTGATGACATACACCCTGAAACACCCGGGAAAATGTTTTTGACCTTTCAAGCATTTGGAGTCCAGCCAAGAATGCAAATGCTTTCCGGAGACTGCGGGGACTGTGGGATAGCTGGAGTCCTCAGTACCCCCTCCCTCCCTCCATGAGCTTCCATTTGATTCTTTGGCTTTCCGTTACGCTTCTCTCGCAGCACTGTGCTGAGTCCCTGCTGTGGCCTCTGTCTATCATAGCCTGGAGATTTTTTCAAATGCTTTGTCATTTTGTCTTCTGTAACGGAGCTCTGATAGAACAGATTTGTCTCCCCATACAGCGATCAGATCCAGTATCTCCCGTACGGTCCATGCTGGAGCTCTTTTTGGATTTGGGACTGCATCGCCACCCGTGCTGATCAGAGCTCCACGCTGGGCAAACAGGAAATGAAATTCAAAACTTGGCAGGGATTTTCCTGTCTACCTGGCCAGTGCATCCAAGTTCAGATTGCTTTCCACAGCGGTCAAGTGGTGAACTGTGGGATACCGCCTGGAGGCCAATACCGTCGATTTGCGGCCACACTAACCCTAATCCGACATGGCAATACTGATTTCAGCGCTACTCCTCTCGTCGGGGAAGAGTACAGAAATCGGTTTAAAGAGCCCTTTATATCAATATAAAGGTCCTCATTGTGTGGACGGGTACAGGGTTAAATCGGTTTAACACTGCTAAATTCGGTTTAAACGCGTAGTGTAGACCAGGCCAGTGTCTCCTGGCTCTCCTGATGGGCTAAGTCCTATCCATAATGAAAAAAAAATAATCATTAATACAATATTAACCAGCACAAATGATTTTGTGATTAAAACACTGGACTGGGAGTTAAGAGACCTGGGTCTCATTTCCAGGTCTGCCACAGACTTGCATATGACTGAATGCAAGTGACTCATTCAGTCTCACTGTAGTGTGTGGAGAAATGATGGATTCACTTGCCGTACATTGTTCAACTGCTAGAAATTTCTATACCACATGGAATTCCAGACAATGCTATGAAATTCCAGACAGAGGGGATCAAGCTGTAATTTGAGTTGTGTGGAAGCCTATCTGGAAGCCTGTAGTTATTTTCTTTAATAAATGCCTTCTGATTAAGGACTGCAAATTAACAAGGACATATATCATGACACCTTGTACGTCAGTCACCTATAAACCAAGAATATTTCTCGATGTCACAGGCACTTCCAGTGATGGGAGAATTACCAGAGATGTTGCAAGGATCAATGGACATATACTTGGGAGGTCTTCAAATACTAGACCAGCAGTTCTCAAAGTTTTATATTGGTGACCCTTTCACACAGCAAGCCTCTGAGTGTGACCCACTCCCCTTT
Source organism: Mauremys reevesii (assembly GCF_016161935.1). NCBI lineage: Eukaryota > Metazoa > Chordata > Testudines > Geoemydidae > Mauremys > Mauremys reevesii. Next base: position 280,046,179 of record NC_052623.1, on the reverse strand, counting down.
ATAAACTAAAAACACATTTTAAAAATATATTTAACATTATTATAAATGCTGGAAGCAAAGCAGGGTTTGGTGGTGGCGGCTGACAGTTTGCAACCCCCTCTCCCCCAGGTAATAACCTCATGACCCGCAGTTTGAGAACCCCTGACTAGGCCATAAAAGCACCTTAATAGAAACATTGTCTCAACCAGTATTCTATCACAATTATTACACTGGAAAGTCAATAAAGTTGTGAAATTTGTGCTGCATCTACAATATATCTTTGGCCAAAAATGTTTACACATCAATTTTATAGGTCCCCATGACAGCATTCCTGACCTCCAGTTTATCATTGCTCAAGCAAGCTATCAAAAGCTGTAATTACATTTTGAAAAGGCACTAGGAACTGTAACAGCTGGAACCAGTGGATAATGATCCCAGCCCTATGACATTTGTAACCCTGCCTCTCGTCATATGAATGGGGCCAGGAAACGAAGACTAGACTTTTACCAACCCTTCTGTGTGTGTCACACCTTTATTACAGAAATAAAACATTACTGCTGTACACCCATAGTCAGAAATGGTGCCAGAACAATTAAGACATTAATCTCCTACAGTCTCCCAACAAAAATATTTGCATATTAAAATCTGGCAGTCTTTGCACACAAGTTAAAGACAATAATTTAGGTGGGGAAAGAGAAAACAATGGCTTGATCTTGATAGTGCTTTAGGCATAAAACTGCCTTTGAACAGGACCCCAAAAGCTTTACTCTGAGACACTCACTTTCTGAGCTACTTATGACTCATTCAGCTTGTTAATAATATCAGAAAATTTCTTCTCAGTATCGTGCCAGATGTCCACTGTACACAAGAAATATGGCACAATTATAATTGATAAAGTGGCATCATTTGTCAATAGTATATACGTGGCATGTTACTGGGCTCATGGAAGGAGGGGTGAAAGTAACCAACTCTCTAGCCTATGCCAGAAATAGGACACTGTGATTACTATGAACTAGCAAAGATACAATACTTGAGGCTTCTTGTAAGCAACAAATCTCCAAGTAGTTTTTTGAATTAATTGTATCACATGGGTTGGCGTTTGTTACTGCTCCCAGCAGTGACAAAGGGACAGATTCACACCTGCGGGGGGGGGGGGGGGGGTTTGCAGGTTGCACTCTCCCAACTCAGGGAATCAGCTACACCACAATAGTGATTTCCCATGGGATAGGTCAACCAGTACCACAGACTTTCTGTGGGGCTTTCAGTGTTGCAAACTCATCTGGCAATATTTGGTATTTTTCTTAAAGATCCCACTCCTGGAATTAGGGTGACCAGATAAGTGTAAAAAATCAGGATGGGGGTGAGGGGTAATAGGAGCCTATATAAAGAAAAAGCCCCCAAAGTGGGACTGTCCCTATAAAATTGGGACATCTGGTCACCCTACCTGGAAACTAGTAGTTCCATAAGAATATCAAACTTCTTCGCAGGTTGATTTTGTTGAGGAGTTGGCAAAGTTTGTGCTGGAGCATTTTTCCACCAGCTTGAAAAACCTCAGTTGGGATGCCATCTGGGCCTGGTGCCTTGTGATTTTTTGTCTGGCTGATCGCATGCCAGACTTCCTCAGAAGATGGGGGAATCAGCAGGTGTTCCATTGCTGAGCGTTGTGGAATAGATTTGACGGTATAATATATATTAAAGGCAACTGTCTGACTGAGTTACCTTTACACTACTGTCATCCGCGAATAAGAGCTGTTCAAAGCTGTCTTAAGAAAAAACAAATTTACTTTTCTACATCTGATGATTAGCATAAACCAGGAAATACATGCAGTATTTACCTCTAGAGGTATAGACTCAGTGAAAAGTCTGAATGTGTTTTATTCATGTTGAATAATAAAAGAGGAGTACCCATTCAGAAGGCAGCCTCCTGTGATGTCTGATATGTGAAGATAACAACCTCAATGAAAATACAGGAAAGTGTAGATCTGTATATCTGAATGAATTCCACATGAATTGTTAAGTGCACCAATCAGCTGGTGATAGAAAAAAAATCAAGCCTAACAAACCCCTTCAAAGCAACCAACGGTGAATCTTATGCAGATGATAAATTAGAACCATAAGCCATCTGAAGCACATGGGGAGGGAGGCACGATGCAAACCACCAGAACACAATGCTCTAGATACCAATTAGTAACATAATGGAGCCAGTATCTTATGTTCCAGTGTATCAAATCCCAACAGTTCCAATATGATCAGAACAGAAGAAGACAATTACAACAAGGTCACCATGTAGTTTGGATTTTAAAAAGGATGAAGCTTGTCCTTGCGTCAGAGACTGTGGAATGAGTTCTCCCAAAAACTATGCACCCTCACAAACCTCACCATCTTCCACTCCAAGTAAAGACACGTTTCTTTGACCAGGTCTCCTCTAACATACATACAGAGCAACAGGTGTATTTATTAAAAACCCAAACCAAAAAATACCATGTGCAGTGTGTGAACCCCTGGTTTCGGGAGGCTACAGCCCTGCCCCGCCCCTTCTGTCCAAGGCCCCACCACTCCACTCTCACCCACCAGGGTCAGAGGAACCCCAAGCCCCCCACCGGGGCCAGAGAAGCCCCAGCTGGCCCACCCAGTCCCCGGCCCCGATCCCCGGCCCGCCTGGGGAGCCCCAAGCTCCAGCTACCCAAAAGAGCTCTGTGCTCCGCCGCAGCCCAGCCCTGCAGCCATGGCAGGGAGCATTAGCAGAGGTCTGGGGAGGCTTAACCTTCCCCAGCCTCCATTATCACAGAATCATAGAAGATTAGGGTTGGAAGAGACCTCAGGAAGTCATCTAGTCCAACCCCCTGCTCATGCATCGCTCATGCAAAAAACATCCAGAACAAGACATTCTACAGCACACACTTCTCAGCCTGGGAAAAGAATGAGAGAACAAACACGTGAAAGGTATCCGCCTCGTTGCTTACTGTAGTACTGGAAGATACTCAGATACTACAGTAATAAGTGCAGTTTAAGAACCTATACAGAATAATTCTAGTCCCTGACTGATGAGAGTCTAGCTGAGGACAGAGGTGTCTAGTAAAAGATCATTCAGAACAATATTTTCTAGCCATTTTGAGATTAAAGGGAGAAGCTATTATACAATAAATACAGTAATTGATAAATATGAGCTATTGTTGCTTGATACAAAGAATACCCTAAAATCCTCTTCATATTCCCAGAACAGGTATGGCATGGATGATACACCACCAGCATGTTTCCACTCAGATTTTGAGGAGCCACCCTGTGTGGGAGGGTAGGTTATTCTACAGTGAATCCTTGGCCTCTCATCTTGAGCCTCACAACAAAAGGTGTCAATTAGTGCCAATCATGGCAAATTCTGTGATATGGAATGTCATCACCAAACTCATTTCAAAGTAATGTGATATTTTGATCATTGCCAAGATAGGCTAGCTGACATCCTAAAAGTGAGAGATGGTATATTGCTATAATCCTAATCAGTACTGTTCCCTCCAGTGTCTCTCCAGCATCAGCTTCCTCAGCTTTACGTCTAACAAAAAATGAAAATCTAAACAGTTTTTTCTGGGTCTCAGCAGGCCTGTCAGATTAACAACAACCTACCTACTTATCTACCTGTTCCCCCATCATTCTAGTATTTGGGCGCCTCACAAATATTAATGGATATATCTTCACCACAGCCCCTGCAAGGTGATAAGTATTGTCCCCATTGTACAGAAGGAGAGACTGAGGCACATATCTGTGATTTATCTTCACTCTGTGCTAACCCCGGGATAAGGAATTGTGTGCTTGTCAATGTGTGGCAGCCTATTCTGCTACTGCACAGCCACATTGTGGATGTTAGCATACTGTTGCACTGGCACTGTACCTGGCTCTGACAAGCAATACAGCTATCTGGGATCATATCCCAAGATTCACAACATCACAATGCATGGCAAAGCACTCTGAGGAGGAAGCTAGTAATGGTCCAGAAGCATGTTGCTATTGCCCTGTGGAGACTGGCAGCTCCAGACTGCTACAAATCTGTTGGCAATCAGTATGAGGTTGAAAAATCTACAGTTGGCACAGTGGTCATTGAGGTTTGCAAGGCAACTAAGGACTTGCTGTCCCACAGGCTTCTCCAAATTAGAAATTTTCCAGACATAATTGCAAGGTTAAAACAAGTGGGCTTCCCAAATGGTGCAGGAACAACTGATGGCATGGGATGCATAGATCCCTCCTATGCCTGCCACTTCAAGCAAGACAGTATTTTATCAGGAACAGACACTACTCCATTGTTATACAAGCCCTTGTGGCTCACCATGGCACATCCATGGATACTTACATCAGATATACTGGAAGGATGCAACATGTTCCTTAAGTCTGGCCTGTTTCTGTGTAGGCAAGCTGGTACATTGTCCCCTCCTAACTTTCGTAGCAGTCATCAATGGGATAGACATGGCAGCTGTGATTTTAGGCAACCCCAGGATACCTCTTCTGCCCTGGTGCCTGAAGCCTTACCCTGATGTGTGCCAACAGGACAACAGGCAATCGAACTACAATCTACACAGGTTCAGGATGGTGTCTTTGGCCAACTAAAAACCAGATGGCACTGCATACAGATCCATTTGGACTGTAGTGTCTTGAATGCCAGACAGGTGATTGGGGTATGTTATGTTTTACACTATATGTGAGCTTGAAGATGGAGTGGGTTACAGACTCACAATTATGAATCAGGGGGTATTTATAGACAGCCAAAGAATGAACCTCTTGATGCCACAGGAGACTTTCTAGGAAAGGTCATAGAAGATACCATTTGCACTCATATGTGAGCTGCATGACAAATCCACTGGGGCTGAATACTGAGGTTTCATGATAAATTTGAGCTGCTGTATGGTCCATTGAGGCTGTTGCTTTGTATTCAAATGTAGCATTTATGCAGGTGTTCAAGAAATAAAGATTCCTGTCTCTTTACCTTTATTGAAATTCAACTGATGCTAAAAAAGTGGCATATCAGATGCCCTCGCCTGAAAGGATGTGCAAAGAAAAGACATAAGATAAAACCAGGTCACTCGTATGGACTGTACAAATAATTTGTCTGTTCTATTTCTGGTGCATTGGATCAGTGGAATATAGAGTGAAGCTGATACTGCTGATGGTGTGAGGGTCTATGGTTCTGGCTCCCCCAGGAATATTTCTGCATATTTTATATTACATGATCATTTTGAGGTAGTTCCATGAGGCTCACTATTCCTGGGGGTTCGCCCTCCTGGCTCATGATTTTGAATAGTGCCTCAAAATTTGTCCCTGTGAAACTCCATGTCTTGCTTCCTCATCTCAAGATTATGGTGGAGATACTCTGACAGCAACTCATCCTTCCTTCACTTTCCTCAGCCTTCTCCTCCTCCTCCAATTCCATGTGCTTTTCTGACTGCCTGGAGTATTCTTTATGCACCTCCATCATCATATCATGCCTGCTCCTCCATTGCTTTGCCCTCAAATTCAGAATTCTGTTACTGATAGTGAGTGGTCTGTTAGTTGCTGGGCTATGCTTGGTGAGTCAAATACAGTTCCTCACAGACAGAGGGGGAAAATTTGGCAAGTGCCCTTGAATTCTTACAATTTTATTCTCTGAGTCACAAGCCAAAAGTAACCATTTTTATCTCAAAAGAATGCTAGTCTGTTGGCTTACTCATTCTGCCATCAAATTTGTGCCTGCTGAGAACTTTTCTAAAGCAGATATTTCAGGATAAGAAACAGTCAATTAATTTTACCTTTCCAACTATCCAAAACATTTTTATGGGGCTGCAGTTACTGAAGACAGAGCAGCAGTGGTGACTATGTTGCACCCTTTTCAGTTTGCTTCAGCCTCACAAGACGTTGTGCTACTTCAGATACTGGAATGGAAGAAGTCCAGGCATCGGAGAGGAGACCCTCAGTTTAGGTCAGGGAACTCTTTCCACATCTTGTGATAGATAAACTGATAATTGACTAGGCAGGGATTGCAAGTTACAACACTGGCAGACAGGGGCTTGCCTTTTGAAGGAATCTCAGAGACTGCCTGGAATTTTTACGGAGCGAAAAATTCTATTTTATTACTCTCCAGAAATGGACCAAAATCAGATCAACAATAAGCTGGCTTCTGCAGTAGTGACAGGGTGCCTTCACATCCAAATGGCGTGGGAGGCTAATGAATGCCTTCAAACGTAATTTTATAGTAATTTACATTTTGGCAGGGATAGCGCCACAAATGTTTTATCATTTTTATATTCCTGCTTTTTAATTAAAAAAAAAGCTATTGCATTCATGTGCTATGAAATGCTGGTTTGCATTTCTTCCCCTGCCCCAATCTGTCTGCCATTTTGAATAGCATGATCAGGAGAGGGAGGAGAGCAAAGGATGGGGAAGTGGACAAGTGTAAATACATTCCTTCAGCCCACAACTAACACCCAAGAGCTAGGATTATAGGCTACAAATATGCTCAAATATTTCATAACAACAACAAAGAAGCAGCTTCCATTTTACCAGCCTGAGATACTCTTCTGTTGGTGTGGGAACCCTCCTCTGCACTAGGATGTATAAGGGAACAGCTCCCGTGAATCAGAGCCAAGCTCAGCTCTCAGGCTAGGGCCACCCACCCCTGCCTCTCCCTGCCGGCTGTCTTGGGTGGGCTGGATCGTGTCTTGACAGACATCCAGATTGTGGAGCTGGGATGGGTGTGGGTTCAGAGAGAAGTCCATACTGAAATGGGGCTCCATGATTGCATGGCTGCTCAGAACTTGATCCATTTCACTGTAAAATTGATAGGTTGTTGGGGCACCACCATCTGCCTTATTCTTATCCCTGGCCATCTGGTAATTCACCTTGGGCCACTTTAACTTCTCCCTGCACTGTTGTCCTACCTGTTCAATCCAGAGTTCAGCCAGTAGCTGCTTAGATATACCTTTGTACAGTTCAGTGTTCCTCTCTGTACCGTTAAAAGTTGTGAGTTTTGCTCACTTCACTCCAAAGCTGCACCAAGATTCTAATGTGTTCACATGACCAAGTGGTGACAGGCTGATACAGGGACTATTGGGCTGATACAGGGACCAAGTGGCGACAGGGCTTCATAGGGACTATTGTTTTGCTATATCAAACACCGTAGATGGGTGAATCTAGACAAACTGCAAGTAGGATGGAACCGTGGATGCTGAGCAAAAGGATATGAAGGTAGATTAGCTGTGCTCTGATCCCTGATTGGAAGCAGACAGCAAGGTAGTACATAGGAGGGCTCATGGGGGTTGAAGGACCATGAAATCTTGATTGTTGTGGATGCCTGTGGATTCACATTTTCACTGCATTAACTTTATGGTCTGCCCTGTAGCTCAGAGCATGGTGGCTGCATTGCTGTACAATCCTCCTGTCACACTGGGGAACCACTGCTTGAGTTTAGGAAGGCACATAATAACTGACTGGTTAACATATGGTTGCCCCAGATTTGTACTTTCATAGCAATGTCATAATCCAAATCATGAGAAATTTTTCAGATTAGAAGTGCACCAGAGCAAGTCACTCTTATGGCACTGTATCCAAACTAGGGATTGAAATTACATACACTTGATCAGACTTGTCAACACTGGTAAAAAGGAAATATGTATCCCTAGCAGGATCAATGGCACTGTGTTACAAACACACTAAAACTTACCTGCCAAAGGAGCTGTATCATTTACATAACAGTGATTCAGTCACAATTATAAAGGTTCCCAAACGAAAAAAAGGCTTCATTTATTTCTGCTGGAGTTTTTACCAAGGAAAAAACACTGGACACGCATGTCTTTAGATATAAATTTAGCAGGTCACTTATCTGACAATCTATATACAAATGAAAAACACATAAATAGGAATTTGGCAAATTAATGAAAACTAAGAACGTAGATTTCTTTTCTTCCTCTCCAAACAAACAAAATTAGAAAAGCAGATATTTTTGTAGGCCACAATAGTTTCATATTTGATCAACTAAAGTCATCTACATTAGTAGGAGGAACATTCTTCAAAATAAAATGCTTGCCATAAAGTTATTAATATAATCCTATTTTGAAAGGTAATAGAGACCAAACAAGCAGAGCTTTCCGAAAATAATGGATGACTTCAGTGTATGACACCAGCTTTGCGCAGCTCACACTAGTATATGGTTACACTGGAGATCTATTTTTCACAGATCAGTAACATGGTAGGTTACATGATGGATCCACATATGATGGTGTCAATTTTGGCTTCTACATCATTACAGGAACTCTGCTCAGCTGACCAGAATTATGTAATTTGCATAAATCAATCCCTCATACAGTGTACTGAAAGACAGCTGGAAACAACTGACTCAGCGGGTAGCAAGTATAACCACACAGGACAAGACTATAAACTGTTCAGTGAAAACCCCCATGGATTGTCAATGCACCTATATTTCCCTGAGTGTTTCAGCATTCTACATAGTTGTAGTAATAGATAAAATAGGTAACTTTGGGACAGGCACTAAAAGTCTCTCTATAGGTCAAAAGGCTACAGTATGGTGCTAGGAGCCAAGAGAGTTTTCAGTTCTATTCCCTTTTCTGCCACTGAGATTCTGTATGGCATAAGGTAAGACACTTCACCATACTGTGCTTCAATTTCCCCATCTGTGAAACTGAGGGTATGGCTACACTTGCAGCCGTACAGCGCTGCCGTGGGAGCGCTCCCACGGCAGCGCTTTCAAGTGCGAGTGTGGTCACGGCGCCAGCGCTGGGAGAGAGCTCTCCCAGCGCTGCAGGTACTCCACCTCCCTGTGCGGATTAGCTTACAGCGCTGGGAGCTGCGCTGTAAGCTGCGCTCCCAGCGCTGGGGCAATGTTTACACTGGCGCTTTACAGCGCTGTAACTTGCTGTGCTCAGGGGGGTGTTTTTTCACACCCCTGAGCGAGAAAGTTGCAGCGCTGTAAAGTGCCAGTGTAGCCAAGGCCCGAGATAATGGATCAGTTACAGCACAAAAGTATTGAAAGCATTAATTAAGGTACTGTTCCTTTTTTCTGTGCTTGATTCCAACATACCACTCTTCTTAAACATGCAATGATCCTATTATAATCAATGGAACTTCCCACACATGTAGGGAGAAAAGCAATATTAGAATGCAAGTCCAGTCTACAAATCAGATGATATAAAATCCAGTCATGCCAGTCCAGGGACAAAAGTCAAAATAAATTATAGAAAATCTCATCAACTTCAGTGAATGAAAGAAAGTGGAAAAAAAACAAGGAAAGGCTCCTCACCCAAAGCAAAAAGAGTAAGCAGGGATGTAGCAGATCTAGAAGAGAAAGCTAAAGAGAGCAAAGTGATTTTAAAAATGTATACAAAACTAATTCTAAGGCCCATATTGATGAAGACACTGAGAAAACATCTCACATAAAAAAATTAATTTCAAGAGATAATTTATCTTGAGGAAGTACAAGTATTAGAAGGATATTTTCTTGGTTATTTTAACTAGTTTATTAAAGGGAAAAAACCCACCTCTTCAAGAATAGTGTTTATATGAGTAGTAGCTCCCCTTCTAATGTGACTGAAAATATTTCACCTTCAGCCTTACACTTCTCAGTGCCCCAGAGGCATCTTAAGTCAATACTCCCTACAGCTTGTTCTGTTTAACTGTGTACAGAAAGAATCCCACTACCAAATAAAGAAATACCCTCTCATTTATTAATCACTTCCACTTAATTTGATTGTTTGTTAGTGTGATCCTCCAACTGATAAATTTCCACAGGTACTTGTTGAAATAGTGAAGTCACTTGTTTGTGACTAATTTTGATCATTGTCAGTTAAGAAATCCTGATTAGATTATCTGGAAGCACACAGAATGATTTTACATGAAGCAGAAGAAAAAGACCTTCCTTCCTGTCTTTTTTATGCCCCAATTTGCCTCTTAGGAGTGGCAGAAACCATCCTGAAAGAAATAAAAAGAAAGGTATTTCCCCTCAAGGATATTGAGAGGAAAACAAGACCAAAGAATACCATCACCCTTTAGTCATCTTGACAAGGCAAAGAAATGAGGATTGACACAGGCCATTGAGAGTGTTTTGTTGACAAACGGGCTGGGCTGGCAGAGCAGCCAATCCAAAAAGCAAACAAAGAGGCAGAAAAGTCATTAACAGACCGCTGGAGCTCTTGCTAGGTGATGGGAACGTGAAAATGTGTAGGGGCAACTTCCTATGAGCTCATGAAAGAAGTGGTTCAAATATTTTGGGCTAGAAGCAGGGATGGCCAAACCACAGCTTGTGAGGCACGTGCAGCTCTTTTACAATGAAAAGAACACCCCACCCCACCATTCTCCACCTACCAGACTGGGGTGGGGAGCTCAGGGGCTAGGGGATTCTGCCTAGCGGCAAGGTGAGTCTTGGGGCTACAGGACCAAGAGCTTCAGAGCTTCACCCACACTATTAACTAACAATAATATGCCTAATTTGAATTTGTCTGGATTCAGATTCCAGCTATTTGTTCTTTTTATACTCTATTGCATTTATAATATCTCACTTCAAGTACTTAGCTTTCAAAAGAAAGGGAGCTCACTTTCAGAGCTGAAGAGGATGCTAATTACATCATGGAAATATGTTCCTCCAACCTGATTAAGTACTTGGTATGTGCTGATAGCCCACTGAAATGAACAGACAATCTATCAAAAATAATAATGGTGACAAGCATGTTTTGGTAGCAGTGAGGAGGCAACATATTCATTTTCATCCTGCTTTTATATTAGCTTCAAGAGTGCTAGACACAGTCAAAAGAGTCTGTAAATAAAGTTCACTCATGACCTGCAGCACAACCTGATTGTGGTCTACAAACTGCTGCTGCTGTAAAAAGTACCTCTTTCCTACAAGTAAATAGTTTGAGGTTTCCAAACACATAATATTAGTTGTTTCCTACCTAAATGTTCAAAACTGAAAGGAAGTTCAGCTTTAATCAGCAGGTCTGGTTTACGGGATACAAGAAGACAACACAAAGTAATTACAAATTCCTTGCTGCAGAGAAGTATTAGAAAAATTCCACTGAGTATAATTTTGAGTTTCAACTTATGGAAGATGCGTGTGCTCAGCACCTCTGACAATCAGGTCACTCAGGTGCCTACATAAGGAGTAAGGTGCCTATGTATTAAAGGATCCAAATTTGAGCTTTATGGCCATACTGTTTAAACCCAGTATATTCTGGGTATAGAATCAGGCCCCTGCTACCTGTAGTACAGATCAGGCCACACTATAGGGGGTACAGTACAGGCCACAGGCTACCTGTAGCAATGCACTTACCTCCCTGATGCAGTATTGCCAACCTCAAGAGATCAAAAATAATGAATCAGACCTTCCCCCCTCCCCAAAAATAATAATAATCAGAAGATTGGCCCCAAATCATGAGTTTTTCAAAAAGATTATATTGTGGTTTTGGTCTGTCTTTGGGTTTTTGAACTGCCCCTATCACTCGTGTGTGTGTTTGCATATGTACATGCATATGGAGATACTCACCATGCTGCTGCCCAGCAGAGATATGGCAGGTTGTCCTCTTTACTGCTGTTCTGTCCTGGGGTGGTGAGTCTTTCCAGTGACTTGGCCCTCTAGTCATGTCAGGTATTCAAGTCTCTCTCTTTGGGGTGCATGTATAAAGAGTCCAGCAACAGGGGAGCCTTCAGGATTAAGCAGGGTCCTCAGGGTTCCCCCCACATTGAGTCAAGATCTCACGTCTCAGACTCTCTTTTCTTCAGCGTCTTCTCCCCTCAGCCAGGTTCCCCACATCAGGGACAGGCTTCTGTAACTGTCCCTCTTTGAAGATCGCTTTGGGAGCCCAGGCCTTGCTTCTGCACCAAGCTCCAATCCAGAGCCAAGTGGTAGGCACCTAAACCTGCACCCTGAAGTGCTCTGCAGCTGCCTCCCTGGATCGCTTCCTACCACTGGCTTCTCTTCCCCAGGGTAAAGGAAAGAGCTAACACACAAAGATGAAGTCTCTGCCTTCAGAGGCACCTTGTTTTCATGCTTGATCAGGCCACTCTTGCCAGGTCTCAGGCAGCAAGAGCTCAGTGGTGCTGCTTCCTCAGAAGCTAAGAGCATAGTAGGTTAGCTCACCTCCTCTGTCTGCCTGCTATTGAGCTACTCTGCTCTCCCTTATAAAGCTCCTGCTCCAGCCTGTTTGGGCATTCAAGGTGGGTGCAGTGCTGTGGGACCTTCTGGGCCCAGAGCAGCTCCTTTAACCCCTTCCTTTCCAGTCTGGGGTTGTAACCCCCTCACCATGTGTTATAATTAGTGTTGCCCTCTCTTTCAGATACTCTGAGTATGGTGATCTTGGCCCCCCAGTGCAGGAGCTATCATACCTATATTTGCCCATCCCTGCCCAGCAATTCATTCTGTCTTCAACCCCTGTATCAATCCTGCCTTCCCAGTCCTTCATTATTTCTGCCTCCACCTCAGTTCTGCCTGGCCCTGCACCTTCACATCTGTCCAGACCACACCCACCCATCAGTTCTACGCTCCCCTCCCCCCCCCCATTAATCCAGCCCCTCACCCACCTCAATTCATCTCCCACCCAGCCCCCTTCAGTTCAGTCTCACAGCCTCACCTCGGATCCTCCTGGGGTTCTTCACCCCATCTCCCAGGCCTAGATGTCTGCAGTGGGGGTCTCCTTCTCCCCTTTTGAGGCTTAGGAGTGGGAGAACCTCCAAAGGCTCTTCAACCCCCTCTGCTCCTTCTCCAGTCTCCTGAGCCACAGGATCTCATACAGGTCTGTGTCAATTCATACCATGGCACAGGGAGGAGTTCAAGAGGAATTTCCCCATGTTTTGCAAGAAGCTCCAGGTTGGGTCTCTGGAAGGAAGCAGACACTCTGTCCAGACTCCCTTCCCATGCCGCTCCTTTACCAAGGACTCTTCCTTCACCTTTCCCAGTTTCCACCCTACTCTAGAGCTTCTAACAAACACAACACAAGAAAGAAGCCAATAAAATCCCAAAATAAACCAACTTTCCCCTCTCTCGTTTCCTTCTATTCATTCATTCAGCTTTTCCCAATGCTTCCTCCAAAGCCCTTTGGTGGAGAGACTCAGAAGCAGCTCTTCCTCCCCACAGATCTCTGACTCACACTGAGTGGGGGTGGGAAGAAGGTTTTCAATATCTCCAGTTTCAATTTCCTTCAACCACTGGCTCCTTATGTCACTACCCCACATTACCAGGATGCATTCCTCTGAGGCCTACCACTCCAATTAGTTCTTCACAGGAAGTCAATCATGTGATAAGGGCGGGGGGGGGGAGGGAAATCGTTTTATGGATCAGTAACTGGTTAAAAGACAGGAAACGAAGGGTAGGAATAAATGGTCAGTTTTCAGAATGGAGAGAGGTAAATAGCAGGGTACATAGGCGCAAACTTATATGGGCTCTTGGGGCTAAACTGGCAACCGCCGTCTCTTTTTCCTGACTCGCCATGGGTCCTCACGTTCCATGTGCCGAGGGCTAAAGCCCCAGGAATATTCATAATCAGGGGCTCTGCTCCACCAATATTTAGAGCTAGGTCCCCCCCCGAAGCTTCCCTGCCTGAATGTAAAGAGAGTGTCTCTCTCCCTTGCTTTTGCTGCCGTAGCCTAAGGCTACAGCTGCAGCATTAGCATAAGAACAATGCTAACTAACTGCTGCTGTAGAGGGGGAGGGGAGTGGAGGGGGCCTCTTCTCCCCTCCCCTGCCCCTACCTGGAGGAGACACGAACGGGACTTCCGGCCAGGAGAGGGACATCACTCACCTTAGCAGCTGCTGGGGCTTCCGTGAATGTTTGACCCTATGATTCCCCCCCAGCCCCAGCTCCAGCCCCCACTCCTACCCCCAGTGAGGTGCAGCAGGCTGCACAGGGGAGGCAGGAAGCCACATGTGAAGGCAATGCCCCCTCCCCCAGCACCCACCAACCCACCTGCCACAGGAGGGATGGGAGAGGGAGGCTTCCTAGACCTGAGCAGCTGGGGCTTGGATGAATTTTATGACACCCTGCTCCCCCACCCCATAGCCAGCCACCACCCTGCCTACCGCACTTCTGCCCCATGCTGGGCAAGGGGCAGCCCCATCACCCATCCACAGTGAAGTTATGGTGAGGGGCAGCATGGAAGGCCACCTGTGATGACAATCCCCCCCCCCAGTACCTATCATAGGGGAGGGGAGTGAGCTTTCTGGACCTGAGGGGCGCTAGGAGCATGTGCAGTGACTGTGGTGCAGAGTGAGTGTGCTGTGGGGGGTAGGGGGGCAGAGGAGGGGTCCCTCCCCTGGAGCTTGCTGCTGGTGGTAAGCGGCGGGGGAGTCCTCTCTGGCCCTAGCCCTGGGGCAGCCTGTCTGCACCCCAAGTTCCTCATCCTCAGCCCTGCCTCACCCCAAAGCCTGTGCCCCCAGCACCGAGCATGCTCCTGCACTGTGAACCCCTCATCCCCAGCCCCACCCCAGAACCCTCACCTGAGGGGAAAAACATGCAACTTAAATTTGGTGGTCAGTTTGGAGTATCATTGTATTTAGCACAATATTTGATTATTTTACACCCTTCAAAGTATGTAACTGGTTGTATACAGGTGTTTTCTCTGAATACTGTCTGTGTGCCTCAGTTTCCCCAATGCATTTCTTAAGGCTCTAGATGGTGGGATAAGGGGGTGTGATTGTTGTAAAGCCCTAGAGGGCCAGTGTGATGCTGTCTGCACAGAGAATGGCTGCAACCCTGCCTCCAGGCAACTGATGGCCTGGGCCACCCCCCTGCAAGGTGCCAACTGAAGGTGTTGGAGAACAAAGAGATCAGGTGGCCTCCTAATGCCTGGAAAAGAGACAAAGGCCAGAGGAGGGAGTGTCAGCGCCTGTGCAGACTTCCGGGAAGCGCATGGTGTGGAAGGGGATGCTGGGATGCTTTGGAACAACTCCATACAAAGCCAGTCGGGACTCTGGGGGAGCCTCCTCTCTGAGCAGACTGTCTCCAGAGCAAGAAGCTTACATCTTCCTGGGTCTGACCTCAGAGCATTCAGCATGCCCTTCCACACCATGCACTTTCTGCAGTGAGTGTGCCCAGGCAGGTCCTGGGGCAACCAGAGGTCCCTGCACCCCAACTCCGCAGTCAGATGTGACTCTCAGCCAGACAGTAAAACAGAAGGTTTATTAGATGACAGGGATACAGTCTAAAACAGAGCTTGTAGGTACAGAAAACAGGACCCCTCAGTCAGGTCCATCTTGGGGGGCGGGGAGCCCAGACCCAAGTTCTGAGCCTCTCCCGATTTCCCCAGCCAGCTCCAAACTGACACTCCCTCATCTGGCCTTTGTGTCTCTTCCGGACAAGGAGGCCACCTGATCTCTTTGTCCCCAACACCGTCAGTTGGCACTTTGCAGGGGAAACTGAGGCACCCACACAGTATTCAGAGAAAACATTAAGAACATTCCCACTTTGTCACAACAGGTGCAACAAAATTTAATACTGTATATTGAAGCAGGCAAGTGCTGCTTCTGACTTTCCACTTTTAATTGACCCTTGTAATCTTGTGGTGCTGATGCATTGTAGCTTCATTTTATATCAGCTTACAGGGTGAGAGCGGGGGGGGGGGACCACCATTTTGGGCCCCACCAAAAATTATACGAACCTGCCGCCTATGAGCAGGGTCCCCCACGGATCTGTAGTGGGACAGTGCTGTTCAACATATTAATGTTATCTTGAATAAGGGGTAAACAGTGAGGTGGCAAAATTTGTAGACTATACAAGATTGCTTAAGATAGTTAAGTCCAAAGCAGACTGCAAATGGTTACAAAGTGACTATTAATCTCAAATTGTCCATTTAAGTGAAAAAGATCAAATTCTAATGCACCTTCTGACAAGGACAGCCAACTAGCACAAATCAAATTCTAGTCAGAAGGGGAACTAAACTTTGAGTTGATCCTCCATAGTCCTTCCTTCCTTCACTGTAAGCTACTGAAACCTACTTCAATACTCACCTCTATCATTAAACTAGCTTCTGTGTTTCCTATTCACAATCATTCCACCTTTGAACTTTGTAGCATATGTTTGAGTGTAGGAATACACCACCCACCTCACCTTTTATGAATTGGTTTTCTCCTTTAGGCCTCATTACATTAATTTTTAACTAGTTTTATATATATATATATTATTGGGCATTAACTTTTCAACTTTCAAAGTACCTTATCAGATTCTTTTTATGTGTTTGGTCATACCCTGTTCCCAACCTGAACAAATAATGTCCAAAGGACCTTGAGAGGATAAAGAACTGCTTTTGCAACTGGTACTAGAGCTGCGTGGATTGGTGGGGAAGCCACATTTCAGTTTTACATACTTGCCAGAAATAAAAAAAAAAGCTCTTATTGTGCTTTCTTCAATTCTGTTTGCAACAAAGATTACAAGACAACAGAGACCAAGGAACAGTGCAGGGTGTGGCTACTTACTGGACTATACAACTGTCTGCCATAATGTATCAAGGCAGCCACCTCTTGATCATCCCCTCAGGGCTTTGCCACACCCTGCCTCTGTTTTCCCTCCTCAGGGCCCTACAAACTCCACACAGTCTTTCTTGTGGCTAATACCAGCCTTCACCTGGGGCTGATTTAATAACAGAGACAATTCAAAAATAGTCCTCAAAGTCCCAGTCTTAAAGTCCATCACCACAACCCAAAAGCCCATACTCAGCTCTGGCTATTTTACCCCACACAGAGCTCTTCTGTCTGTCCTTCACAAAGCTGCCACTCCCAGCCTTTCCTAGCTGCCTCTCAGCCCCCTGGCTCTAGCTTCCTTCTGTCAGCATCTCCTCTTTTCTGCAGAAGAAGGCAATATATATACAGTGCTTCTTCAGGGACACCCTCCCAGTTGGCTGGGAGAGAGGGGAGCCCTGACCCACCCTTTGCTACAGAGCTTCTGATCCCAGGCCCTTACAGCGACAGTGTCCTGCGTTTTTCCGCATCCAACTACTAATTCCCAGGACTGCAGCCTCTCTTCTGGCTTCAGCTATTTGATGCATCTTGCTTGTTCCAGTGTTCCTGGAACAATCTTCTGGACCCCTCTAGGCTTACAGATCCAGTATATCCCAATACACATTAAATTCAGAATTTGTGGCCCAATCAGATTTATCAACATTTGTGATTCTATAACTGGTCCCCCTTAATTCACCTACTGTACAATTAGACCAGTCCATAAATTCTTAACCTAAATTAAGTCTATCAACCCTTTAACCAACAGGGCTTGCAGTTTTCTTGTCTCATTGACAGTTCCCTAAAAGCAGCCTGCAGTGAGAGTGTTGCCCCTTCCATATCACAGACCTTTCTGCCTCCCCTTCCTTCCCTGTTCTTCCTCCTTTATAGCTGGGCTTGTTTTCTTCATTGGTCACAGCTGTGGCTGAATGCCACATGCCTCCACCATATGTGGGAGCATCTGGTCAGCCGGATTGCCTGTAAGCAGGGAAGACTCTCCTCTCTCTTATACCTGTGCTCAGTATGGGGTTTGTAAACCCCATATTACATCTTGCTTTAAATACCAATGATCTTACTAGGCTTAAAGAGTAGCTGCATGATCTAATGGATCGAGCAAGAGACTCGAAACATACGTTCTAATTTTAGCTCAAAGATTCGTTGTGTGGTCTTTCTTGAGCACTGAACTTCTCAGTGCCTCATCAGAAAAACAGGGGAAACAATACTCCTATAGCTCTATGGGGGTTTGGGAGGCCTAGACTGTACAGTCTTTGGAGACATGTCAGATTTGCTTAGCTTGCAAACTTCTGTTACTCATGATGATGCATGAGATGGAAAGAACCCAGCTTGACTGTTAGATCCCAGTGTGAATTTGTGGGGCTGCCAGATAGGGAAAATAAAACCAAACATCTTTGGTCAAGGAGAACAAGGCCTTACAAAATTAAAATGCTTTAGCAACACTGGTGTGAAACTATATACACAGATGGGAGGGGTTCTCCCATCAGCATTGGTATTCCACCTCCCCAAGAGGTGGAAGTTAGGTCAGTGGAAGAATTCTTTTGTCAGTCTAGCACTGTCTACACGGGGATTGAGGTGGCTTAACTACGCTACTCAGGGGAGGTGAATTTTTCACACCCCTACCAATGTGATTATGTCGAAATAATTTTCTAGTGTAGACTAGGCCACACCAAGCAAAATGGCATTTCTCTGTTGTCCTGTCTATAAGTAACACGGTAACTTTCTGAATACCCTATCTAATCAACTCCAACTTGTCTGGGAATCTTCTAGGCCTCCCCACAGTGATTTTGGTGAAAAATTGGAAAACCAGAAATTGAAATGGGGGACACACACAGCCCCTTATATCTGGTTAGCAGACTCAGCAGCTTCAACCACTCTGTAATTGTATATAGATCTCCGAACCATTTGACAGCAGCCATTAACACCTTCCAGCATAACAATACCCCCCAACAATACCCCTACAACTCAGCTCTGCCCATCCTCCCAATACAGGTTAACATGTTTAACCTTGAATGACTTATCTCCCAGACAGAAAGAAGTGAGGGAGGGAGGGAATGGTACTCCATAGAGCCCCTGCCATGGAGGGAGAATGAGGGACAATGGTATGGGGGAGGAGGACACACAGAGCCCCTGGTAAGTGGAACGGGGTTGCAGGAGTCCCAGAAATAAAGCGGGATGGAAGAGTGACACACTGGGAGCTTGTGGAGGGCAATGGAGGGATTCAGGGAGCCCCTGGTGTAATAATGAGCTCAGTTGACAGAAGCAACAGGAATTTCAAAATATCACTACTACAAAGGGCTGCTCTTTAAGTCATGTATGAAAACGACATGGTGGTCTCCCATCTGCATACATCACAAACTCATCATAGGATTGGCAGGCTCCATTTGACAGGCCTAGGAGTCAAACTGCAAGGGTGTGCTGCAGATCAGTAGGGAGTGAGGTACCCACGCTGGCAAAGCTGGACAAGGGAGCTTGTCCTGCATTGTTACACCTGTCTGATGCTGGAGCTATTAGTCCTTTGCCTTCTCAGTGTCAGCAGGTCTCGCAATTTTTTCCCAAGTCATGGGATTTCAGCCAGGGCTAGAGCCAGTTTGGTAATGAGACAAGAAGCATCTTGTTCCAGCTGCCAGGGGAAAACCCCCTGACCACTTCGACTGGCTGTCTTCCTAATTGCCCAACTCTTGGGGAAGAGCAGACAATCATGGGTGCTGCAGGAAGCAAGCAGGGAGAGCTCTCCCCGCTCCCCTCAGCCATCCAACCCCATTCTCATGGTGGGAAAGGGAGAAGAAAATTGCCCAGCAGCTCCCCTAGTCCTCTCCTGCAAGCAACAGAATGGGTTCCTCTCAGTTCCGGGTTTATAATGGTGCCCAAGGCACCATGGCGCTGGGCCCACTCACAGCAGGGGCCCCCTCGGGCCTGGCGCTCCACTTCTGCTGCAGCCTACCAGTGACAGGGCAGAGAGGAGCCCTCTACCACTGCCCTGCCGTTCCTTCAGGTTGCCGGCAACTGACGGTCTGCCATTTCGGGCTCCCCCTGGGTCGGGGAGCCCGAAGCCACGGACTGTCAACCAGCTGCCCGGAGCGGAGCGGAGCAGAGCGGACGGAGTCCCTGCCTGCCGCTCAGCTGCTCTGCAGCAGAGGAAGGGAGATGGGAATGGGGCAAGCTGCAGTGCGCCCAAGCTTCCCCAAACCCAGCGACCCGCTTGCACGGGTCAGGTGTGGTGGGGGGACACCAATTTCAGAGATTCTCCCCGGGTGCAATGTGTTGGGAACAGGGATCCCTATGCTGCCATGTCACGTGGGCTGGGGACACTGTGTCAGCTGATCCCACAGTCTCCCACCTACCTGGGCACTACAGCAGACATGGCCCTGCCCACTAGCTCCTCTCCACTCCCTAGCCCACCCACCACTTACTTCTCCCCGACACCCCTTCCCGCTTAAGGCTTAGCCTTCCCACTTTTAAAAATGATTGTTTGTCCCTCTCCCTTCCTCAGGCGTTTCTGAGTGTCCAGTTAGCAGTACTGACTGGAAACTAAAAGTCCAGTTGTAGGAGTAACCACATTAGCCTCCACTCCTCCCACTCCCAACACCCACCCCAGAGGGTGGGAAGAGAACCTATCCTGGTGCTGCTGGAGGCGGGGCAGCTCAGTGCAGAGAGAGACAAATATGCAATGTCATCAAGACAACATAAGGGCAGAACAAGATATAAATTTTTATGCTTTTAAAAAAAAAATTACTCGAGTCATTTTATGAGATCAACTCTTTCCAGCAAGCATTGACTTAACTATTAATTTTGTGAGACAATTGAAATAAATAGGTTTTTGTTGTATCTATCTAAACGTAAAAATGTTAATTCTAGGTTGCTTGCTACTATACTACGATCCCCTTACTCTCTTAATGCCCCACAAATGTGCCTGTATTCCTCACAAATGTTGGAGAGAATGCATTAATAATATGTTTATTTTTTTAGGAAGCTCTGTGATACAGTCTTCAACCAAGTGTCCCCAAATGGTGAAATTATTAAAAGGCCCTGGTTCATATACTCACCATCAGCTGGCGGTGTCTTCTGTTTTGTGTGCAAATTGTTTTCTCTGAACAGCACATCTGCACTAGCTAAGAGAAGATTTGATTCATGGAATCACATTGGCAGACTTGGTGAACATGCAAGTTCTACTAAGCACCAACAAGCTCTCACCACTTATGTAATGTGTTTATCAAAAACTCAAACCCTTGATAAACATATAGCAGATGGCTATATTAAAGAAAGAAATTACTGGACAGAAGTGTTGAAGCAAGTCATAACAACAATAAAATTTCTAACAACACGAGGTCTGGCACTGAGAGGATCTAATGAAGACTTTGGCAGACGTAATAATGGCAACTTCCTTGGCTGCTTAGAGCTCTTATCACAGTTTGATTCTTTCCTGGCCTGCCACATCAACAAGTATGAGAATGCTGGTCATGGCACAACATCATATCTATCATCAGCAATCTGTGAAGAGTTCATCAAACTCATGGCTAACAAGGTAAAGCAGGACATTGTGGATGAGCTCAAATTGGCTAAGTATTTTTCCTTCAGTGTTGATTCCACACTGGATATTAACCATACTGATCAGCTGACATTTCCTATGCGCTACGTGCTGAATATCGCACACCTGTAGAACGCGTCTTGAATTTTGTTCCAGTTACATCGCATACAGGTCTTCATCTGTTTAATGTTATCAATGAAACCCTAAGTAATGAACTAAATATCAAGCTAAAGGACTGCAGAGGTCAAACATATGACAATGCTAGTAACATGTCTGGCATTTATTCTGGTGTGCAAGCTCAGGTAATTGCAGTCAGTGAGAAAGCCGTGTACATCCCATGCATGACCCACTCAGTCTAGGTGGTGGTGCTGCTGCAGAGTCATGCACTGATGCCATTACATTTTTTGGATTTGTCCAAAAACTATGTTTTTTTCTCAGGTTCCCCTTATCGCTAGGGCCTGCTGCGAGATTCTCTGAAAGAGGAGACATCTGGGGCCAGTAAGAGAGAATTTCTCCCAAAGCGCCTCAGTGACACAAGGTGGTCGCCTTGAGCAGCTGCACTTCACAGTTTATCATGCAACTACAAAAGCTATAAATCCATGTTTCAGGCTTTTGGTGCAGACGCTGTGTAGAACAGTGAAAAACGAGCAGAGGCAAACTCATTAGTTGAAACCACGGTTCAGTTGGAGACTGCATTTATGACACCATTTTGGAGTAGTATTCTTAGAAAAGTAAACAAAACAAGTCAACTTCTGCAGTCTGAAACAATGGACTTAGGCACAGCTGTGATGCTGCTGAAGTCACTGAGTTTGTGGCAACACAAGGGAAGAGTTTTGAAGAATACCATGAACATTCAGGTAAAGAGGCAACATCATCCAAAGTGTATGGCTGATAGTGAAGAACCTGCTGTTGTGCTGACAGGGGAAGAGAAGTTCAAACTTGAATCATTCTACATCATAATTGATTCACTTGTCAGCCATCTCAACAGAAGAATTCATGCATATTCAGAAATAAACAATCATTTCTGTTTTTTAACAGGTGACCTTGACAGTACTGCTGTTAAAGAGTCTCTCAGGAGATTAATTGAATTCTATTCAGGTGACCTCAGTGAGGAGATCTTTGAAGAATGGGTACAATGGAGCTCACTTGTAAAGCAGCTTGCCTCCAAGCCATTATCACAAGCTCTGCCTACACCACTGCAAATGCTGACCATAATGAACATGCATAATTTGCAAACAGCCTACGCATTTACCCGACATTACCAGTTACAGTGGTGAAAGGTCTTCTTCACTTTTCAAAAGGATAAAAAGTGCTTTACGTGCTACAATGGTTCAAGAAAGACTTAACAGTCTTACACTGTTATCCATTGAATTGGAGATGGTAAACACTGTAGACTTCTCTAGTTTAACTGAAACGTTTGCTGCAGCAAAGACACATCAAAAAATCTGAAGAAAACTTTCATATGTTTTATTTACAGCATCATTCTTCATACTAGTCTTGCTTCAGATAAGTAATTTGTGTATTACATAGCAAGTATTAATGTGAGTAACTTACTCAACCAAACCACTTTGTGTAGCTATTGTTAATAAAACTTGTGCTGCTGTGTGCTGTGTCAAAGACAATTTCTGTGTCGCTCTCCTGTCTTTTACAATCATTCCCCAGGGGAGGCCCACAGATATGTTTGGTGCCAAACCCACAAAAAGTTAATCCAGCCCTGGTTCCTCTGCTCTGCCTCCCCCTCCCACAACTCTCCATCTGGGGAAGGGCAAAGGAGGGTGAAGAGGCCCTGGAGCTGCTGCCCCCAGCCTGGGGCAGAGGGGACCCTGATGCAGCTGTCCTAGGTCTGGAAGAGGGGGGAGGGGTGCAGAGCCCCAGGAGAGGCAGAAGGAGTGGAGGTGAGGCTGAGGGAACAGAACTGGTGGGATGGGGGTGGGTAGACATGGGGGGCTAAGAGATGCTGCAGCAGGGGGCCAAAATCACCTTTATAAATTTGGGAGCATTGGCAGCACTATTTGTCTCACACACACACACACACACCCAGGGCCGACTCCAGGCACCAGCGGAGGAAGCACGTGCCTGGGGCGGCACATGCTAAGGGGCGGCATTCCGTCCATTCTTGGGGCAGCACAGTCCGAGCGGCAGTCTGGGTGGCCTTTTTTTTTTTGCTTCGGCAGTTCGGGCAGCAGTCTAAGCGTCTTTTTTTTTTGCTTAGGGCTGCAAAAATGGTAGAGCCAGCACTGCACACACCACAGGGGGGTGGGGGGCAGGGGTAGTCAAAAATTAAAAGACGGCCCAAAAACAACGTAGGTTTATAATCTCATGATTTTAGGGGTCTGAATCATGATTTTGAACCTTAGGGCATTGGTGATACTGCTTTCTTAAGCACTAATTTTACTTTAAATTTATTAAAATCTGTTTCCTTATGTTTCAAAAATTCAGTAGTCAGTCACCACGACAATAAAGGGTGAATTTTGAACACAGAGACAGAGGAGCCTCCAACAGCAAAAAGTGAGTAGTAATTAATCACCTTTATCAGAGGCTGCATACCCAGCATTGGTAAACAAAGACATGCATGCCAAGTAATAATGAAAACAGTGCCCATCCCATTCCAGTGACATTGGGGTAGGGTAAGGCTCTCATGACTGCTGCAGACTCCAAAATGCAATTATTTCCTTAGGTCCAGGGTTGACTGTGTAGCACAGTGGAATCATCTCCTAGCTGCCATTATTGTCCATAAGAACAAGACACCTGTTCAGATGTAAGGGAGGAGGCCTTTAGTTTAAAGTGGTACATGGAAAGAGACGTGCCTTGGCAGGGGAGAAAGCGGACCTTGAGAAGTAGGAGCAAAGGTCAAAAAGTGCTGCTGAGTGCAGAATGCTCCAAATCCAGGGGATCTGTTTGGCCAGCCAGGCTGAAAATCAAAGGGTTAATTTGAAAGTAAGATTCTAATGTCATTCCAAACCAAAACATTCCTGGGGGGTTTCTCCAATTCCTGTTACCACCAGCCTTCAAAATACACAAACTCCCCACTTCGGTTAACAAAAATAATTCAGCTTTTCCAAAAGCTGGTATTTGCAGTGCTGCAGTCATGAAAGCGCCATTGAGTCTAGAACCCCTTTAATAGCAGGGTGCTGTAGCCTCTCATTCAACTACAGCTCTAATTGTGCTCCCATCTCTACTGGAGGGAAGTGAGATTCTACTCACCTGGAGAGCACCTGCACCCTTATATGCTCCTTCTTGAGGTGCAGGGACTGCTTGGCAGGGGCTCCCTGCACTCCAGTAAAAAGAATTGGAGGCAGGCAGGCCTTGAAAAAAGCAGGATCAGGCGATGTGGATCTGTCACTGCATGGATTTCATCATTTCCTCCCTTCCCTCTTTCAAGGGTTAAGGGGATATTGCAACTCGGCACACTGCAGGCTGGGACAAGAAGCCCTTCCTCCAGATGCAAATGAGAAGCCCAACCACTCAGTCTGCACACTGGCTCAACGATTAAGCCCTAAAAAATTACAGTAGCATCCCATAAAATTGCACAAGGACATTTAGGTGGCGGTAGATATCTGTGGCTCCAGGTACCTTAATGTAAGCTCCCTTGATCAAAAATAGATGGATTTCTTTGTTTTAAGAATTTCATGTTGCATCATTGTTCATTGTTTTGGAATTTCATGTTGCATCATTAAGCAATTGTCATTAGCAATGGACAAACCTCAGAAAGGTTCAGCTCATTTCTAAGCAGGATCCAAAGCTCAGAGGCTTATCTGGACCTTTCAAGATAAAAAAATTGTCCTGGAAATTTAAAGATTGGGCTTTCTAATGAAGTTTCAGTGTTCCTTGCGTCTAGTCTGGCCAGAAATAGTACAAGAAAGGCCACTCTCCTAGTACTTTGGCATTTTCACTTTGGGTTTGGGCACAGAGGTTCCTGAAAATGGGGAGGAAAAAAAGTGGGAGGAAGAGGGTGGTGTTTTTATTATCTCTTCCTTCTACCACCCAAAAGGTGGGATTTTGAAGTCAGTTTAGGTTTTGGGCAAAAGTTGGGAGGAGAAATTGTTCTTAGTTTTTCCATACTGGTTCACTCCTCCCCAACCAGGGGCAGCTCCAGGCACCAGCGCAGCAAGCCCGTGCCTGAGGTGGCAAGCCACGGGGGGCGGCCTGCCAGTCGCTGTGAGGGCAGCAGGCAGGCAGCTTCCGGCGGCGCGCCTGCGGGAGGTCCGCAGCTTCGGTGGCAATTTGGTGGCGGGGACGCCGATGGCACGGCACCGGCAGACCTCCTGCAGGCATGCCGCCGAATCCGCTTGACCAGCAGACTGGCCGCAGGCACGCCGCCGAAAGCCGCCTGCCTGCCTGTGGAGGATCTAAGTGAGTTGGTGTTCCCACTTTACATTCGATACAGCGTAACAGTTGGCTGTGTACAGACAGGTTAAAGTATTAGCAACATATGGTCTTTTAAATTAGCAGCTATTTCAATACTATGTCCCTCCCAATAGACCTGCCTGGACCACATGCACAGCTGTAGGCAGGTTAAGAGCACAACAAACATATTTGTTTCCTGGAGTCTACTGCTCTTATGATTAAAGAGGTGATTTATTTTGTTTTTCATCATCCCTTTTCTCAGCACACTGCTGAATTACTGCATGAAACTGCACCTGTTTTGTTAGTGACTATAACAGGCTTGTTTCACCTCTGAGAGCTGGCTGGTCAACCTACAGTTTTTTTTGCACCAATTTAATGACCAGTTTTAGTTAACTTGGTGCAAAAACTTTCTGTAGACCAGCCCTCACTTACACCAGTGTAAACTCACTGAATACAAAGGGATAACTTCTGATTCTCAGTGGTCGAA
This sequence comes from Mauremys reevesii, assembly GCF_016161935.1. Classification (NCBI taxonomy): domain Eukaryota; kingdom Metazoa; phylum Chordata; order Testudines; family Geoemydidae; genus Mauremys; species Mauremys reevesii. The sequence continues at coordinate 280,020,379 of NC_052623.1, read as the reverse complement.
GAATCAGACCCATTGTTTGTATTGGTTTATCCGCCTTAAAGAGAAGTGAAGGTGGGGAGTGTAGGGATAACAGCCCAGGCAGTGTACATAATGATTTAAAAATGCTGGCTACACCCTGTTTATAGGTATAGAGAGGCACCAAGAATTGTGCCTGTGAATGTGAATGCTATAAATACCTGTGCACACCAACCCAGTGGAATCTTTTGCCAGGTGGAATAGCAGTAAATGATCAACTTAGATTTTCCAGATTGTCTGGGGGTTAAGTATCTTAAAATCCCTTTGCTGAAGGTAAAGAGAGTGCATAGCTAGGGCTGTGTGCTGACCTGTAACCGGATCTTGCTGGAATACTCTAGCATGGGTGGCCTTCAGGAAGGAAGGCAGGCGTTTACTGGGGTGGGGTGGATAGTTAAAAATTAACAGAACAAATCTGGCTTTATGGTTCTAAATAAGACCTTTCAGCCGTGACTATCACCTGGAAGATGAACAGCAGACCTCCCAATATTCATTTGGTGAACAATCAGAAAGAAGCAAAATTGAAGTATACCGGCTGCCTGAGACAAATAGCTTTATGAAAACAACAAGGAGTCTGGTGGCTCTTTAAAGACTAACAGATTTATTTGTGCAGAAGCTTTATGTTCATTCTCAAAATTGGGATATTTTTTAAATAATAATAATAATAACCTTAGGTGACAATAACCTTAGGTGACAATAGAGTTGTGACATGTTAGCCCTAGAGAAATGCCTTACAATCTAAAATGATTACAGTTGGGGATGGGGCAAAACTCCTCAATGCTGCTGAGGAACTAGCCAGGAACTCTAGCATTCCTCCACTGATATGCTCCTCTGAGACTCCTGCAGCTCTCTCTTTTGTGGGCTGTCAGACCGCCAGTCCTTAGCTCAGTTGCCTCTGGCCAGCATTTCCAGGCCTCTCGTGCATTCCCTGCTACCAGGTCCTGTAGTGGGGTGTGGTGCTCTTATAGTCAAAGCGGTGCAGTCCTGAGTCTGCTGATAGATGCCAGCACCTGAGCTGTAATATTGTAGCTTGTTAAAAATTCTAATAGCTCTAGCATTTCCAAGTACAATCTGGGCAGAACAGCGCGATTTCAACAAAGCAGGTTACTACAACTTGTGAAGTCAGGCAAAACTAGTTAAATAAACCAAGAGCACCATTTGGTAAGAGAAGTCCTGCAATTAGAAGCTAGTCTGTTCAACCAGGACCAAACAATTAGCTTTATCTGATAACTAGCTAAGCAAAGAAATGCTTTACTCTCCTGTCAGCAGGCTCCAACAGATTTCACCACCTGGTCAAGCAGAGCTGCTGTGTTTTCAAACTATTTGCTCACACAAATGCTTGAAATTCTTGCTGAAGTTGTATCCACTTGCAGCTATTGGAGAGCTGTTAATGTCTGCATGACTACGCTACAATATTTGGGAAAGGCTCATACGTATCAGCTGAATGCAGTGCTGCAACCTGGCATGTGCAGTGAATGTGAAAAATGTTTGGTTATTCCTCGAACCTTGAAAAAACAGGATTTCAGACTACTAAGAGAACAATTGCTCCATTTGTTTCTAACCCCATTGTCACAGACCCAAAAACAAGGGACGCTGGTGGGTGTTTGGTGTGCTCACGGAGTGGAAGAAGGCACAGACACGTGGTACGGGTTTTAACGAGGCCACAGCTTTATTAGTAGAATTACATCCAAAATTCCTGTCGGAGACTAGTCCAGCACCATTACTCACACCCTATTGATCCTTTGCCAATTCTTGTGGGCCCCCACCACTGAAGGAGCCAATTGTCACATGAGGAGGGTCTCTGGGCACCTCCACTTGCCCACTAGCATATCTCCCTGTTTCAGGGATGGAGGCAAGAGGGGACCTTGACCTCCAGAGACCACCACCATCAAGTGCGTTGCTGGGGCAGTCTCCCCAGATAATGCCCCATCCCCTGGTTCACATGAACACCCAGAGAGTCAGACATGATGCCCCCATCTTGTAAGGAGATGCCCTCAGAAGACCCACTGTGTTACCTTTTTGGATCTGGAGCCTAAATTAGCAAGTTCCTGCACTAGTCATCTGCCACAAGGAGGCACCAGCCTCAGCTTGGCTGCCTCCACCCCCACCCCTACCCCCGGCAGGCTACATAGAAGTTCGGCCAACCCAATACCAAGATCATCCAGGAACAAAATGGCACCTGTACCAGAGAGGTGCACTCTGTCCTCTCATTAAAGCTCAGCCGCACACTGGGCTGATAGCTGAGCCACCTCGGGACTCCAGCCATGTCAATACTTTCCTGTTGGCCTTCCTCTGGGCCCTGTCCACCATTTTTGTAGGTGGACTGAAAACATGTCCAATATCCTGCTTTGCCTTCCAAATCAGTTGGAGACTTCTCAGGTCGTTCTCCCCAGGTGGATAATAATGATGTTAGTCCAGCATGTCCTCACGGGGCACCAGCCTGTACACAAAAGCATGACCTGGTCCCCACACCTGCCCTGTCTGCTGTGCCATAACAAAATTCACATCCAGCCCGCAGACCAGCTACTAGTCCCTTGCTGAATTACATGCTGTCTTGTGAGATCAGTACACAATGGGGTGCCCATAAATCCATATCCCCGCCGTCAGCATGCACCGATACATTCTATATGATAGACATAGGGAAGGAAGCAGACTTAGTGATGCTTTCAGCCCATCACCTTTGTCAACCTCCCCTCAGGCAGCTGCACATAGGCCCTGGATTACCCACACCTGGACCTCTGATGCCCCTACACACCCAACTGAATAGCTGCTCTTGCAGCCCTTATATGGAACAAGTGGGATCCATAATCTCCTGGAGGCAAGCCCTAGAATGACAGCCCCGTCCTACACACTCCCACAAACTGGAATTTGGTTAAGAAGGAACGGTCCCCTGGGCAGGACTCTCCCCAGGTGGCCATGGAGCCACATGTGCCTGTACAGGACACAGGTCCCCCTCCCCAGATCAGGGCAGAGAAACAGCCTCACCCACCCCAATTTTATCAATTTTTTGATCTGTGGCCCTTGAGCTGTAAAGTCCCCTCTTGCCTGAAGGGAACAACTCACTGACCCAGAAGACCCCAAATAAACCCAACAGAAAGGCTGCCTGGAAGAATACAGCCTCACCCCCGAATGGTAAACCCAAGGAAGAACCTCAACTAATTGCCTAAGCACCTGCAAGGTCACTAGCTTCCTAATGTTGCTCCATGTCCTGTCAGCTTGGGCCCAACCCTCCCACATCCTGCAGATCATGAATCCCCGATATGGATCCAGAGGACCCACAGCCCTGCAGTAAAAGGCCACCCCAGATAACCGGTTAGCTATAGCAAGACCATGAAGCATCAGATTTGGGGTTCTGGCATAGGCCAGGCCTTGGCCAGACTCTCAGCCCCCCTGAAATGCCTAGACGCTGTTGTGCAAGCTAAAAAGGTGTGCAGTGCAAGTGCTCCCTTAGCCATGGATCATGCCTTTAGCAAGAAAGATGCCACAGGGCTGCCGGCATCTATTCTGGCATTTCCTTGGCCTCCAGTGCTAGTGCTCTGTTGACCTGCAATTAAGAAAGTATCAGCTATGATGTTGTTAAGTCCAGGCACATGCGTGGCAGTGAACTGAACATTTCTGTTCGGCAGTGTTAATTGGGTGCATTGAGAGTGCATTGAGAGCCTTAGTCGCATTAAGAATTCCATGGTGTTGGAGTCACTCCTTCCCCTCCCTGTGAAGAGCTGCCAAGCCCCATGCTAGGAAGGGAAATCTCTCTTCCACAGGGCAGTGGGTGAGACTTGAGATAAAAGGCACCCTGGTGTCCTGCCCTTAAATCATTCCAGCAAGAGGGGAGTTAAGTGCATTCCAGTTCCTGTCAGGGAGGACAGAGGAGACAGACAAGCCTCTGTTCAGAGCACCATGTGCACATTTCACAAAACGTGGACCCTTTGGGGCACATAAGATTGCATCCTCGGAGCAGCTCACTCATCTTAGCACCTGATCTGCATGCTGCATGCCCACTTGAGAGCACACAAAGAAAGAGATGGAAAATCATGGGAGCCACCAACACACACCACTTGCCAGGCTCAGGGAGGGAAGAATTGAATTTTTGTCACTGCAATCAACTCCAGTGCTTTGTAGGAAGTGCTCACTGTTAAGAGTTGTCTCCTTAGCCTTGCCTACACTAGAATACCTTGCACCTTATTTTACAGCAACACTGCAGCTGCATTAGTGCTAGCAATGGCTTAAGGGCTACCATCATTAAAGCTCAATTAATTGCTGTTTTTCATATTGATTCCATCATTCTTAAGGTCAGAAAAAATAAATCAATTTCCTCTTAATTTCCCTCATTGGGACATGCACAACGCCTATGTGCCACTTCAATCTAACTTGAGCCAATAGTACAGGGGTCAGCAACCTTCGGCATGCGGCCCATCAGGGTAATCTGCTTCCCATAGCTCCCATTGGCCGGGAACGGTGAACCACGGCCACTGGGAGCTGCGGGGAGCTGTGCCTGCGAATGGTCAATGTAAACAAAATGTCTCGTGGCTGCCAGAGGATTACCCTGAGGGCCACATGCAGAAGGCTGCCGACCCCTGCAATAGTAGCTGCTCTGTACAGTTAGGAAACAGTAATTGGAGGAGGGTATGAACCAGATGTGACCATCCTGAAACAACATGCTCCCATTACAGCTTTACTGAGGACTCAGGGTTGTAACTACATTAGCACTTTTTGCAAGAGGCAATTCAGTGTCTGGTCCACTTGCACAGTTCCTGAGTCCCTAGGTTCAGCAGATGCAAGGACTCCACAAGTTTTGCATAGCTGATGGCACCAGATTCCCCAAAGCGAGTCAGAGTGAACACCCCATCCCTGCACAGACTGATGTCCAGCTCTTAAAATGATAGGGAGTCAGTAAGCCTTTTCAAAAATGATCCAATGATTTTACATCTCTATTATCTCTGAATTGCTATTAAACAGATCCCTACACCACCCTGATAACATGACAGAATTGTACCATCTTCAGTCACATAATTTGGGAGGGTGCAGAAAGTGGACTCCACATACAGCTTTTAAATCAATCAAGTAGTAAAATCCTCCTTTCCACTATTTGCAAAATGAATCACGCCTAAGGTCTTCTTCCCAGTGGGTCAAATTCAGATGAAAGTCTAAGTGATGTAACCTATAGCTCCTTCCGGGGCCTCAGCCTGTTATATCAGCTTTGACCAGGTCTACACAAGAAAAGCTTCACCAGTATAGCTATGCTGGCAAACGCTCCTAGTGTAGATGAAGCTTAATCCAGAAGAAAAGTGCTTTTGCCAGTTCCCAGAAGCACTAGTCTAGCTAGGTGTGACGGGGTGCACTCGCCCTCCACTGGATGGGGAAGTGTTAACCCTACCTTGTGGGCTGAGTAAGCCACACCCCCTTTACTCTACTGGGCATGCTGGTATAAAAGGGAGCAGCTCAGCTCTGTTGGGACTGACTGCCAGGAAGGAAGGGTGGGCTCCACTGGCTTGAGCCAAGGATCAGCCAAAACCAGAGGCCATAGAGGCCGGCGATGCTGTAACCCAGGCAGACACCAAGGTACCTACAGAGACCCTGCTGTGTCAGAAGTCGCCAGGGACAGCACAGATAGGGGAACCTGGAGACAGCAGACACACCCAAGGCTGCAGTAATGGGAACTATGATGGAGCAACCTAGGGGAATTAGATAGCGGCCCAGTTAGTGAACTGGAGTTTTGAGTCAGTGTGTTATGGTCGGGAACCCCCTGCTGACTCAGTGGCATGTGCTCCTACCACTACTAGGGCCCTGGGCTGGGGTCCAGTGTTGAGGGAGGGCCTGGACCCCTCCCCCACCAGGGCTGCCACCCCCCTCCTTGTGTGTGGCAGCCCCTTTCCTAACTGACTTTGGCCACTAGGCCTCACTGCCCTACAGAGAAGGGCAAATCTATGGACTTGAGCTACTAGGCCTTACAGCCCTGCTAACGGGGTAAATGTATTGATGGTGACCAGTGGGCCACACTGCCTTGAAAACCAGGGTAAATTTATTGACTTTGGCCACTAGGCCTCACTGCCCCGCTGAGAAAGGTGGATCTCTGGCCTCTGGCCGCTAGGCCTGACTGTCCTGTCTTCATGGGGCGAATGTACGGATTGTGGCTACTAGGCCTTACTGCCCCACTAAGAGGGGTGAACCTATTGACTTCGGCCATTGGGCTGCACTGCCCAGCTAGTAGAGGTGAATACATTGACTCTAGCCATTAGGCATCATTGCCCTGTCAAGAAAGACGACTCTATGGATTCTGGCCGCTAGGTCTTACTGCCCTGTCTTCCTGAGGCAAATGTACTGATTGGGGCTACTAGGCCTTACTGCCCTGCTAAGAGGGACAAAACTATTGATGCTGGCCATTGGGCCGCATTGCAAACTTACGGACTGTAGCCACTGGGCCTTACTGCCCTGCTGACTGGGGCCAATTTAGTGACTCTGGCCATTGGGCCGCACTCCCTTGCTAAGAAGGGCGAGTATATAGACTGGGGGTAGGAGTGTGATGGGGTGCACTCGCCCTGCACGGGATGGGATTTCCCCCAACCCTGGTCACATTAGGGCTTTTGCAGGTATAGAAATGTCATTTCAAAAAAAAATCACACCCCTCACAGATATTGCTAAACTGGCATAGTAGACCTGGCTTTTGACTCAGGTTCTCTTAGGGTATGTCTACACTGCAATTAAAAACCTGACACTGGCCCATGCCAGCTGACTTGGGCTTGTGGAGCTCAGGCTAAGGGGCTGTTTAATTGTGCTGTAGATGTTCAGGCTCCAGCTGCAGGACCCTACAGTGGGAGGCAGCCCTGGAGGTCCCACCTTCGCTGCTGCTTCGTGGGGCAGGCTGTGGTAGGACCGTGGGGCCTCCACCAGAGGGCCATGAAGGGCCTGGTACACCCATCACAGATACACTAACACAAAGTGACATTATCAGTAGGTTAAACAAGAACCTCTCTGATCTATAGAATTGTGCTAGACATTTAGGAACTAGATGGAATATACTTTGACACGGAAAGCCTGCAAAAATAGCATCCCATGGTCATTAGGCCCTCATGGACCTGACTCCTGACCAGAAATGGAAAGCCCGGGTGTGCACAGAGATATAATAAAACACAAATAGTAGGTAACTGAGCCCCAGTCTACACATAAACTTCAGATCAACCTAGCTTTGTCACTCACAGGTGTGAAAAATTCACACCCCAGAGCACATAGTTAAGCCAAGCTAACCTCCAACATAGATGCAGCTAGGTCAATGGAAGAATTTTTCTACATAGACAGAAAAACCCTTTCCATCTATTTAGGAAGTATCTACATGACAGCACTTCAGCAGCATAGCTGGAGCACTGCAGCTGTTCTGCTGGGCACCCGTGGTGTAGACATGTCCTGAACTTTTGCAAGTCTGTCAAAAGTTTCATGCCATTCTGATTTTATCCAAACCAGTTCACCTGTCCTTAGAAATCATATCTGAGCAGGCAGGTCCAGGATTTCAATCCCTATACATTCCAGGGAGTGTCAGGGCTGAAGTTATGCTCAGTTGCTCATGCAGAGACCCCAGTATTGCAAGGGAAGAAAACAGAATGAAGTGTTGCCAAAGTTATAGTTCCAAGACCTGTGCCAGCCAGTCCCGGTCTGGCTCCTGGCTTGTTGTCAGTCTGTATTACACCAGCAGACAGGTTATACCATGAGACGGTGTGAGGTTTTGGCCTATGAAATCTGATGCAATAAGAATGTTTCCCCCAGTTTGGGGCAGATTATTTTCCAACATCATCGACACATATCAGCAATGTTATTCAGCGCCTAGACTCAAGCACAACTCCTGTGTACAATATAGCTTCTCTACGCTCAGTCCCGTTACATAATGCTGCAGCAGGTGATAGGAAGTTCCAGATTTACATCATTGAGAAGTCAGGCTGTTTAAGTATTTAGATTCTAAAAATGATTGTCAGGGTCCTGGGAAAAGAGAGAGCTAACAAAGTAACAAATATACTTTGGCTTCTCCCACATGCACTTGCAGCCACCGTATGGGAAAAGTCAAAGCTCTGCCACTGTTTCATTGGCTAGCCTGCCCTCCTTCCTTCTCCGGAGGCAGAAAAAGAAAAGACACAGCACTCCCTTTCTAACTTCATGTTTCCAAAACATAAGTATATATGCCGCTCCTTCAACCTTAGCCGTAGCTGTGGTGCTGTAGCATAGACCTGGTCTTAACTGCTTCCCTGTTTGCACTTGTAACATGAGAAACAATGTGGAGATTTTATGTTTGTTTGATAACAAACTGTGACCTCTGCCTCAGAATTCGTTGTAATGAACATTGCCCTTTGTTTTGGGCTGCCTAGTCTGAGTTACTTTTGAAATCTAAGACTGAGTGAACTAAAATCGTAAACCATTCTTGCACTCCTACACTGATATTTTATGGAACAGTCCATCCTGGTTAAAGAAGGAACAAACATAGCTGGATTCCTGTTTATTTTTTTATTACACAAATCAGTGAAATTCTGGACAATGGACGAGAGTAGACAATGGACCCTTAGTGTAACTCCATTGATGACAACTGAATTATGCCCATTATGATTAAATCATTCCTGATTTCCTATTTGACAGATGTTCTGTTACAGGATTTCTTAGATAATGAGCTAGTGGATTTTACTGAACATTAATGAGGCTCTGTAAGAATTTTCATATTACTTTTAACCACTTGCCTGATAATGAACATGTGACATTACATATTCCTTATGAAAATATGTTTATGATGAATGACATAACTGAGATACTTTATGCAAGATGGGTCATGTGAGATCATTGGAAAGGTTATGTTTTACTGAATGCAATTATCCAATTTGTATACCTGTATCATTTCTGTATCTGAAGTTAGGAATATTGACTATGTATCTGTATTTCAACTGTGCTACTTTGGGTGACTTTGCTAATCCTTCAGGTACAACAATGGAAAAGCCAGACAGGGCGGATGGCCCATCAGTGAGGACAATGAACTGTGAATAGCTTGGCCTTCCTGTGGACGCTCCATACTGCCACTAACTCCTGGACGCTGTGATCCTACTGAGGCAGGTGGTCTTGTCACCTGATACTAAAACATTACCTGGGACTTCTTGTAACTTTACACTGCAAGGGAAGGAGGGTCAAGTTTGGGGAAACAAAGGATTCCTTCCTCATGTACATTTGCCCCAGGAAGACAGGGCAGTATTTAAGGGTGGGGAGCAAGGCAAACAGGACTCCTCCTCTCCATGGCCTGTCTGCCCAAGAAGAAAGATTGAAAGCAAGGGGGGAGTCCAGACTTAGACAAGGGTCTAGTCTGAAAAAGAATATAACTGGAACTCTGAGCCACAGAAACTTTGCAACCTGCCTGCAACAATATCTAGGGTGAGAAATACTTATTTGTAACCAATTCTTTCTTTCTTTTCTTCCGTTTCCATGTTTGATTTCATTTGCTCAGTAATCCGCTTTGTTCTGTTTGCTACCACTTAAAATCTGCCTTTTGTAGTTAATAAAATTTGTTTTGTTTATAATATAACCCAGTTTCTGTAACTTCTAAGTGGGGGGGGAAGAAGTGTGCACACCTCTCTCCACATTGAGGGAGGGGGTGAATTTCATAATCTCTTTGGGTCTGCACTCCAAGGGAGGTGGGCATCTGAGTGCTGGAGCAAATCCTTGAAGCTGAGTCTTCCCAGAGCTGATCTGCAGTTGGGTGTGACCCCTCCTGTGTGTGTGTGTTCGAGGAGGCTTTAATAGCCTGGCTTAGCAGGTCAGGTTAAAGGGGACCCATGCTGGCAGAACAGGTAGACTCAGTGGTATCTCAGCACATCAGGTGGCTTCCCAAGGGGTCTAACCTGTCACAGAACATTCCAGGTGTATCCAGGTAAAATGCCCCCAAGACATTCTAACACACCACTCATTTCTGCTAATAGGACAGGAGCATAGCAGGTACAGTGTAGCAGAAGCGAGGAGTTGAGTACTGAAATGTTAGCTCTAGGAAGAAATGCCATTATTCTTCACTGTGGATATTTTTTGATGCGCCATCTCCTCAGGAGTTAGGGAAAGGAAAACCAGGGGAACACAAGAGAAGCTAAGAACACTGTCCTTATGACATGGAGGGTTGTACAGCTAACAGCACTGCAGTGCAAACCAGCCACTTTAAGGTTGCAACTGTTTGCCTTTCCCAAATTTTTCTGGCTGCTGTCCCTTTAAGTATGCTAGCAAAGGTTCCTATAAGAGAATGAGCTCATATTAATGAGTTCAGTGTTTCTAGTCAACCACAGCAGAAATAGCTCCCAGGCAAATGGCTTAAATCTGACCTTCCTAGGGACCTGAGTGAGAGATACTGGGGTTTCCAAACCTGGACCCTGCTGTGTTGAAACAGTTCCACCCATTTGTTAGAATTCTCTTACAGAAATCTAGGGGTTTGGGGCTGTGGTAGATACATCCTGTGATTAAATCTTCTCATTAAAGCATCAGAGTGCCCTCATCCAAACCTCTGGGGGCAAATGCTCTGCAGGAGGTAATAATAACCTACAGCAAATGAAAAAGGGCTGGAGCCAAAGCGAGCTAGGTTAGAGACTGTGTCAACAAGACAAGAGTTCCAACACAGAGAGCGTGATGTGAAAGAGGTGCAGCCATGGATGTGCTAACAGTTGTATGGCAGAATTCCAACCCTGCTTAGAAATCTGCACTCGTGTTTTTGTGCTCCTCATCTCCTTCCTTTTGCTCTGCCCAAGCCTCCCCCTTAATCATGCCCACATCCTCCTCCCATTCACCTTGGTACCGTCTTTCACATTGTTCCATCATAAAGAGCCATCTCTCCCTCTTCTTTCGTGTCTTAACTACCGCCCCCTTCTTCATTCCAATCCCTCTTTAAAAACACACATCTTCCATGAAGCCTTTCAATAATAAGCCACTTAGTTATATATTATATTTTTACAGCTCTGAAATTGGGTCTTGAAATCCTTGGTCATCCTGATTTTTACTATGCATTGTTTAGTAATTGCATTGCCTGTACTATGCAGATGCTCTAGGGAGGCAAGAACTGTCACCTATGTACTTTACTGCACTGAGCAAACAGAATGCTGGCCATTCTAAATTTAGAACCATCACCTCTCTAATTCTATGTAAGCAATGCACTAAGCCTTTGCTCATTTAGAAATTATGTAAATAAATTTCACTTTTTATTTCTAATGATTTTAACTCAAATCTTTCTCTTTTAAAGTACAATCAGAGACAGAAAAGTTACTATGGAAAATGACATGCATTCCTGATTATTCAACTTATCTGCTCCCTGTGCAGTCTTAGGTAATTTGCTAACTTAATTGACATTAACAAATTTTCACTCCTGTTAGCATTGCAGAGACAATGCTGCTATGATAGAGCAAACTGATTTCTACTCTGCTGCCTTCATCAACCCCTATATTATCAGCAGTATCTTTATTACAGATGATGCTGTATGAGGGAGAAAGAACACAATTTAATGTTTAGGACCCAGGTTCAGTTTTACCAGGCTAGCAGTTAGGAAAATAGTCTTGACTTGGTAAATTGAATGAATTTGACAGGGGAGTAACTGAGGAAGCCTAGCAATGGAGCTTTGTGGTATCACTTGTAGTCACCTTTCTAATTATACCCACGTGTAAAAATACATTTGAACATGAAAAACAGAGGCTCACATCACTGATGTTTGTTTCTATCTTTCATCAGCAACAGGATGCGCAGCTCCCAGTTAGTGTGGGACACAAGTTAGATGCCAAAATATGAAATCTGATTTCTAGGTACCTCATCTAGCAAGTTCTATGGGCAACCAAGTTCCTGGTGTGAAATTGTTCTCAGGCTCTTACTTATCTAAGTCACTCAGAGCTGACTCTGAGTTTGTCTTTTTCCCCCACATCCTCCTTTTCAAATCAACTTGGTATACATTCCCTATCTACCAATACGTTCTTTTGGATATTCGGTATCGGGTCTAAGATTCTAAAATGCATCCAGACATGACATTTCCTCCTCAACTCAAGGTCACTAGGCCCTCATGATCTGAGCAAACAGCTTCTGTGATTTACCAGACTGATAGATCATAATGTCAAGAAGATCAAATCCAGTATTCTGGGGGAAACACTGCATCAGACTGAAAATCTTCAAGGAAGAAGCAACCAGTCTAATCAACCAGTGACCTGCTCCGTTGGCTTGCCTGAACAATATGTAATAATTTGTACCATTATAACAAATCTTTCAACTGAACAGCTATGCTACATGCATACAAATTAGAGATCAATACAAAGCACAAAACAGATTTGGATTCTGACCCACAAAGCTTGGGCATGTTTCTGTCTGAGATTCTTGTGCAGCCCATTAAAGAGGTGATGACCAAATGCAAAATTCAAACAAGATCCAGGTGCAGTGACTGAATATCTCACAGTCCATGGGTGTTCATTACAGGTTTGTGGTCCATCTGAACTACAACCATGCACACATGGTTGTGAAATTTATTAGAACTGTATCAGGCACATTCACACCTCTGAGATGAAGTAATTGTTCAAAGTCTATGCACATGTACCTTCTAATCATTCTATTTCATATTACACACGCAAAACTACCCTAAAGGAACATTACTGAGGGTACGTCCACACTACCCGCCGGATCAGCGGGTAGCAATCGATCTATCAGGGATCGATGTATCGCGTCTCGTCTAGATGCAATAAATCGATCCCCGAACGCTCCGCCGTCAACTCCAGAACTCCACCAGGGCAAGAGGTGGAAGCGAAGTCAACGGTGGAGCTGCGGCCATCAATCCTGCGCTGTGAGGACGGGAGGTAAGTCGATCTAAGATACGTCTACTTCAGCTACGCTATTAGATCAATTTCTCCCCCGCTCCAGTGTAGACCAGGCCTAAGGCTGCAAAGACAATCACTGAACGGTTAGGAAATACCAGAATTAAGGTTACCCATGCTCCCTTTTTTCAGTTCCAGTGTGAAGCCCCACCTAACCTGAATCAGCCATTTTAGGGAAAGTCCTTCTGAGTCCCCTTAACCCTGGGCTGCATGCTCAGTGGCTGTGTGGGGATGGTGCCTGCACAGTCTGGTCAGCACTAGGAACTATGAGAAGCTAGGGCATGTGAAGTAAGGCCAGACTCTTTGAATAATTTAGCTGCTAAAATTAAAGAAGCCTTTACTGACCATTTGCAAACTGCAGTTTTTCAAAGTTTTCTATCTTTGCCAAAATTGGGCGGATTTTCACAGGGGCAACAAAAGGTGCATCCCTGACACAAAGGTTGCCCCCTGCCAAATTTGAAGTCCCTGTTCCAAAGTATGGGCACTCTAGAAAGGGATTAAATATATATATTATAGATTAAATGGTAAAGCAGTCACAAAGTTTTCCATTAAACAAATATTATAAATTAAGAGTAAATGATCTTTACAGACTACACAACAGAATAAGTTAAAAATACTTCATTTTAAAAACTGTAACAAGTAAACAAGTGCAGAGTCTCCCACACAGATTTCTGAAAAACAAGCATAACATATTATGTTTGTCTGCTGCTTTTCCTTGAAATAGTGAACTACAGATAATTGAATCTACTAAAAAGCTTTTTTTAAAAACCACAATAGTTTCTATATGTGGCTGAGAAATGAAAATCTTATCAGATACAATATAGGAGGGAAAAATCACGCAGGTGAATAAAGGTTTTATGTTTTGAATATTAAAACAACTAAAACAAAGGATTTAATATGCCACTTATTAGAACCAACTTTAAAAAAAAAGTTTCTCATCCTCCATTTAATTTCTACTTTTGTTCATTCATTCACCAAGGCTTTGGAGGATATATGTGTTGTTTTCCTTCAGATTTCAACAGGCAGGACACAGAGCTTTTGCAAGTAGAGTGTGTAAGGTAGTGAATATATTTTCTAAATAAATGCATGAGCACATACAATATGTAACCTGTATGAGTTCATATTTGGTCAGATAATGTTCTTACACCTGTTCATTCAGGCTTTAGACCAAAGCATTTGTGAAGCTAACGAATGACATCTGAACAGGGCTGGATAAAAATAGTTTGAACTGTTCTTGTAACATTATCAAAAGGATCTGACCTAATAGATGACGTCATCTTATGGGATAAATTGTCTAAATTGGATGTTTCCTCATGTTCTATGACTTGGTTAGTCTTATTTAGTATGTATAAAATAGCTGACCTCCACATTGGGGCACCGAACTTGTTCAGTTATACGCACCATTCGCTGAGTCAGTCCTACACAGTTTATTTTCTGTATCTATGATACTAATATTTTTACCTTATAACTATCACAATCTATTTAATCACAGTTCAGCTTGAAAGGTACAAATTAATGCAAATTAAATTATACTATATAAGATTGGTGAGAGATAATAATGCTCTGAATGGACCTGGTTTTGTATGAGCACCGTAGCTCTCTCTATATCTATTGTATGTAGGTATAGATACTTTGTTCTTTACTGCAGTCTCTCTTCTTTAAAATTGTAAGATTTACTAATGAAAGTGGACACATGACTAGAACAATAGTTCCAAGGAGCAGATGAATACCCATGCAGTGTGTCTGAGCTCTGCTCTAATTACTAAGGTGTAGTTTGCTGGCACTCAGGCCCCCATGGCAGGAAGTTCACAAAGTGGATGATGTTCATCAGGGACCTTGCTGGAAACATTCAGTCAGTGCAGCAGGGCAAAGTAAAGCTCCTCGCCCCTTGCAGAGCCCCTCAGGATGGTAGCAATGGAACAGCTTTGCACAGGGATACAAGGATACAAACTGCACCTGCCTCCTGCATCCATGGGGGTGAATCAACCACAGCGTCTGCAGCCAGGCAAGAGAGAGCACAGGCAACCAGCTGTCCTGCTGCTCCATCCCTATCACGTGTTTGATCAGCTTTTTCAGGCACTGGTTCAGTTTAGAGTGACAGGTTCATAGCTCAAGCATTAATGGGGCAATAGCAACAAGGGCACCTTGTTTTCTAGAAATCCATGGGTGCTCCATGTTGACTCAGAGTTTACATTGAGTCCCAGCTCACAGCATGTGAAACATAGCCACCTTGGCTTGAATCTTGTCTAAACACAAGTTGCACTAGTTTACGCAGTTTTTACACTGTTTTAGGTAAAATGGTGCAAACTCCTCTGTGGAGAAACTTATTTGGATTTAAGTGAGGCCTGATTCTCTTCACCAACTCCTAGTCGAATTAAGCTAAAACAAAATAAAGGGTTCTGTTTGGTTGGGTATTTATTGAGTCATGTCATATTGTAACAGGAAGGACTGCAGCAGGTTGGGTTTAAGAGTCAGTGTTTGGGACGCTGATTCATTTCCCTAAGCTTGTAATAGTTTTCATCAGTCATGAGCTTACCCAGGTCAAGCCTCTCGCCCTTTCCACTCACTACTACAGGCAAGATAGGTTTCTCTTGTATATTTATATTCTTGCTTTTTATTCTTCTGGGGAGGTGGCATTGCTAAACTATTGTAGAGAGGCACTTACAGCGGCGGAAGCCAAATTTAAATGAAGACACTTCCACAGCTAGGTCGATGCAAGGTTGTTTACGTTGACCTCACCATGTAGTGTAGACCAGGGCTTCGATTCAGCCCTGAATTCTGCCAGCTTCTACCACATAACCCAGGGAACAAGCTCCTCCCCCTCTCCCTGCAGTGAAAAGACTTCCTGGAGGGGGACTGCAGCAGCACAAGGTGCCTGCAACACCACTCCACCAGCGACTGTCACTGCTGCAAAGATGGGCAGCTGTAGCCAGGGAGGGAGTACAGCTAAAACTCCTCCTGGCTACCTCTACTGAGGAACTCCTGAGAAGCCTCTGTTACAAAGGCTGCAAAAGTCATGAGGGAGGACAGAGATGCAGAAACAACTAAGACATCTTGTAACGGGTCAGCTCATCCCCGCTGCGCCTCCTGCTGGTGACTCCAGGAATTAGCTCGTTCCAGCGCTGGAGCACCCTCTGCAGGCTGGTGATCCACCTGACCTCTGGCCCCTGTGTCCCTCCCTGGACCCAGTGCCCTTCTACATGGGGGTGCTGCCCCCTGGCAGTAACCCCTTTCTCTCAGGGTCTCCCCTCTAAGGGAATCCCCACCCTCTATCCCCACCTTGCCTCAGTGTATGGCTACTGCCAGTCATTGTCTAGCCCCACCCTCTGGGACAGACTGCAGTATCAGCCTACTCATCACAGGCAAAGGGGTTTGGACCTGCTGCATTGGCCTACATCTGGGCTACCCTCTGCAACCCCTAGTACCTGTTGGCCCTTCGCTAGGCCGCAGCCTGGGGCTTTCTAGGCTGGAGCTCCCCAGCTCCTCAGCCTTTCCCCAGCCCTCCTTCACTCAGGTATATAGTCTCTAGCTCCCTGCAGCCAGGCCCTTCTCTCTCTGAAGGCAGAGAGAGACTGTCTGCTTGGGCTTCTGGCTTCCCTGGCCTTTTATAGGGGGCCAGCTGTGGCCTGATTGGGGTGTGGCCCAGCTGCAGCCACTTCCCCAATCAGCCCAGCTTTTAGAGCCACCACTCTCAAGCCCTGCCAGGCCACTTTTAAACCCCTCACAGCAGGAGCAGGGTTTCACCCTGCTACACATCTGTACACCAATGCAGGGAGCGGGAGTAACAAAATGGAGAAACTAGAACTACTGGTGCAGGAAGTGAAACCAGATATTATAGGAAACATGGTGGAATAGTAATCATGAGTGGAATATGGGTTTTGAAAGGTATGTGCTGTTCTGGAAAGGCAGAAATAAAACTAAAGGTGATGGAGTAGCATGGTATATTAACGATGAGGTAGACTGTAAAGAAATTAGAAGTGATGGAATGGATAAAACAGTATCTGTTTAGATCAAAATCACTTTGGGATAGAAAGGTAACAGAGGCTCCACTGGGATAGTGCTTGGGGTCAGCTACACACCCCCAGGATCTAGTTTGGATATGGACTGAGACCTCTTTAATATTTTTAATGAAATAAATACTACTGGTAACTGTGTGACTATAAAAGCAGCAAAGAGTCCTGTGGCTATAGCAGACTTTAATTTCCCAGACATAGATTGGAGGACAAGTGCTACTAATAATGGTAGGGCCCAGATATTCCTGAATGTGACAGCTGACATAGTTCTTCACCAAATAATCACCGAACCAACAAGAAGTGATGACATTTTAGATTTATTACTGGTAAGTAGCGAGGATGTTACAGAAGAATTGTCTATAGAGAACAACCTTGGTTCATGCAATCATGAGCTAATTCAGTTTAAAACTAAATGGAAGGATAAACAAAAATAGGTCTGCAACTAGGGTCCTTGATTTCAAAAGGGCAAACTTCGAAAAATAAAGGGAACTGGTTAGGGAAGTGGACTGGACTGAAGAACTCAAAGATCTGAACATGGAGGAAGCTTGGAATTACTTTAAGTCAAAGTTGCAGAAACCATCTGAAGCCTGCATTCCAAGCAAGGGGAAAAAATTGGAGGGAAGAGCTGCAGACCAAACTGGGTGAACAAGAATCTCAAATAGGTTATTAAGGGAAAGCAGAAAGCCTACAAGGAATGGAAGATGGGATGGATCAGCAAAGAAAGATGCCTCTTGGAGCACAGAGCATATGGCCCATCAGCAACTACTATTCGCAAATATCTCCAATGGCCGGAGATGGGACACTAGATGGGGAGGGCTCTGAATTACAACAGCAAATTCTTTCCCAGGTGTCTGACTGAAGGGTCTTGCCCACATGCTCAGAGTCTAACTGATCACCATATTTGAGGCCAGGAGGGAATTTCCCCCCAAGTCAGATTGGCAGAGAACCTGAGGATTTTTTTTGCCTTCCTCTGCAGCCTGGCCACAGGCTGGTTTGAAATACAGTGAATGGTGAATTCTCTGTAACTTGAAGTCTTTAAATCAAGATTTGAGGACTTTAGTAACTCAGGCAGAGGTTATAGGCCTACTACCAGAGTGGGTGGGTGAGGTTCTGTGGCCTACAATGTGCTGGAGGTCAGACTAGATGATCATGATAGACCCTTCTGGCCTTAAAGGCTATGAGATATAAATACCAACTACCTTCCACAGAGGTCAGCCCCCCAGTGCCAGAGGAGGTGAATTGAATGCAATATCTGTAAAATGATTTGAAGATAAAACACATTTGTAGGAGTGTGTGTCCGTCCCTCCTCATCAGTCTCCAAGAGAGGCCAGGCCCCCTCACTACAGCACTATATGACGATATATAAATGCTACATATTATTATTAAACAAGAGTTAAGATCATGAAAACTCCAAAGTAGCACAAGGTGAAAGAAGAGATGGGGATAAATCTCTTTGAAGAGTTTTTATATTTGGTAAGTAAGTGATTTGGTAGTCAGTTATATATTGAAGAAAGATGAGAACAAATTGGAGCGAATCTAGAGGACAGCAACAAAAACAATCCAAGGTTTATAAAACCTGACCTATGAGAATAGGTTGGAAGAACTGGGTAGGTTTAGTCAAGAGCAGAGAAGGCTGAGGGAGAACCTGATAACAGTCTTCAAAAATGTAAAATGTTGTTTAAGGAGGACACAGTGGTCAATTGTTCTCCATGTCTACCAAAGGCAGGACAAGAAGTAATTAGCTTAGTTTGCAGCAAGGAAGATTTAGATTGGATATTTGGAAAACCTTTCTAACTATAAGGATAGTGAAGCAGTGGAACAGGTTACCTAGGGAGGTTGAGGAATCCCTGTCATTGGAAGCTTTAAAGAACAGGTTAGACAAACACCTGTCAGGGATAATTTAGGTATATTTAATTCTGCCTCAGCGCTGGCCGATGGACTAGATGACCTCTTAAGGTCCCTTTCAGCCCAATATTTCTATGATTCTATATTCTAAGTGTTCTACTCAAAATACAAAATAAAGAGGAATCATACTCTTCACAGTTGCATTTTCTCCATCCATAGGCTTCACAGCACTTTCCAAAGGTAGGTAAGTGTTGTTATGGTCACATCACAAATGCAGTAATTGAGTACAAAGGGTTAAGGAACTTAAAGTTATACAGTGAGTCAGTGGAAGTCAAGAATAGAACACAGGTCTTCCAACTCCATTTCCAACCCCATGCTCAAACCAGTGAGACAACTGTATGGCATGGTAGGTATTATTACACATGTTGTACAGAGGAGTTAAATGATGTGCAAAAGGCAATTTGGCAAGCAAGTTGCAGGGTTTGAAACTCGTGATTCCTGGTTCCCAGTCCCCTGTTCTAATGATTAGGTCAAAACCAGTTTTCAGGTCTAGTGTCTACCATACTGGTGCAATGATCCACCTCCTTATGAAGTCTCTATTGAGGAAAGGTTTCCCAGAAATAGGATGGTCCTTGCCCTAGGAATGAAAAGCAAAGAAAAAAAATCCTTCTTTCATTTAAAGTGCAGTTTGCAAGGTTTTGGGGGGTTTTTTATGTTCAATATTGAGTTTCCTGTAAAGTGTAAAAGGACTACATTTCTGGGATTTCATTTCTGAATGCCAAGTAATTAGAACAATGACTAGATTGTGTTCGTGTGCGTCCATGGCTAGCTGACCATTTAGCAAAATTCTCCTTACACAGGGGTTGCCAAAAGCCTGAAAGACACCAGTGGAGTGTTGCTTCTGGCTGAGAAACAGGGAGCAATTCTGCATAGTAATTGGGCATTTGCTTATCTTTTAGGCCTGTGAGCACAGTAGCACGATCCTTTCCAGGCACAGCAGCTGCAGCCTTTCAAATGAAGGCCTTTTCATAAGTTTCATTTGAATTTCTAATATATATTTTTTAATTAACAGAGAATTGAGCGGTAAAGTGGTTGGCATTTCTTGGTTTGGGGTGATTGCAACTAGGTGCATGCTTCATCTGAATGTGTGTGGTTAGTACTGTATATGCATGTACATGAAAGTGTTTGTCTTCCAGTTGGGTCGGAGCTACGCCAACCTAACTCATTTGTCAGTCTGTCAACACCTTACTCTTTTTCTCCAGTGACCTATGTGGCAAATGTTCCTGCAAACAGCTGTCAGATTGTGTGCAAAAAGCAGGTTGTGTTATATCCACTTTCAGCTGCATTATAGGAGCTTTGTGGATTCCTAGTTTCATCTCCGGCGCTTTAATGAGGCCTTTTTTTATGTTTTGCAATACCCCCTCGAGATAAGCAAATACAGGATTTGTTCCACATTTCTAGCTTTGCAGAACCCTTTCCTGTGCCCTCCCCTTGTTTTTGTTTTGGCAATGGAACTGGTTGATAGTTTAATGACATTCAACACTTGCTGTGCCAAATTTGGATACTGGAGACAGAACTGGGTTCTCTCTCTATTATCGTCAAGTCATTCCACTTTCTTTTCTTGAGGCTTCATCAGCTGATGTGAAAAGATGACATGGGAATAGGTGACAGAATTTATTGGAAATGGTTAGTGAAAGTGTGATAAAGGCTTGCACTTTGCCAGGTTAAAATGCTATCCAGTTGTATGAACTACTTGCATTTCCAAAGGCACTATGGGTAAATTTTTCAAAAGAACCTAAGTGACTTAGGCTACCAAGTCCCATTTTCAAAAGTGAATTGGGCACTTAGGAACCTAAGTCACCTTGAAAGTTAATATAACTTGTAGTTTACTAATGTAATTTTACTTAATTTAATGCACAAATCTGCTGTATGAGTGGGATTGGATGGATTAGATTTTTATTGGAAAATGTTGGTAAACGTCAATTTCAGCACACACACACACACAGAGTCAAAAAAATATTTCCATCGATAATTATTGAAATGTACATCAGGCAAAGTAAGAAAAATGCTGCTTGAGAACTTATTTAGAGTCTGGTTTAAGTAGGGTGACCAGATAGCAAGGGTGAAAAATCAGGACGGGGTGAGAGGTAATAGGCACCTATATAAGAAAAAGCCCCAAATATCGGGACTGTCCCTATAAAATCAGGACATCTGGTCACTCTAGGTTTAAGGATATTCATTTTGTATATTTTTACATATGATGTTGACAATTTGTGTTTTAACTGTTATAAAACTTTCACTTTTTGACTCTCAACTTCTACTGTCATCAAATAGGTATTGTCTGACACCCACCAATTTCTGATCCCCCCATAACTTCCCACAACTGTGATAATTTATATTGATACAAATAGAAAAAGCTACTTAAAAATAAACATCGATACTATGTCAAAATTATAAAAAAATAAAAATGGAATTCTGCCAAGCCTATATAAGTAATTTCAATAATACTAATAATTAATAATAATAACAACAACAATACTGTGCTCTTATATCACACCTTTAATTAGTAGATCTCAAAGTGTTTTACAAAAAGAAGTCCGAATCATCCACATTTTATTGCAGGGGAAACTGAGGCATCTAAATTCTCTGGTAACTCAATTTTGAGACTAGATCATATCAGGTACAAGTGTTTCCCACCTGCTGCTGACCTTTATTAACCTTTTCCTCAAAATGTGACCTGCAAAGAAAACAAAATTTGGATTTGTGCCATTTGCTTCCATATAATGAAAGGCTTTTTTTTAAAATAAAGTCTTTGTTTTTCAACTCAGAAATTCCCATCTTGTTTACTTACCAGCCATCTACTTGTGGCTCCCATCATTGTACCTGAAGAGAGCACCTCAGACATTACAGAACGTTGCTTCACGAGACTGTTGTGACGTGAGGTATTATTATCCCCATTTTACAGACAGGGAGTTGAAGCACAGAGAGATTGTAACTTGCCTGAAGTCACACAAGATGTCTGAGTCAGAGTCAGAGAGTGAATCCAGATCTCCCATATCCAGTCCACTGCCTTAACAACAAGATGACATGGAAAACTTTCTAATGACTGGAGGACTGGTAAGATGACATTTATAACTTTGATTTTTAAACATATGAATTAACTTAACACCCTTAACACCGACGAAGTGGATATTCACCCACGAAAGCTCATGCTGCAAAACGTCTGTTAGTCTATAAGGTGCCACAGGATTCTTTGCTGCTTTTACAGAACCAGACTAACACGGCTACCTCTCTGATATTTGACACCCTTGAATTGAAAGTCTGAGTAAACTCACCATACATAATTCTGAGACTACAAAGAAGACTTCCAGCAAAAATGTGACAGGCCAGAACTGATATTTCTGGAATTTCTAAACATGTAACACAAACAGGAAAAAAATTGTGGCGGAGACAGAAGGTAGAGGAAGAAAAAAATCCTGTCTAGTCCATGTTGGTAGCAACAGAAAATCATTCTCCGATGGTGGCCTACAGTATTTGAAGTGAGGTAGGAGCATCTCATTTCTAACATGTGTCCATATCACAAAATCCACCAAATGCAACTGCCAGTCTCCACAAAGAGGGTAAGTATATTATAGCCATAGAGACTTAACTATCCTCTAGTCCACTGGTTCTCAACTCATGGCCCAAACAGCACACAGCTGTGGCCCATGTGACACCCTCAGAGCCATACAGGTAGCACATATATTGTGTGGATGCAGCCCACATAACACACAGAGACCTGCATATATGGCCCACAATGGTAAATAGATTGAGAACCACTGCTCTGGACCCTTACAGCTGGACCCTCCAGATGAGAACTGAGGGATACTAAGAAAAACGTGGGGAAGGCTGCAGTGCAGGCACACTGCAGTAGCTTGAGTGTGTATATTACCTTTCATGAACATTAGAGTTGTTTCTTAAATTTTAGAAAATCTAGAGAGTTACAGTAACTTTAACCAAAATACCTTAATTCTCATCAGCCAAGCGCCACCACAACCAGAATTGGGTGTCTTCATATAGAAACCTCAAAGTCCCAGACCATGAAATTGGAGCCCTTGAATGAAAAGAACAAGTTCATGTGGTGAGAAAGCATCACACTTAGTATGCAAGAGATACGAATCAAGCACATAAAATTCATTTTCTGTAGGTGCACATTTTTCCATACTCTAGATGCAAAGAAAGGAAGATGCTACCTCTATGGAGGAGAGTTAAGGTATTTTTTGATTATCTTGACTGTGAATTTCTATAACTACAAGAAACCCAAATTTTTGAAATGTTAACATTAATTTTGAATTTCCTTGGTTCAGAGGTGATTTTTGAAAAAAAAACCTTGCATTCTTGCATGGTAGTATACACTGAAACCATGAATGTGTCTGCAACCTTAATTTTATCTTCTTGGTTATTGTGTTGGTTTGTTTGAGGCAGTATCACTGAACTACTTAGAATGATGTGTTTTGTTAAGGGATTATATTTTGCATTAACCAAAGTACAAGTCTGTGTTTACAATACATAAATTTTTTTTGGCTGTTTGCCTATTCATTAACAAAGTATATTAAATATTTCTCAAGCCATCATCCCACTTTGTTTGCTGTTTGTCCTAACTCAACTACAAAATCTAATGGACATGGAAAATTACTGCCCAGTGTGATGTTTAATTATGGGGACCTCTTCAAGTATTTAGCTGTCATAGTATCAGTTTACTTACTGGAAAGTCAACAATGGCCACCACAGGGCTGTACTAAAATAACCTAAATCTCCTCTTTGGATATATTTAATTACATAAACAGAAAGCAATTGTGCATTTTGCAAAATATGTAATTAGTCTTTATTCTTAACTTGGTTCTCACATGCTGAAAACATTGTATTGTCTACTGGTTTATTTTTATACAGGCATTACTGAAAACCGGGGCAGATCACACACTTGTTTCTAAGGGGTCCCATAAAAAGCCACCGTGATTTTACTGACCTAATTCTCCAAAAAGGTATATTTCTTCACCCCACTGAGATCCTTTGTGTTCTTAAAAGATCCAGTTATCAAACTTGGCTGCAAATCTGTGTTTAGGCACCTAAATCAGCCCATAATGTTTAGGTCCCTATCTACAAACACCCACGTTTGATTCCCTCAAGTCCCCTCTGATAAGAACATGCATTGTAGTGACCAACCTCCAAAGAAGGATTCAAAGCCTGGCCTGTTAATTTTTCCCTTCAAGTGACACTGGGTTGACCATGATCTGCCTCACTTTCAGTCCTTGGGCACATCTACATGAGGACGTTAAATCAGATGAGTTTGCTTGCTGTAAGTACATCAACTTAACTATATCTAACTGAAGTGCTGCTTTGTCATACCATTTTAAGATACTTCCTTTATTAGTTGTGTCCAGGCATAAGGACAGTCTGCAGAGATGCACATGGAATTGCTAACCTGCCTTTCACCCAGCCACCTAGCAATCGTACAGGGGGATAAGGGGGAAATAATTTGGCAAACATCCTACCATCTCGAAGCAAACCCCGGAATGGAACAAAAAGATGGAAATGGAATTCCAAAATTTGTGGGGGAAAGCAACATTTTATCATTGGTTGAATGGAGACTAGCACTGGGAAAATAAGTACTTATGCTTTTTCTGATTTACCTTAGCACCTACCTTAGCCACAGCCTGCACAAACAGGGGCCTTTTCTTCTCCTCCTGCTCCTTCTTTCACTTTTACCATCATCTGGGGTCAGGTCTTTGTGCAAGTGTCTGCCATCTTTATCTCTCTGAGGCATTAAGGTTCACCTGATTGCCATCTCCTGGGTGATCCAGGTGTGAAGCCACACAATGTGGAATAGAAGTGGGAGTACTGCCAGACACAAGTAGTTAGGAATGGGTCCACAGAAACCTTAAAGCATATGGCAACATGGTCGCAAGCTTCCCAGCCCAGGTCGACGTACTTGGGCTTGCAGAGCTCATACGAGCACTGTATTCTGAAAGCCAAGTACATTTTGGAAAGATACCTCAGCTACACTAGTTTTAAAAACGATACACTACAAATACGAGAACTTCTAGAGAGTGACATTTAAATCAGTCTACTGTAGCAGATAATGGGAATTCCCTATAGCAACTATTAGGTAAATAATACAGGTCTGGGTCAATCCATATTTAGCAGACTTAGGGTGCAGGAATTTCAAATTTCAAATGGGATTGTTCTCTCATCCATTCAGCACACATAGCAACAAGTGCAGCAACTGGTATGTTGAGATCAGATGCCACTTTAAACAGAAATTTAAAAACTAGACTGGCCAGGACACTAGAAAATACTGCTCTACAGGGGACAGGTGATCTTGCATTTGCAAGGAAGTGGACTCAATGGCCTTAGTTCGTGTCATCGAGTCCATCTCCCTAACTGAAGTTAGTGATAGAAAGAACCTGTGATTAATGACAGCAGAGCAGAGGGTTTGAATGTTCTGCTACTGGGAGATGTGTCAGAGAGACCAAGTTGTAAGCATGATCTCATACATTTTTCTGTCCTCTCTGACCGTCTCAAGCACCACTAAAGACTGTACTTCACAGCATGTACCCACCCCATATGCCTCAGTCCCTCATAGAGCTTACTGACAGTACTTCCTTCCTAAAGCACATTTCAATTTGTCTTTCAAGGCTGCCTCTTCACGGTGTGAAGTCAGTAACTAGTCTCACCAGGGTAGTCTTGTTCATTGGCTACGCTCTTTCCAGGACACTTTTTAGTAGACCCTTTCCAAGGATTTGTCACCATGCCTGTCTTGTGAATCATTTGGGTCTTAAGTAGCCAGATATTAAAATCTCATCTCTGTATCTTCTTTTTAGTTTAACTAATAGAAATTTGCCTAACTGCAGTCAAAACTGAAAATCTCAGAGAATTGTCAGACCAGAGTGGAGCACTATTCCAGGGAATCCAACTATTCTGAGATAAAAGTAAAACTGATTAACAAGTTTCACATGGGAACCTAGATAATCACAAAGTAGTAGTATCATTTCTGGGTTACCAAAGGTGGGGGGAAGGAGATAGAGATAGATGCTTATAGCCAAGCAGGAGAAGACAATTGGGAAAAGAAAAGAAACTCTCTAAACATAGATGATGAATTTGTGAGCATAGGTACATGCAGTGTGGGTTATAAGAAGCACACACTTCTTACTAATTCAAAACTAGCAAAATGGAGTACAAAGCAAAATAAGCAAAATGGAGTACAATTTACTCAAGACAATTTTTCCCCATTAGGCTTTTGGTCTACATTACTTTACTCTAACAAAGGTTCGATGGTCACTGGTCCCTAATGACGGCTGGAATTTGCTAAGGGGTTACAGGGTTCAGAGGATGAGGCACGATGTGATTAAGAGTGTTGGAGTACTTCATGTTTGAAAGTGGACATCAAGTCCATCACAGCGAAATTTGTCTTACCCAATTAAACTCTTTCAGCACTTCCAAACTATGTGGCATGAGTAACCTCACACTGCAGTGGCCCATTTTTGCCTTTTCCTTTGTTCAGGATAGTAGTGCACTTCTGAATTTGCAGAAGCATGAAGATCTCTTTTGGAAAAAAATCTAGTCAAGGTATTTGGTAAAACTGAATGTCCTAAATAACAATTCTGAGACAGGCATTCAGCACATAAGCTTAGAATAACTTCTTTCTATTGATATCATTATTCCTTATCAGGTCTCTCTCAATCTCTATTTACCGTCCTATATCCAACCTTACTAGTCTTTCCAGGATCATAGAATTTGTAGCAGCCATTGAACTTCAATGACAGCGCTCCCTAAATATGGTCAAAGTATTTTCACTCTTTGGACTTCACATCATGATCACATAGGGCCAAATGCTACCAATGTTACTTGTGTTGTGCAGTACTTTACAACTCCAATTGATCCATTATTAATTATTAGTATTATTAATAATTTCTATTACCATAGCATCTCGGAGCCCTAGTCATGGACAAGCACCCCTTTGTGCTTGGTGCTGAACAAACAGAACGAAAAAAGACAGGCCCTGCCCCTGTGCGTTTAGAATCTAAGTAGGACTAGGAGGTGTATAGTACAGTGTGAGAAAATATATGAGAATCTGTCCCAGAGACTGTTCTGGTTTATATAATAAATTATCTGTTATGATTAAGATTCCATTACTCCACTGTGTTCTCTCTGTTCTTCCCAGGCATAGACACTGGGGGTCATGGGTCACTTCAGATCCAAATCTGTAAGGGAGAAATCAAACAGCTATCAGTAGAGAAATCTATTCTCTAAAATAAAACAAAACCAAAAAGCCACCAAATACATTGAGAGATCATTGCAGAGTGTGTGTGTGTGTGTGTGTGTGTGTGTGTGTGTAAATCACCACTTGTAAAAGTTCTCCATTAAATACTGAATGGGTAAACTGTGAAGTTCTGCAAATTGACCTTATGCATAGGTGTTTGAAGCATCATGGGCTAATGGCCTGAGCGCAAGACTAGAAGCTAAAAGTTCCCAAGGTATAATCCCAGTTTTGGCACTGATTTGCCATGTCTGATTTTCCCCCCATTTGTAAAATGTAAATAATATGCTGTCAGTAGTTTGCAAGCTTCATTGCACCATGACCCACTTCTGACAACAATTACTATGCGACCCCAGGAAGGGGAACCGAAGCCTGAGCCCACCTGAGCCCCGCCGCCCTGGGGGGCCGTGGGCAGCAAAGCCAAAGCCTGAGCCTCACTGCCCCAGGCAGGGGGGACCAAAGCCACAGCCCAAGGGCTTTGGCCCCAGGCGGGAGCCTGCAACCTGAGCCCCACCAGAGCCCTCAGACTTTGGCCCCAGGCGGTGGGGCTCAGGCTTTGGCTTCAGCCCCAGCAAGCCTAACACCAGCCCTGGCAATCCCATTAAAACAGGATCGTGACCCACTTTAGGATCCCGAGCCACAGTTTGAGAACCCCTGCTGAAGGTAAATCAGTGCAGCTCCATTGACACAAGTAAGGATCTGGCCTAATATTGCTGTGAGGATTAATTTATTGAGTCTATGTGATGCTGAAGCTAGATTACACTAAATGCTAAGTATTGTCATATTAAAATTCTACAGACAGAAGGATGTCTGACTCCTCCAATTCTCAGACACCTGCAGGAGGCTGTTTCTGAGAAATCAAGAAAAATTGTTAAGTAGCGGAAGAAACACTAGTCAGAAATTAAGCAAGATCTCCAGCTGCCATCACCTCCTGAGGGCCGGGTCAGGAATAACGATGGCAGTTCTGGTGCAGCTGTTACTCCACATAGCAAGCAGAATTCAGATTAATTATCACACTGGGTATGATGTTTAAACTTTATCCTTTCAGCATTTCACTGGTCTCTATGCTCCTTTGTCTAGTACTCTTACGAGGCTGGAATAGCTGATCTGAGGCGATCCAGTTTTAAGTGGCTGTGTGGTTCAAGTATTGCATTTCCATTTGGTGCTGATCTGCCCCAATCCAGCCCCTCTCCTTCCCCACCTCTAGCACGCCAAGGAATAAATGCTGCTGCAGCAGGTCTCCCTTCTGTTGAGCGCTGCTGTCAACTTTTTTAATCAGACTTGCCAACGCTGCTGAACACGACCCTCAGTGCTCACAACATTTTAGCTTACTTAAGTCCTACCATTCACTGTGTTGACTTGTTCTTAAATGCAAGTGGAATATGAGTGCAATCAAGAGTGATCTGAAAAAATCCTGCACCGGCCAATGCCCCTGAGCTATTGTAAAATTAATACTTGCAGACTCCAAGGGAGACAAGTGTGCTGTTGAATAGATAACCTGGAAAGAAGAACAGTATCAGTGTATTACAGGGGTAGGCAACCTATGGCACGGGTGCCGAGGGCGGCACGCGAGCTGATTTTCAGTGGCACTCACACTGCCTGGGTCCTGGCCGCCACTCCGGAGGGCTCTGCATTTTAATTTAATTTTAAATGAAGCTTCTTAAACATTTTAAAAGCCTTATTTACTTTACATACAACAATAGTTTAATTATATATTATAGACTTATAGAAAGAGACCTTCTAAAAATGTTAAAATGTATTACTGGCATGTGAAACCTTAAATCAGAGTGAATAAATGAAGATTCGGCACAGCACTTCTGAAAGGTTGCCGACCCTGGTGTATTACATATGTAGAATGGGAGGGCCCCAGAAAAGAGAAAGGGCATGCCCTAGGCCAGAAATCTAAATTTGTGACACACCCAGGTAGGAAGAGAGCATTCATGCTCACTGACCCAGATTAGGAGAGAGTATCCCTGTTTTTCTAGCAGTGCATTTGCCATTTTTCCACTCTTTCACTTCAGACTATTTCAGTGTACTTTAATAGATTTGAAAAGGTGTGTCTGTTTTTCTTCCCTCATATCTGTATTTATAGCTTTCCAGAGTTGGCAGGTGCACAGAACAGAGGAAAGAGCATGTGTTAGATACCAAAACATTTTAAAAACGTCATTATTTTTTGCCTCCTATGAAAAAGACAACCCCCATTTATTAATCACAAGCAACTCAGCATGCCAGATTCACATCTAGGGTAACTCCATTGATGTGCAAGCCAGCTCTCATTTCAGTGAAATGTTTGTCCCCTTTGATAGATGCAAGCATGAAGCCAGTAGAGTTCAAGCAGAAATGCATCTGGTCCATTATTTCATGTCTTAAAACGGCTTAAAAGATTGACATTGCACAGATTGTTAGTACTCTTCTAGCACAAGTTTTAGTTTTGCTTTGTCAGAGATTTGCAAGACTCTTGCAGAAATTCCAATAGTCCAGCTTCGACTGGATATAATGATGTTTTCACAAAGAGCAAAGTTTAGATAGACTAATAGATAAGGAAGAAAAGAAGGTCACTTGAATGAAGCAATATGAGGCAAAATGTACATTTTGAATTGACCAATCTGTAGACTTTGAACAAGGCTTTCCTCTCAGATCCACACACTCCTTTCCAAAAATGGGGACTGGTCTAGTGACTAAAGCACAGGACAGAATCACGAGAGTTGGCTTTTATTCCTGGCTCAGCTACAGACTTGCTGTGTGACCTTGGGCAAGTAATGAAACCTCTGCAGTTCCTCATTTGTAAACATGAATAATAGCTACCTCCTACCTCACAGGTTTAATTCATGAATGCTTGTAAAGTGCTTTCATGTCCTTGGATGGATGTGGATGTAGAAACACAAGTCAGAAACCTACAATACGGTATTGTTCGTTTATCCATCTATGATATTTCTGTGGTCCCCACCTCAGTTATGGTCGTATCCAAGCGTCTCATCATCTTTATCATATTTTTCCTCACAGCACCCCTGAGAGGTTGGGCAGCTTTATTATCCCCATTTTAGATAAGGGGAACTGAGGCACAGAGAGACTAGGGGCTTGATCCTGCACTATTGAAGTCAACAGGAGTTTTGCCATTGGCTTCAATGGGAGCAGGATCAGGGGGAAGTGACTTTCCCATGGTCACCCAGGTAAGACTATGGCAGAGCAGGCAACTGAATCAAAGTCTCCAAAGTCCCATGCTAGCACCTTACCCACTGCATGATCTTTCCTTTCTATGCTCTCCATACATGTGGAACTCCCACTGATATCACTGGGAGATCAGCACACTGGGAGAGCAGATGAGGGTGAGCGAGAACACGATCTAAACCAAGAGTTTTGCTCAAATATATTAAATCCAAGTGTTTGTAAATGCCATTCCTGCACTGAGCTCAACCTGTATACACAATTAGTTTAATTCATTTACTTTGTTCCTGTTTGTTGTTTATAAATGTTTGATCAGAAATAGTTAAAGAGCTAAATAGTGATATCATTAGATGTCACTGTTCTTCAAAATTTGATACTAAGCATTTGTACTATAAAAAGTTTTGCTTAATCCTTGATAACTTGACACATGTATTTAATATCACGTTTGCCTCTATGTTGACATTTGTCATAAGATTCCTATTAATAAGCTTGTTTACTGAACCTTTTTGCCCTCCCCATTCTGCCACCAACATTGTGCACAATCAGTTTTAATTCTCAATCATTTTGTATGGTTGCATGATAGTTTACAAATCCAGAGCAGTATAAAGAACTGGACTCTAAAGTTTAACTTAATTGTGTGTGTCCATGTATTTTGCCCATTCATGCCAAGAAGTTACCCTTCTTCAATGTACTATCTTAAGAAAATGGAGTATGTAGTGTTTATAGAAATGATTGGCTGCTAGTATTTAATTCAGGACAATCAACTGAATATACAGCTTGTTACATAAAACTTTCCTAAATATTTTCTCTCCACTGCTGCAGTAAGAATGCTTGACCTAATGCTCATTTCTTTTCTTGCCACTTGACTTTTAAAATCCAGGCCTGTACATTTGCAACAACTGTACTTTTCCTTTAGCTGGTTTACTGGTTGAGGATGAATTAAGGAGGCATTTCACTTGATACATATACATGAAGTGGATTGCTGGTGCACCCCCAAGCAAAAGCTATTGATGTCATTAACCTCAGTGGGGGACTCAAGCTATTTCTTGCAATGCAACTAGATAAGCTGCATATTTGTAAAAGAAAGAGGCAGCTCATGAGCTAGTGCTCCTGAGAGCAAATTACCATAATAAGAACTCTATTGTTCAGTAGCCAGGCAGATTAGCTGTTGTCCCTACTGAATCTGGTTATTGGGAAGATGATGCAACTGCGGTAAATTCTGGCTGCCTCCTCCTCTGTTACATCAGTGTCTGCAGTGATGGCACTTTTTCTGCCTCTACCTTTTGATCTAGGGGAACTATCAGGGACGGACACGCCACTCTGCATTCACTGTTTCCCCCTACTCCTTTCCCATTTAAAGTTATAATCTTGCTTTCCTGATTCTCCACCAGGAACATTTTGAGAACCCCACAGAAAAGACAGACTTTTTTTTTTTCTTCAGGCCCTGGAACATTTAGCAGTTAAAAGTACAGCTGACCATTTTTAACACTTAAATTTGCAACATTTATACAATCTCCCTCAGAAGAGTTTCCATGAGATGCCCACCCATACAAAGCACTCCCTCTCTGAACTCTGTTGCAAGCTTGACAATGCTGCTGACCCTATGTGAATGATTCAGCCAATGACAGTATATCACAGCTAACAAAGTTTACCTTTTGAACTTTTGATATCCCCTTCATTCCGATATGCAAGTCTAATTTTCACTGGCAAAATCTTAATATTGCTGCAGCAACAAGTTACTTTGCATTTTCTTTTATTTCACTTTTCACATCACTCCATTAACTATACTTTATATAGGTTCTCTGCATGTAGGACATTCATGTTCTGGCAACACTCACTGATTTAATAGCTAGAAATGGTAAACCTGAAAGCCTGAATCTGATCATTTTAAAATCCTTTCTCATGATGTCTCATTGCCAGAGGGGAGAGATAATGGTTGCTGGCAGTTTATTTTGCTTTCTTTTCGTAACATAACCCCAACCTCCCCAATTTAACACAGGATGCAGTGTGAATTTCTGCCTGCAAAGTCAAATCATAAATTCCAAGTGGTTACAAAACACGCGCTTTTGTCAATCTCATTTCAGCTACCATCATTTTTCTAGTGAATCCTACACATCAGATTACAGTTGACTATCGTTTATGAAGGACATTAATAATCTGTGTTCAACAGTTTAGAATAATTATAATCTGAATTATACTAACTCATTATAAATGATCAGATAACACTAGGAAGGTACAGACAACAAAATAAGAGATTTGGCTGGAATGTGTCTTCAAAGAGCTAATTTAGAAGATTTAGTTGTAATCTTATAATTATTGGCTCGGATGGCATATCTGTTACTATGCTCCCAGACACTGCTGAATAGATACATGTTGCAACATTGAGCATTTCTTGCTATCTAATCAAGGAAACTAGTACGTCTTTTTAAAAATGAAAAGGCAAAAGCTATGCTATTGTCATACTGTACATTTACTGCCAATGTTGCAAACAAGAAGCCAAATCAAAATCTAATTACACCTAATAGCTTTCTTATTAAATTTAAATTATTTAAATTCAAATGGAGGTTGAGCATCCAGGTAGGGCAAAAAGATCTTTCTGGCCTTTCTCCAAATGAGTCAAAGAGCAACAGTTTAAGAGGCTGCAAGCATGCCTGCCTGGATTACCATATTTTGATCTCCACCGAGGAAGCCCTTGCACATCTTTAACTGGCTTACCTCAGAGTTCTCCATGAACACAGAAGAGTATTTCCCTGTACTTCGTATCCTTCTCCAAATCCTTTGATTCTAGTTAGGACTACACTAATTTATCTATCTTGTCAGTTAGACCCCCACCTCCAAGAATAGCTACTGTAGCTTTGTTGAAGAACTAGTGATCCTTTCATGGACTTTGCTACAATCCCTTTACATGTCCACAAACAGCTACCCAAGATTTCTGGTTTATGGAGGACACAGCCCTGCTGAATCACTTTGCTTTTCTTTCACCTTTATAAAGGGGCCATAAGGAGTAAGTCAAGTACCAAAACTATGGTTATGAATATCCAGATCTGTCATCTTCTATTTAAAAAAAAAAATCTAGATTCCTCATTAACAACCAACACAAAACAAAGCAAACTACCTGCCAAGTAGGGCCCTTTTTCTGGTCAACATCTCCTCCACACTGAAGTCATAGACCTCTTGTTATTCCAGAGTGGAGGACTAACAGTGTTGGCCTACTGCAGAAACTGAATGGATCTTGCTGGATACCAAAGTCTCCTTGAAACAGACGAACCTCTCACCAAACATAAGGTGGGAAACAACAATCCATCAGCACACTGGCCTCAGATGCCTTTCCTTCTACTGTCCCTCAAAAGGCCACCCTTGGTATGACACCTTGGTATCATCAATGATGAACCAGTACTGAATCTGACCTACTGCAACACAAGATGATCTTGCTTCCTATAATGGGACTCTGCTATAAATCAAGGTGCATGTTTTCAAATATGATCTCAAATTTGGGGTGACCAATTTGAGATACAATGGGTTTGATTTTTAGAAGGGCTGAGAACCCACACTACCAAAGGAAGCCAAGGATGGCTGCAGGTACCCAGCATCTTTCAAAATTAAGTTTCAGGTTGGTCATCCAAGAACTGAAGCACCCAAAAGTGGAAGTCTTGATTGAGAATTTGGCCCTAAGGGATCCTTCTCATTTGATATAGCACCTGTGACATCCCAACCTGCAGAATTGTTCTGAGTGGTGGGATCAACCCAGAATGCTTCCAAAGAATGGCAGAGTCTGCTGTTTTTCACATGGAAGAGCTTTCAATCTATGTTGCAGATAAGACTGATCAGATCTGCGGCAGTTTTTCCTGGATCCATAGTAGAAGCATCAGAGCCAGGGTAAGCAAGATTTCCTTTCCTTGTTTGACTTTCAGTGCCTCACTTGGAGTTTCTAGATATACCACAAGGTCTGCTCAAAGCACCTGTGGGTTGGACCCAAGCCCTCGTGATGGTAGAATGCCTTCTCTTTATTTATAGAAAGAGGGCAAGCTGCTGGTAACACTTAGATGTTGTGAATTAGGTTTTGCTCATCTGCTAACAGTATTTAAGACAGTTATATGGTTTTTAACCACCCCTTTCTGGAAAGGTAATTGAGAAGGATGTGACAGAGCATCTCCAACATCTGCTATCCTCCAACGCGTTGTATTCCAACCAATCAGTTTTCATATCTAGAAACAGCATATTCATCTCAGGTGATGAATGTTCTACTTGAAGCAATGAAGAGAGGCTAAGTGTCCTTCCCAATACTTGATTTTCCATCCTGTTGCTCATGAGATGCTGCTGAGCAGACTGCATGAGGTAGGGGCAGATAGATTTTTTAAATGGTTCTACTCATTTCTTTCAGAGACATCTTACAGGATGGTGGTGAGCAAGTGACTACTCTACTTTCAAGGCCATCAGTTGTGAAGTTCTATCCACTCCACTGGAAGGGAGCACCCTTTGGGATAATGAAATATTTCCTTTGAAGAACTTTTAATTTTTTAAGTCTTTAGAGCTTCTCTTAGAGGTGTCCTCTCAATTTGGTGGTCATTCCTCCTCCTGTCTGGGCCTCACATAACTTTCACGCAGTCTCTCCTGCAAACTGGACCTGAGGATCATCATCCACACCAGCTGGACATCTGATGTGCAGAGTAGCTGTTGGTGTTGTTGATGATGGTTCCAGATTGTGGAGGCAGACCTGATTGGGAGGCTGAAGCTTACAGCAATTTCCCATTGCTGTGTTACATAACCTCACATGTACTGCAAGCCAGACAGGTTGCAACAGGCTCTTCAGAATTAACATAGGATATTACAGGCCAAATTCTCTCCTGGTATAACTCCACTGAAGTCAACTAAATTACTCCAGCAAAGAATTTGGCCCCACCACTTTAAGTCCAAACTCTTGCACTTTCAAGCACTTCCAAGCCTCAGGAATTTTCCTGGTTCCAGCCCCTGCAGTGAAGTTTCCCTTCTTTCAGCTCACCTAGCCATCGTGAGTCCTAATCCAGCTGCCTGGTTATCAGCTGGCCCTCCTAGAGACTGTTCTGCAGCTCCCCAACCTGCTGCTTTTCTTGGGCCCTTTCTGACTAGATGAAAGGCTCCTTGTATAGGCCTCACTCAAGTCTCCTTCTCTCCTCACCCCTCAGGCTGAATTCCTGGACCCTCCCTCTTTGCATTAGAACTGTTTGACACTCTCCTTCCACTCCTGCCCAAAAGAACATGGCTTCCTCCTTGCTCTACCCCAAAACCTGCCTCTGATTGGCTGGGAAAGCGCTTATCCTGTTCTCTTTATATTCTAATTAGCTGCCCATTTTCTGATTAGCCCTGAAGCTGCAGCAGTCCAGCAGCACAGAGTCAGGTCCCTGCTGGAAATACATCAATAGCACTTTTCATTGGCTATTGCAATACACGGAGGCCTATCAGAGCAAGACTGGAAATATTAGCAGAGAATAACAGTTCGATTTAGCTTGGAAAGGGGCAAGCTACTACATGTGGGAGAAAATAATCCACAACACACATGCCCTGTAGGGAACAATAGCCTGGGAAGCAGTACTATATAGGACTACACAGCTTCATCTTTACCTAGCAAAGCCCTCATAAGCAGTTTCCAGTCACTTTTTAGCTGCAAGGCTCGCACACAAAGCAACAGCATTGAAGCCTGTTTTTAAAAAGTAATGTTACCTACTTTAACTCAGCACCTACAAAACTGACTAAGTATGAAGAATGGATGCAAGCTGCCACTTCTGTTGTTCCAATCATTCACAAATTTGCTGGTGCTGAAGTGTGCTGCATAATTTCACCTAGTATTTCACTTGTACAACACATTTCTTCAGTTCTTTGCATATCAGCTGAACTGATTTCACTTTTAGTGCTACAGCATTCCTGTAGCCATATGTGTTGAATTTTCGAGATCCGATAGAGGAACCTTGGCTGATTCACACTCCCCCAGGAATATCCTATTACTCTAAAAGGCCCAAAACTAGATCTCATGGAAACCAGTATAGCTGACCATCCTGATTGACAGGGATGACCCAGATGAATGTCTTATTTCATGCTTTAACCCATATCTGGCTACAACAAATCACCAATGAGAAGATATTCCAGTACCATGATCTTGTTTACAGCCACGCCACCTCATCTCTGCCCAGTTTACTCACACACCACTCATGGCTGAGTCTTTTCAGTTATGTGACAGGCTGCCGCAGATCATATTTATGTTTAAGCCTCATGCTATCAGAAGTGCAACAGTTACTCATAAAACTAAAAATGGAGTCTTACCAGAGTGACAACTGCTAGAAGTTTTCTACAAGGCCCTTCATGTGTCATTACTCCCACCTACCTCTTCCATACACATTTCATCTGGACAAGAGCATACATGATCAAGTAAATCAGAGTGCTTGGTTACCATGGAATTAGGCACCATGGCAATACTTCCGATAGAAGTATGTTATCACAGCAAGCCTTTAGGGCTTACCAAGTCCACGACTATGTCCCTGATTTTTGGGACTCTAGAAGTATCAAAACTAATCTTCAACTTTTATTGTGTGGGGGGATCTAGAGGGAGAAGAGGGAGATGTATCTTGCCCTTTTCATTACAAATGTAAGTCAATCAGTAATGTTCAAAGTTAGTTAGTGATTTTTCCTTTAAAAAGCCATTTGTTAGTCTTGTTCTTCCCACCTCCACCCTCTAATTGCATAGTGATGGATTTTGTAGGCCTGTGAAACATAGTCATGGGTCCCTCCATTTCCAGAAAGCCCACAGACCAGTTCACAACTCTGAGAGGCTGCCAACAGTGCTGCTACTTACAGCACTAAGGGTTTCTTTACACTACCCGCCAGATCAGCGGGCAGTGATCGATCCAGTGATCGATCCGTTGGGCGTTCTCCCATCGACTCCTGTACTCCACCAGGGCAAGAGGCGCAGGCAGAGTTGACAGGAGAGCATCAGTTGCTGACTTACCACAGTGAAGACACCATGGTAAGTAGATCTAAGTACGTCGACTTCAGCTACGCTATTTATGTAGCTGAAGTTGCGAATCTTAGATCGACCCCACGTAATGTGGCCACAAGGAGGAACAGTTCAGCAATATGAAATGCAGCATGGGTTAGTGCTGGAACTAGTTAACTGGGAATTAGTCCTGTGTTCTAATTCCCAGTCTGACACTTATTCCTGCCTTTTAGCCATGGTTAAATCATATAGGCTTTTTGCTTTAGTTTCTTGAATCTGCAAAGTGGGATAAAATATGCCTACTTCATGGGGCTATTTTGACAATTAGATAATGTCTGCCTAGTGGAGTACAAAAATTATTTATTAGAAAGAAAGGAAAAAATAAGAATTATTATGGACTGTCAAGAGCCAGGGTGATAGAAGAGAATGAGGAACACAACTTAGGGAACAGAAGGAGAGTGACAGAAGGAGACAAAGCCAATATGATGTAGAAGAACAAGGCGGTAAACAACAGAGGATGAGGTGAATAAGAAGGATGGAATTAAAGAATAAAAACTGAAGACAGACTTGAGAAAAATCTGACCCATTCTAATCATTGATGGCAATTATTAGAATGGGTCAGATATGGAATGAGGAAAGGGAATAGGGAAAAGGTAGAAGGCAATGAGCAAGACGACAGCTTTTAGGCGGAGGGCTATTTCGAGTACTTATACTATAGCTGGTATCTCTTGTTTCTAAAGTTAAATAATTGGTGGTAATAAAAGACAGAAAATAACCTAAAATTCACTAGGATGTGCACAAAGCCCTTCCATGACCAGGTACCTAACAATGCCCAAATGCCAGTTTAATTTAGAGACTTCTCTGTTGGTTTTTTTATTTTAGGATCTTAGCAGCTACTCCTAGACACTCGCACAAGCAGCTGGGCTCCACTTTCCCTATAGGCCCAAAGTTTCCCTCTTCACTTCAGAAAAGATGAGCTAGTTACAAAGAATCTTTTTGTAGAACCTCCTCAGAATGCTACTAGCTGGTCCTGGGTATCCTGCTTGGCAGAAGTCAGTTACATTTGATGGCCATAAAAAGGTGTTTTGCAGGCCTACCTCTAACTTCCAAAGTCAGCTCCTGGCACTATTTTGTCTGCCTGCCAAGGCAAAAGTTCTGCATAAAACAAAGACTTCAGGATCCCTTTGCTAAGGAGTAGAGCTGGGCAAAATTTTTGTAGACAGTTTATTCGCCCAAAAATTCAGTTTCAGGTCAACCTCAATGTTACAAATTCAGGTCCAATTTGGCAGATAATTTCAGCCAAAAAGAAATTTTTTAAAAAGTCAAAATATGTTGACATTTTCTAAACAAAATGTTTTAACTTTGTTTACAAACAATTCTTTTAGAATTTAGCTAGATATTAAAAATTGAAAAGAGTAATACATCTGAAAACTAATTTTTAATTGTTTGTTTTTTAGGTTGACCAGAAACAAAATTTTTGACCATTTGTGGTTTAGCCACTGAACTGAAAAGTCAATCATTCTCTCAGCTCTACTAAGGAGTACTGCACGTGCCCATGTGGATTACTGAAAGGCTTTGGTGGCCGTAGCTAGCTAGTTGGTATTAACTGCTTCTATAACAACGTTGGGGCTCGTATTTGAGATCTTTGTGGCTACAGAATAGTATTGCATGAAGCAGTAAACACAAGGCAGTGTCTGTATGGATATGAAACATATAGCGCTGAATATAGGTTTCTTTTGCTAGGCGACACATCTTTGTTTTATTTTACAGCCTTGCTTTAGACTGACATGCAAGGCTGTACTACAGTATTATAAAAGATTCTTGTTCCTTTTGGAAGCTAGTGGAGGAATAGAATGTCTCTATGAATAGAGAGCACAGATAGAGGTGTGGTCTCCCTCCTTGTTCTCTCCAGTTCTGACATGGAGAACCATCTCTTCCTCAAGAGTAGCAGATGGACATAGGCGTGCGCAGCACATTTCATTAAGGTGTGCACCCAGGGAATTTTTTTTTAAAGGTGAACATTTATTGAATATTCAGTCATAAAGGACATTATTTTTATTCATCAAACAAACTAAAGAAACTAAAACTTAACTAAACTTAATTTTTGTTAAATTAACAACTAAACTTTACTTAAAAAATGAGACAGTTCTTAACTGAGGAGTTCGAGGTATTTGCACTACTATCAGCACATTTATTATAATTCAGTTTGTCTGCTCCTTTTCTTATCTTAACAACAAACCGATCCATATTTTAAAATTAAAAGGGGGTATCATACGATTGAATTAAAATGTAAAGCCACGGGCTTGTTATGCTATTTCAGTAGAATACACACGACAAAGATTACAAACACTGTAGACACTGCGCTGGGCACGCCTGACATGGCCGCTTATATAGGTCAAAGAATTTTCTAGAATAGTAGTTGGAGGGGGAGGGGAGGACCAATGGTAATGCAGCGCCACAGTAGTGGGGACGCATGCTGTGAGCGAACGCGGGCTTTCTATACATTTCTACAACATCTATATTATGCAATTCGGCGCTTATTGCATAATACAACAATCCATACTTTAAAACTAAAAGAGTGTATCATGCGATTAAATTAAAATGCAAAGCCACTACTTTTTTTTGAGACATTAGGGCAGGGGTGGGCAAATTTTTTGGGCCGAGGGCCACATTTGGGTGGAGAAATTGTATGCAGGGCCGGGGCAGGGGGTTGGGGTTCTGGAGGGAGTACGGGGTGTTGGAGGGGTTGCGGTGTGCAGGAATGGGCTTGGGGCAAGGGATTGGGGCAAAGGAGGAGTGCGGAGTGTATGAGGGGGTTTAGGGAAGGGGGTTGGGGTGCAGGAGGAGTGCGGGGTGCAGCAGGTGGCTCAGGGCAAGGGGTTAGGGTGCACGGTGAAGCAGGGGGTTCAGGGCAGGGGGTTGGGGTGCCAGGTGCAGGCAGGAGGCTTAGGGCAGGGAGTTGGGGTGCAGGAGGGGGTGCAGGGTGCAGGCAGGGGGCTCAGGACAGGGAGTTGAGGTGCAGAAGGGGTGCGGGAGGGGGCTCAGGACAAGGAATTGGGGTGCAGGAGGGGTATGAGGTGCAGGCAGGGGGCTCAGGGCAGGGAGTTGGGGTGCAGGGTGCAGGAGGGGCTTGTGCTCCAGCCTGGCACCGTTTACCTAAAGCGGCTCGGGGTGGCATCGGTGCGCTCCCTGGCTGCCTGCCCTGACTCCACACTGCACCACTCACCACATCCCTGGGCGGCCCTCGGGGGAGGGCGGGGCAGGGCTCTGCATGCTGCCCTTGCCAAGCCCCCAGGTACCTCCCCCAAAGCTCCCATTGGCCACGGTGCCTCGTTCCCAGCCAATGGGAGTTGAGGGGAGTGGTGCCTGGAGCAACACATGGAGCCCTCTTCCTCCCCCTGGGGCCCCAGGGACGTGGTGCCAGCCGCTTCTGAGAGCGGCATGCGGCCTGCAGCACCACGTGGGGCAAGTCCCATGGGCTGGATCCAAAGCTCTGAGGGGCCGATCCGGGCCGTAGTCTGCCCACCCCTACATTAGGGTGTGCCTGGGCACACCCGGCACACCCCGTGCGCATGCCTATGAAGATGGATAGGCTTCTCCCAGATGACACACCCCTTTTGTCAAGTGCTTCTGCTTCTCCACATATTGGTGGGAAGACTGAGGCCCAGAAACAGGGCCGCCCAGAGGGGGGGGGGCAAGTGGGGCAATTTGCCCCAGGCCCCGGACCCAGCAGGGGCCCCCACGAGAGTTTTTCGGGGCCCTGGAGCAGGGTCCTTCACTCGCTACGGGGGCCCCGGAAAACTCTCGTGGGGCCCAGGCCCCTGGAGCTTCTTCGCTCCCGGTCTTCGCTGGCAGGGGGTCCTTCCTCTCTGGGACAGAAGGACCCCCCCGCCACCGAATTACTGCCGAAGCGGGACCCGCTGCCGGAGTGCAGCCGGATCTTCGGCGGTAATTGGGTGGCGACGGGGTCCTTCCATTCCAGGACCCGCCGCTGAAGTGCCCCGAAGACCCGCGGTGGGGGCTGCACTTCGGCGGCGGGTCCCACTTTGGCGGTAATTCGGCGGCGGGGGGTCCCCGCCATGGGTCTTTGGGGCACTTTGGCGGCGGGTCCTGGAACAAAAGGACCCCCCGCGGCCAGGGGCGGCTCTAAGAATTTGGCCGCCCCAAGCAGTCATGCCTGCGGACCTCCAGCGGACCTCCCACAGGCATGACTGCGGAGGGTCCGCTGGTCCCGTGGCTCCAGTGGACCTCCCGCAGCTGCGGAGGGTTTGCTGGTCCCGCAGCTCCGGTAGAGCATCCGCAGGCGTGCCTGCGGGAGGTCCACCCGAGCCGCGGGACCAGCGAACTGTCCGCAGTCATGCCTGCGGGAGGTCGACTGGAGCCGCAGCTCCGGTGGGTCTCCCGCAGGCATGACTGCGGAAGGTCCCCCGGAGCCACCTGCCGCCCTGCCGGCAAAATGCCGCCCCAAGTGTGCACTTGGCGCGCTGGGGTCTGGAGCCGGCCCTGCCCGCGGCCCAATTACCGCCGAAGCAGGGGCCCCCCGCCGCCCAGGACCCCGGGCCCCCGGAATCCTCTGGGAGGCCCTGCCCAGAAATTTCTCAGCTAGGCCTCAAGAGCTTTTGCTGCTTCCATTTAAAATTCCACTTCCAGGAGTACCTTCCCTTCAGCAGTCTTGATCTAGGAACAAGCACTCCCCATCAGGCTAGACAATGGGAAGTAGAGGAGAAATGCTGTCTGCTTAAAACAAAGAAGAAGAGCTGTGTTCCCCTTTCCCCTTGCCCCTGGGTACTTTTAGAAATAGATTATGTCCTTGGTTTTATAATTTCCTTTTATTTTGTTAACATGGACATGATCACTGACCTCTGAAAGAGAGAAGCCCTGACTAATAGTGAGCCCTAGGAAAAATGGGGTCAAGGCTCCCTTTGTGCTAATATGCATTCAGTACATACGTGTCTGCAATCCAGTGTGATGTTTATAACGCCAATAAAAGTCTACTGGATTCAGTCCAGAAGTCAACATGAACTTTAAACATTAGCTTCTTTCACTTATATGAAAATCTTTCTGTTCTGTAGAAATGGAAGGCTATATAAATACTAAAGGCTTGATTCTGCACTGCCTTACCTTGTTGATCCTTTACCTCAACACATGAGGGTGTAAGATGCCATATTTCTTATTTGGGAGCCAAACATACCCATTTCCCCCTGGTATACAGAACCCCATACAGTGCAATGCAGGGGGAATTAAGCCCTCAGACTGTTCATGTGGAGTATCAGCTTGACAGCACTGGAGACCAAAGTAGTTTATTTCTTGACAACAGAAAGACCCCATGTCCTGGGATCTCACCCCCACTTTGAGCTTGTGGGTTCAAAGATGGGGACCCGCATGTATTCTGCCACCATGTCATAGGGTCTCACCCCCACTTTGAGCTTGTGGGTTCAAAGATGGGGACCCGACTTGGTTTCCCTCTAAACTAAAATTCTAGTTTAGATCTAGTAAGCTGCCACCACTCAATCAGGGAATGTGGATTGAGACACAGTCCTTCCCCAAAATCCTAGGGGATTCCAAGAGCCCCAAATCCATGGAGTTCTTACACCCAGGAGAAATAAACCATTCACCCTGCTTTCTCCCCCCTCCCTTTTCCTAGGAGAGATACCGGGATCTAACTACAGAGGGATACCTCCCCCTTCTCTTTCCCTGAGAATCCACCCAAGGAAAGACCAAACAAGTCCTTAATAGAAAAGAATGTATTAAAGTCTAAAAAGAAAATACAGAATCTCTATGAGCCCAAGCTGGACACTCATAGGGTCTAAGCTTATCAATCTCTGGAGAGAATTCCCCCTCCCCCCTTTCTCAGTCAAAGCAAAATCAGCAAACAGGAATAAAGCATTTCCTTTAGCAAACACACAATTGCCAATGTAGAAAACAAATCATAAGACTAATTCGCCTTTCTAATTAATACTCACTATTAATTAGTAGAAACTACTCCAGGAGAACTTGGAGACATGACTGGCCTTTCTTAGATTCAAAAAGAGAACTAACTAAGAACACAGACAAAGGCTTCCCTCCACAGAGATTTGAAATTATCTCGTCTCTGATTGGTCCTTTGGTCAGGTGGTCACCAGGTACTGCATGTTAACCCTTTACAGGTAAAACACACTTTAACCCTTAACTATCTGTTTATGACACCCCATAATGCCCTATCAGTGTGTCTCTACCTGCCGTGGAGGGACCAACCTCTAGGCATGAGACGGAGTTTTAAAACCAGTCATACTTGGCCCCTGCTGAGATTGCTAATTAATTAATTGCTAATTAATGTGTTGGTCATGGTGG
Organism: Mauremys reevesii; assembly: GCF_016161935.1. Lineage (NCBI taxonomy): Eukaryota > Metazoa > Chordata > Testudines > Geoemydidae > Mauremys > Mauremys reevesii. Next base: position 279,976,921 of record NC_052623.1, on the reverse strand, counting down.
TATTTTTCTGTAGATACCTGAATAAGATACTTGAATAAGGAAAAGTTATTTACTTGTTCCCATATTATAAGAACTAGGGGCCATCAAATGAAATTAATGTGCAGCAGGTTTAAAACAAATAAAAAGAAGTTCTTCTTCACACAGCACACAGTCAACCTGTGGAACTCCTTGCCTGAGGAGGTTGTAAAGGCTAGGACTATAACAGGGTTTAAAAGAGAACTAGATAAATTCATGAAGGTTAAGTCCATTAATGGCTACTAGCCAGGATGGGTAAGGAATGGTGTCCCTAGCCTCTGTTTGTCAGAGGGTGGAGATGGATGGCAGGAGAGAGATCACTTGATCATTACCTCTTAGGTTCACTCCCTCTGGGGCACCTGGCATTGGCCACTGTCGGTAGACAGGATACTGGGCTGGATGGACCTTTGGTCTGACCCAGTATGGCCATTCTTATGTTCTTATGTCAACTGGAGACTAGACTGGAACCACCAACTAATTTCATGTAAACCACTTAAGCCATTAAATGGCAACAGCTTCAGATTACTAGTGGGCAATTAATCCATGCCCTAAAGGTAAAGGTCTCCATACCCTCCAAGCTAACCTGCCCCCCCCCCAGCTCTTTCTCTTTCCTAATTTTACTTATTTATACTATTATACTAACTATAGTCCCAAAACTTAGGTTTTAAAAAAAGTTTTACAAAACTACTGTGTAAACATGTACGTCATTATCCAAGCTGAATGTAAGTAGACGTTATGGTTTTTTCACCCTTTCATTCAATGAACAATGTCTGAGTTCCAATCAGTGCAGCAGAGAGACATTTTAAATCAAGTAAAAATTGTTGGTTTTGAAATCTAAAAACAACCTTTCATGAAAACTTCTGTAAACATGGCAGTGTAACAAAACCAACAAAATATCTAAAACATTGGGCCTAGAGGTAGTATGCCTGTGGAGCCTGATTCTGAGAAACACAGAGATGCCACATTTCCCATTAAGTCAGTATTTATGGGGTGGAGACGCCTCAGAATCAGACCTTTTATGTGCACTTCGAGTGAATGGGTGTCACTCTACTTTTCCTAATGCCCAGCTAAATGTAACTCACTGGTGAGTGTGTGTTATGTATCTGTGCTCATCCACAGAGGACATGAGTTACTAAATCCCCCTAGCTATTGAGCCTTGGCTCCTGAGCTAAAGCTACAGCAGTTTTTGCTTTTATTTCTGAAGGTCTCCAGTTCAAAGCCCCCTGTATGACAGCCAAGAGGACGGGTGTCATAAGCAATAGTAAGTGTATTAATTAGTGCTACCACATGGTCTGCTGTACCTTATTGCCCAATTATTTTATAACTAAGGGCCATGTACTGCCCTAAATCCTCGTACACAACTCCCATGGACATCAAGAGGACTTTTGTGCCATGGGTCTGACGTAGTCTAGGGTCCCAAGAACTGTAGTAGTCTGACCTACACATTTTTTTTTGGAAAGCAGAAAGTAGTATTGTAGTGCCTAGGAATCCTAGTCATAGACCAGGACCCCTTTGTGCTAGGTATTGCACAAACAGAACAAAAAGATGGTCCCTGCCCCAAAGAGCTTACAGTTTAAGTGTAAGACAAGGGACAACAGATTGATACAGATGGGGCAGTAGGAGGAATTAATATTGGTCAGCATGCTAGCAGTGGTCTCAGCACCATTAGCCTAATCAATGTCAAGTTTACGTAGGTATCATGGCAGATAAGTGGTTTGAGGAGGGATGAGTAGTGGATTCATAGATTCATAGAGTCATAGACTCTAGGGCCTGGTCTACACTACGCGTTTATACCAAATTTAGAAGCGTTAAACCGATTTTACGCTGCACCCGTCCACACAACGAAGCCCTTTATATCGATATAAAGGGCTCTTAAAGCCGATATCTGTACTCCTCCCCGACAAGGGGAGTAGCGCTCAAATAGGTATTGCCATGTCGGATTAGGGTTAGTGTGGCCGCAAATTGATGGTATTGGCCTCCAGGCGGTATCCCACAGTGCACCACTGTGACTGCTCTGGAAAGCAATGTGAACTCGGATGCGCTGGCCAGGTACACAGGAAAAGCCCCGCGAACTTTTGAATTTCATTTCCTGTTTGCCCAGCGTGGAGCTCTGATCAGCATGGGTGGCGATGCAGTCCCAAATCCAAAAAGAGCTCCAGCATGGACCGTACAGGAGATACTGGATCTGATCGCTGTATGGGGAGACAAATCTGTTCTATCAGAGCTCCGTTACAGAAGACGAAATTCCAAAGCATTTGAAAAAATCTCCAGGCTATGATAGACAGAGGCCACAGCAGGGACTCAGCATAGTGCTGCGTGAGAAGCGTAACGGAAAGCCAAAGAATCAAATGGATGCTCATGGAGGGAGGGAGTGGGTACTGAGGACTCCAGCTATCCCATAGTCCCTGCAGTCTCCAGAAAGCATTTGCATTCTTGGCTGGGCTCCAAATGCCTGAAGGGTCAAAAACATTTTCCCGGGTGTTTCAGGGTGTATGTCGTCAATTTACACCCTTCTCCCCCCCCCCCCAAAGAAGGAAAAGGGAAAAATATTGTTTCTTGCCTTTTTTCAATGTCACCCTATGTCTACTGCATGCTGCTGGTAGACGGGGTGCTGCAGCGCTAAACCGCAGCATCCTCTCCCCTCCCCTCCCCGGTGGCAGATGGTACAGTACAAAAGGACTGATAGCCGTCCTCGTCATCATCCTGTGAGTGCTCCTGGCTGGCCTCGGTGAGGTCGGCCGGGGGCGCCTGGGTAAAAATAGGAATGACTCCTGGTCATTCCCAGCAGATGGTACAGAACAGCTGGTAACCGTCCTCATCATAGCAACTGGGGGCTGAGCTCCATCAGCCCCCCCCCTTTCATGTCTAAAGAAAAGATTCTGTACTGCCTGGACTATCATAGCAGCGGGAGGCTGGGCTCCTCTCCCCCCTCCACCCTTTAATGTCCTGCCTGGACTATCATAGCAGCTGGAGGCTTCCTCCCCCTCATTTTATCTCACTAAAAACTCAGTGTTTCTTATTCCTGCATTCTTTATTACTTCATCACACAAATGGGGGGACACTGCCACGGTAGCCCAGGAGGGTTGGGGGAGGAGGGAAGCAACAGGTGGGGTTGTTGCAGGTGCACCCCCTAGAATGGCATGCAGCTCATCATTTCTGCGGGATCTCTGGGGCTCTGATACAGAGCAGCTGTGCTCTCTGGTTCTCTAATACACTTGCCCCATATTCTAGGCAGGACTGACTCTATTTTTAGACAAAACATAAGAAGGGAATGACCCGTTCCGTCTGCCAAGGTAATCCAGGGAAAAAGGGCGTGAAATGATTGTCTGCCGTTGCTTTCCCGGAGGAAGGATTGAGTGACGACATTTACCCAGAATCACCCACGACACTGTTTTTCCATTGGGATCTTAACCCAGAATTCCAATGGGCAGGGAAGACTGCGGGAACTATGGGATAGCTAGGGGATAGCTACCCACAATGCAATGCTCCGGAAATTGGCGCTAGCCTCGGTACATGGACGCACACCGCCGAATTAATGTGCTTAGTGTGACCGCGTACAATCGACTTTATACAACCTGTTTTACAAAACCGGTTTATGTAAAATCGGAATAATCCCGTAGTGTAGATATACCCTAGGACTGGAAGGGACCTCGAGAGGTCATCGAGTCCAGTCCCCTGCCCTCACGGCAGGACCAAATACTGTCTAGACCATCCCTGATAGACATTTATCTAACCTACTCTTAAATATCTCCAGAGATGGAGATTCCACAACCTCCCTAGGCAATTTATTCCAATGTTTAACCACCCTGACAGGATAGGATGTTACAGAACTGTGACATGGTCTCCTTATCTCTGTTCCAGTTACCCCCACCCACCATGTTTTATGTTGTATAGTTGTTGCACATGACAAGATGTAACGAGTTTGGGGATAAGGTATGACATATGTACCCTTTCCTCTGCCCCCTCTGCTCCCCTTCCTCAAGAATTATCCTTCATGGCTCCTCAAGTCAGATGAGAGGGTGTTTAGGGATAGGGGAGAGAAACAGACACTACCAGATCACTACATTTTGCAAAGGGGAATATAAGGCTGCAACCTGCTCCCATTATAAACCCTTTAAAGTTTGTTTTAGCCTGGAAAATTGTCAGGTTTTCTTTGCAGGCAAAGGAAGAGAAGGTTTCTGTAAAAATTCCATCTACAGAACTCAATAGGGGTCTGCCTGATCAGACAGTTTGAAAGATTGGGGCCTAATTTTGAATAGACTTTTTCACCGTTTCCCTTTTATAAATCAAAATGTTGTCAACTTCCTAAAGTAAACAGTTTTTTTTTCCGATCTCAGTCAGTCATCCTAGTTGTTATTTGTAACAGCAGGTAAAAATATTGACTGAAGTGTGAATTTTAAGCTGACAGTGGCTGTCTAAATTTTGGCAGATACTGTAGCATTGCTTGCAGTGTTAGCAGTTGGGAGAGGACTGATGATTGGTAAAGTAATTTCTGCCCTTTGCAGCTCTCACTACAGAAGGTACTATTGCCCAGTGAGGTCAGGATGACAGTTTTAATAGTGTGAAGTCAAATTAGCTTTCAGCTGCTGTCTGCTGCCTCTAGGCTCCTGTCACATGTGAGAGGCACTGTATGGTAGATAACCTGAGGCTAGTACTCTTTGTGAAGTAGTAACCCCTGGCAGTACTGTAACTCCAATAACAAAAGCCTTTTGAGAGTTAACAAAAGGGTAACCAGTTCTTCCTGTCTGATCAAAGACACGGGTGTGAGCAATATGAAGTACTCAGACATCATAAACCCAGGATGAAATTCAAGCCTCACTGAAATGAGTGGGAATTTTGCCATTTACATTAGTGGGCTTAAAATTTACCCCAGATGATTAATACAACTGATTTTTCAGTTATCTCAAAAACAGATCAAAAGAGATTATAAACAGGATTGGCATGAGAACCAGGGTTTCAGCAGTACCCTTTCTGAGTTTCATGGTACTATGGTAGATTCTCACTCTACCGATTGTAGGAGGGAAATAAAAATATTAAGAAAGAGAGGGGCTTTTATTGCATTGCTAAAAACAAAGAATGGTGTGGGGAATTTCTTTTTTGTTTAGTTATGCGCGTTTCAATAAAGCAGATATTCTGACTCAGTAAAAGTGAGATGGCCAGTTATGCATTTCCCTCTGTGCCCAGTCTACACTTGCTTTATGTTTCCTTTGTTTTGTAATGAATTGAATTACAATTCGTAATTGTTGTGCGAGGACTTTTGGGTTATTTGTTGCTATGAAATTTGTTTAGGTCTGTCATGTTTGTATTAACATGACTAACTCTGAGCAAAATCTGACAAGAGTTTTTGGAACAGATCCACAAGCATCATCACCAGGTATTAGATATTTTGCCAAAAATTAGCAAAGTTTCAAGTTATGAAATTAACTGGGGAAGTTGGACAGCAATGAAACTTATAGATCAGAATTCTCTTGTTGGAATTGTAAGCAGGTGAACCTAAGGTATAAATATCAAAACCAATAACTAATTAAACTGTAATTAAAATATATCCACAACCTTGTAACTGGATCTATTAAAATGGACATTAATAAATGAAAACAGCTGATCCTGTCAAGTTGAGAAAAGGTCGGTAACACAAAGAAAAATCTCTTACCAAGGTTGTTACACATCTTTAATTCTCTTCCACCATATTTTTGTACAAGTGCAAAGTATTGTTTTTAATCTGATAATGAGCATGTAAATGTAGCATTACCTACATATATTGTCATTGTGAAACCAAATTCTACAGGTGTGATAGGCTTGTAATATCTCAGATCCTTTGTAAAATTTGAGGAGGAGCACCTGCTTTCAGGGAATAAAAAGTATTGAGTTTTGTATCCCCAAAGGCACTGACAGAATCTGCCCCATAAAGGGTGAAGAAATTCTTGTACATTCTTGAATACCAATGGTGTAACCAGCACTTTTGCATTTATTTAATAGGTCAGATTCCCACTGCTTTTGTGTTGGTCCAGTGACAGAAAGGAAACAGAGTTGCCCTGAACTAAGAGAAATCCCAAGGAGGTGAAAAGCCAGCATAAAGGGCATTTCTGGGTGTTCTGGGGAGTAGCCAGAGTATAATGTGCTCCAACAGCCCCTGGTCAGTGAAGCTGTCCTTAGGGGACTGCTCTGGCTGGAAGAACTTAGAGCAGCCTTTCAATAGGGTCAAGGATCAGGGAAATGCCCTGCCACTCCAGGTCCTATTCCTAGTGCAGAGGTGTTTTGACACTCTATACATAGTATAGCAATAGCCTGGGAAGCATATTTAAAAACATTTGTAATTGAGTGTTTGGTAATGTCTTGATGTAAAATGCAGGACATTTCATCAGTTTTCTGGCAAGGGACACCCAAATTCCCAATTTAGTTCTTGTTTAGGGTTACCTGCTGTAATTGTTTTTATTTTTATAGTCACTAGGAGCACAAGTTAAATTAAAGGTTTAAATGCTTCAGGATTTTGGCCCTTTGAAATACAATGGAAAAGAGGTTTCTGAAAACTGTGACAGCTTCAACCTATGCTTAAACGATAAGGTAAGCAGATCTAAATCAGACAGGTAGGACTTTGTGCATCATTACCACGTCTAAAAGGACAAACAACCCCAATACTCCTAAATTCCCAGCTGTCTTTTTGGATGGCATTATAGAAATGACTCCGTAACTGGTGGAACAAAAGCTCTTTTGCACCTTATGCTGTCATGAGCAAAGTACATCTCTCTAGTCTGTTCAGTTCCTGGATGTTTAATGTGAAATTCAAAAGCATTTGGTATTGGCCCAGCTCTGCTCCCATGGTTCTAACCATCATGCTACTTTCAAGATTGAGTAATTTTTGACATCTTGAGAGATTATTGGAGATGGGATAACTCATACATTTGCTAAATATGTATGTCAATCATATTTTCCTAGCTGAATTAAAGTCTGCCAGATATCCGGCAATACATATTACCAAAAAATAGGGTTAGATGTAGAAGTTAATGAGACATTTTCAAGTCTCATAAGGGCAAACGAGTCACTCAGTGACAGTATTTACATTGTCCTGTGTGTGCCTGAAGCATTTTTGCAGCCATTGGGATTGCTTCCTGGAGGCAAGGAGAGGTTTACAACAGATTCTCTCATTATTACAAGGCAACACACATTATGTAAATTGTCAGGAGAACTTCTGACAAAGTTAAATAGGTTTTTATTCTTGCTGAGTCCCCACAGAAATGAGAAGAAGCTCAAAGAGAGAACCAAGCTGTTGTCCTTAGTAGCTGTGTTTATTTAGTCATCACCTTGCACAAAGGTGTCACATGCCAAAACAGAATCAGAAATGTATATACTTCTCAAGAGAAGACAGTAAATAAAGCAGTATCCTAGACTATTTTTGTTTCTAATCGCTGGTGTTACTGGTATTGCTTAGTTGATACAATTGGCTGCTGGGCTTAGTTTTGAATGTATTTAATATTATTCCAAAGGATCTAATTTTCAGCTCAGACTTGAGAAGGGCAGCATAACAAAATGAAAGAACAGTTTAGTTTGAGGGATCTAAGTACCTCATTACATTATTTGTTCTACAGTAATTCTTACAGGTCCTAACCAAGATCAAGTGGCTTTAGACTTCCAAATAATAATTTGCACTTACAAATGAATATCGGTCAAAGACACCTGCTTTTATTTGACTCTAAAATGTATCGGTACAAAAAAGGTGAACTTTTAACCTTCTGGCTCTCTGTGTTTGGAAAAACTATTGTTTGTATTTGAGCTAGAGAGCTAGGAGTTATGCCTGCCAAATATGACTCACCTTCTCCATTTTCACCCCCTAAAGAGGAAGCACCATCTCCACTGCTTCTGCCCTTATGTCAGCTTTGCTTCCCAAATTCACTTTCCTCTGCCGCCGTCCCTAACAAAAAAAACTAAAGCCAGCAGTAGCAAAGACAGCGTATTTGTCCCCCTTGTAAGGCACTTTGAGGCCCATGGATGAAAAGCACTGTATAAAACCTAGTTATTTTTCTACCCGTCCTGCCAAGCAGTCTTCTCTTCCTAAGACCAAATTTAGTTCCTCTCACATCACTGCACAGCAGATTGCACAGGTAACTTGGAAGAAGAAGGCACTAAGTCTTCAGCCTTGTCCAACAGCTGAAGAGGCTGGCTTTAACCAACAGCTAGCCACAGCTCTTAAATACTGAAAGACAGATTCACATTACACCTGTTGATTCCAATATACGTTCCTCTGAATCTCACTATTTCCAATATTTCCAAATGGAACCTCCCAATACAAGTATCATCTGAATACAGAGACTAGTCAGTCACCCATCTTGAACTAGTTTAACTTATTCACAGGTACTCTGCCTATTTGTTAAAGCTACTCCTATCTTCTTGATGCACATTCAGTCCAGTAATGCAGCATTTAATAGTGTTCACCTGCATCAATGTCTTGTTCCTTTGTCAGGTTTCTCAAGGCAGCTGCATTTGGAAAGTGACAACCTTTTATCATTTTCCTGAGTGAGTTCATTCTAAAGCGTAGTAATTGTCTGCTTTCACCTACGTGGTTGCTATTGGGATATTTAGTGCAATGGATAAGGTACACCACATGTTGTAGTAGGCATGGGTAGGACCCCAGATCTTGACAGGTGTGTTGTGCAGCATGTTGATCACTGAAGAAGCAGAGGTATGTCTGCAGGTTTTGTATCTGTTGTTCTGGCAGGGTCTGGTACTGCTTTGAGTCGGTGAAGCTCTGTGAAAGCTCGGAAGCTTGTCTCTCTCACCAACAGATGTTGGTCCAATAAAAGATATGACCTCACCCACCTTGTCCTTCTAACCTCTGATTAACTCTGTCACCCAACTCTGAAATACTAATCACTTACATGTGCAGAACTGATCAGGTCAGATATTTAAAAAAATCTTTAAGAAAGAATTTTAGAGGGAAAAAAGAAAATTATAGAAGGGGACAGATACATTGATAATGAAGTGAAAAGGGAAGGGATTGTTTTTAATAGGAAGTTTGCAATATATAATATTTTGATTTAATAGTGGTTTTGCTGTTTTTAGCACACATACAAATCTGAATCTTCCTATGTCTGGAAAGAGAAACAGTTACACCCCTTCCCCAGACCTGACCTCTCCTTTAGATACCCACTTGATTTATTTCTCTGATTCTCTTTGTAAAGGATTAACTGATGTTTTAATGCATATTTTTAATGCTTCTATGCTTAGCCATTCTGTTGCTACAGACATTCTGTTGCTACAGAAATCCAGAAAGATAACAGGAGCAAGCAAAGATATATCGGATTTGTCTTCTATCAGATAAAAAAGTGGGAGTTTAAACAAATATATTGCTATCCCAACACTCCAAGTACTAGGGAGGCTTTGGTCTGCTTAGGTTAGTTCTGAAGAGTAAAATAAACACTGGAATGAGTCTGAAAACACCATATTTAAAACCTAACCATACAATTCTAATGCTTATGTCTAGAGGTCAAATGTAAATCCCCCATACAAGGGAGTTTACATTTAGGAGCTCAGACTGTGTGCAAAGCCCGCATGACAGAGTCCTTGAAAACCTGTTAGGCAATCTGTTTGTGGAGATTTTCCTGACTTACCACAGTAAATCAGTAGGGTATTGGGAAAATAGCTTCATTTGGATATAAAGGTTCCAAACCTGCTCCTATGGAAATCCAAGGCCAAATTCTCATAGACTTCAGCTGGGAGCAGGCCCAGGCCAAAATCCTGTAAAATAAGATGTAGTCAGACTGAGCCATGGATGTGGTGAATATTTCCAGTCCCTTCATTGCAGTTATCTGAGTCATTCTATACCAAATGACCAAACACCACAAGTTCACAACATGTACCGCATACTTTTAAACTTATTTTTACCTTTAAAGTCCACAAATGACCTTCATAAATGAGATATAGTGTGAAAGAATGGGTGATCCCGCAGCGATCAGTATTGCCAAACCTAAGCATTCAAGAGTCATGAGCAGCCACTGCCCTGAAAATCCTGAGATTGGTTGAAGAGTCATGAGATTTTTAAAATAGATTCAGGGTTCTGCTGCCTTCTGATTCTTTAGAGTTCACATTTTTAAGCTTCTCTCTGCAACCATAAGTGGCTAGACACTTTCCATTTAAAAATTATTTTTAATTAAAAAAAAAATAAGTTAATCATCTCACATAATTCCAGGAGCTAGGGCTTTAAGAAACACTAAGTATTGTGAGAACTGTGAAATTGTATTTACAGCTGGCAGCATGGAATCATCTTCCTGCAGAGACCTATGGGGGTCTATAAGAAAGTAAGAAAGATCTGATTTGCATTACAGTAGGGCCTATAGGTCCCACCTGAGATCAGGGCCCCATTGTTTAGACACTGTACACACACTTAGGCCTTGTCCTCACTGCTGATAAGTGTGTTTTTACCTCAGTGTTAGCCATCCTGCTGTAAAAACAGTAAAGACAGGGCACTTTAGCTTTATCATGAGGTAAACTAGGAGATGACACCCATGGGCAGGGGTTTATTGTTGACCTTGCAGTCAAACGAAAGTGCCTAGTCATCACTGTGTTTTTACAGAAGGACAGCTAATGTGTGTTACACTGAGGTAAGACAGTGAAGACAGGGCTTTAATAAGGGATAGTCCCTGGCCCCAAAATCATACAGTCTAAATAGACAAGACAAAGAGCAGAACTGGAGACAGACTTGCCCACGGTCACACTGCAGAGCCAGGAGTAGACAGCAGGTTGCCTGGTAAAATGCTTTGTCCACTAGGCCCCACTGCTTTTGTTACTAACTCAGAGCTTTAAAAATAAAGAGGGTGAGAGGGGCAGTGATCATTAGTAAACAAAAAATCAATTATCTCTAATAGTAAATTGTACCCTGTAAATCAGCTACTGGATTGGGACGCAGAAGCTCTCCCACTGACCAGGGGTGTGAAACTGGACAAGGCACGTCACTTCTGTGCCTCAATTTCCCCATCTGTAAAATGGGGTTCATGAGACTCATTTCCTTTGTAAAATGCCAAGATCACAGCCAGCTCCGAAAGCCCAACACCAAGAGCCCACCATCATAGTGAAGGGACAAAAGCTGCAAGCAGTGGACCAATTTACATACCTTGGCAGCACCCTTTCTCGCGCAGTGACAATTGACATCGAGGTCAACTGCAGAATCGCCAAGGCAAGTTCTGCATTTGGCGGACTGCTAACCAACGTGTGGGACCGCCGTGGAATAAGTCTTGCTACAAAGCTTAAAGTCTATCGAGCAGTAGTGCTAACTACCCTGATGTATGCCAGTGAGACTTGGACTGTATACAGGAGGCACGCTAGGCAACTGAACCATTTCCACATGACTTGCCTCCGCAGACTTCTGAGGATCCGGTGGCAGGATAAGGTGCCAGATACAGAAGTCCTCTCTAGAGCAGGCCTACCGTCAGTTTACACTCTGCTTATGAAAGCCCAGACACGCTGGGCAGGCCATGTTGTAAGGATGCCAGACCACCGCATCCCCAAACAGCTCTTTTATGGTGAGCTGTCTCCGGTGGACAAAAGAAGCGATACAAAGACATGCTGAAAGCCTCTCTTAAGTCCCTGGATATTGACATCACCTCCTGAGAAACCCTGGCACAAGACCGATCGACATGGCGTACGCTGATCCACCAAGGCTGCCAGACATCTGAAGCCAGAAGGATAACCATAGCACAAGAGAAGCGAGCACCCCGTAAAGCCAGAGCTGTAAATGCTGTAACAGTGGTGCCCACACATGTCTGCCCGACATGTGGCAGAACATTCACTGTGGACAGCTCACAACCTGCTAGATGTCAAGGTCTTCTTCGAATACGATGGACGAACATCATCATCATCATCATCAAAATGCCAAGATCTGTGGCAGAAGAGTGCTATGTGTGCTATTATAGATGGGCAAACAGAGCTGACTTGCAATAAGTGCCCCCAGTAGGTAAGAATACAGACCACATGTTCTCCACACACACCCCATGACAACATTATGCTGTCCTGCTGAGCTCCACCTCAGTGAGGTTGCCTGACCTTTTACATCTTCACTCCCTCATCTTTATTTATGTAACTGCCTCGTAACTGCAGGTTACACAATAAGTCAGTGGGAAGAATAGAACTAGAACCAAGAGTCTGACTCCCAGACGCCTGCTTTGACCCAACTGGCTTGTTAAAAAGCCATGTAATTCTAACTCCAAGAATCTTGAGGTGAAATGCTAAAAAGAAATTGTCAGAATTTCTCTCTTAAAAAAACAAGACTCCCTCAGGAAGAGAAATCCAACGCTACAGAAAATAACTGGGGCACAGGGTTCAAGTCTCAGGAACAGACAGACAACCAAGTAAGGTGTTTTCCAAAAAATCCACAAAGAATCGTACTTGACAATGTTAGGTCTATTGCACTAATGAGCACTCTAAATTTTCAAACCAGGAAGAGGTAATAACGCTTAAAAGTTTAGACATGGGATGAATTTTACACTTCACTCTAAACCATTCTGAACCAGTAGTTAGTCCAGGTCTACACTGCAAACTTTAACTGCTGGCACAGCCTGGCATGAATCCACACTCAATTTTGTATCCTGCTGACAAAACCCTCAGCTTTTGCCAGGGAAGTTAAACCAGTTCCCAAACAACTGGCATATTTCCACCAGCAACATGCCACCGTGGATGCAGAAGTACCTGTACTATGTCCTCCAGCAACAAGCTTCCAAAGCAACTGTCCCTGCAGCAGTGACCACTCTAGTCAAATGTCTGAGCTTCACTGTCCAGAGGGTCACAGTGACCGAAAGGCCGTCTCCCATTTGAAATCCACAGCATGTTTTTGAAATGCCTCTTTTCCTGCTGTCCCACCTTTGAAATCACATCTGTACGGGCCTGTCTCCACCTCACCCTGGTGCTGCTGCACGGTCTAGAAAAGATGTCCTAGACTTTCTCAACCTGTGAGGGAGGAACACAGGAATTCCATAATTGTGGAATTCCCGCAGGAATAAAGATATATACTAGGAAATTGCAAAGGCTATGAAGGCCCAGGGGCAGAGCAGGGGTGAGGGTCAGTGCCAGGCAAAAGAGAAAGAGCTGCATAAGGCTCACCAGAAGACAAAGGAACACAACCTCCAGGCTGGTGTTGCCTCCCAAAACACGCCCTATTATGATCAGCTTGAAGCCATGCTGAGCTGGTACCACATCATCTGCCAATCAATGACAGTGGATACCCCTTAACCGGCAACTGAGGAAGAAGTCACTGAGGATAGAGACATGGATGGTGCCAGAAACAAGAGCCACGTGCTCTTTGAGACCCAGCTGGTCCCACAGGATAGAGACTCGGGTGGTTGCAGAGAAGGCCATTCATATTAGGTCAGAGTCTTGCAATCTGCTGGCACCATTTCACAGAACTTTCCCAGCAAATATTATTTAATCTTTGCCTGGACGTCTCTAAGTAGAGCTGACTTGTTTCTCCTTCCACAGTAGGACACATTCTCAAGCCACTTTAATAAGCTCTTGGAGAAGGAGGGGAAATCAGCTTTCAAGAGTCTGGCAGCATGTGGCCCCAGATGACAGCCCTCATAGGCATCTCCTTTCCTTGGCCCTCTGAGATCCTCCTTACATTTTCCCAGCTATCTGGCATCTCCTTTACAACTAGCAATGACTGTGTCTATCAGGGACTTTGCTGGGGTATCCTTGAGTATCCCTTCTACACCTGTTGAGTGACTTAGCATAATGAGGACAAAGAGGATGGGGAGACATGTTTTCCAAACTGATCCAGGCAGCCCAGGCCAGGGTCCACGAGACTCTGGAATATCAGGAGTGCATGCTCAAGGAGATACAGAAAAAGAATAAGAGGTGCACAAAGACATCTGCAACTTTAAATCCTACTGAGATGTTGGAGCACATTACTGATCAGCAACTCAGCAGCCACTACACAATGTGGAGAACAGATCCTCTGGCTAGGACCATATGCCCTGACCCCTTCAAACAGCAGTATTCCTGGCATTCAACCCCAGTGGATAACAAAGAGAACAGCTATGAATACAGCCAGTGCATGCTGTGATGCAGCTGCATGTGACCAGCAACTTTCTCTTTAAACTTCATTGACAACAGATACAAGTTCTGAGTTCTCAAAAAATAGATTCTCCGTCTTACAACAGACATGAAAGTCCTCTAAAACAATAGCCCCTATTCCCCCACCCCAAACAATTGATAAACCAATTATTGTACATGCACTAACACAAAGTAAAGCATTGCTTGACTACTGCCTGCTGTCTTAAAGCTTTCCTCAACAGCACAGCACCTGTAGTGACAACTGTAACTGGCCATGTCTCAGGCTGCTCAAAATCAGCAGACAGCCTGGCCACATCATTCTTCCACCCGGGCAGTAATGTTTCCCCCTTGGCCTCACAGATGTTATGCAATAAACAACATGCAACATCAGGACTATTTTCCCCACTGGAATCCGGCCTTGTCATGAGACATTTTCTACCTGCCCTTTGATCTTTCAAAGGCACACACTGCAGTGGCTCAAGAGATAGTTAACTCTGTCTTTGCTTCTGTCCAGGTGCCTGGTCTACAGCTTCATGAGCCAGGGAAGTAAAGGATAGGATGAGTCCCCAAGAATCACACCTGGCCTTGCAACCCCATTAATGTCAATAAGACTGTGTGGGGAAAATGTCCCTGCTTGCAGCTTTTCAATAAGTCCTGTATTCCTAAAGATGTGAGCATCAAGGGCTTCTCCTGATCAGTCAGTATTAGCATTGCTAAATCATCCATGATGACCCACCAATGCTTGCATGACCATGGAGAAGTACTCTCTAATAACAATCTCAGGTTGCAAGCTTCCAGACAGCGATCACCACCAATTTCTCCACTGGGAGAGCAGCTCTCATCTGAGTGTTTCTCCACTGAAGGGCTGGGTGAGTTTGGCGCACAACTTCAGGTACACAACCCTTTGCATGTGAAAGTTCTGAAGCCACTGTTGCTTGTCCCAGGTTTGCACTATGAGCTGGTCCCACCACTCCGGACTCAAAACTGCCACTCCACTCTGTCCAATTGGTCAGTGAATACTTGCAGGTATTCCAGCTGGTCACTTCGCTCTCTTGCACGTATCCTCTGTGTTCCTCCTGTGATTCTGAAAATACAAAATAATCCCTTTCCCTTGTCCTTAAAATGGATGAGGCAGCTCCACTGATTGGTACAAAAGCCATGTTTCTGACAGAAGGAAAAAGGTGTGAAAAAGAGTAGACTATAGGATGGCCCAGAGGGATGTGAGAAATAGACTCAAACTCCCATAATTCCCAAGCAGTAATTGTGACAATGCCACAAAGCAGTGCAGAATTTTTTCATAAGGTAATGCACCAGGTGGTGACATGGGTGACACTGGGATGCCTATCCACAGTGCCAATAAAACCTGATGCTGTGAGGATATACTGTCTCAGCAAAGGCAACCAAATGTGAACATGCTCTGCCAAAAGAGCCATGTTGGCTGCAGGATGCAGCAGAACTTGTGCTGATAAAACTTTCTAGTTTGGACAAGGCCTTAGACAGAGCATCAGAAAGATGCTGGCACTCAAACCAAGATTTTTGTTAATTGATGCATTAACATTTTAGCCAGTAAGGTGACATTGATTGCCTACATATGTGTTGCTAGAGAGCAGAACCAGCCAGCCTGTCAATTAGTTTATACATCCATTCATATTCAACTGCTTAACACAAAGGCTGTAAATATCTATGAGTCACTGTTAAAATCCATGAATGCTTTGTGGACTTAACTGTGGAATTTGAGAGAAGAACTTGTTGGGATTGTTTTTGCTGATGCATCCACTATGGGCTCACTGCAACCACACAAACAAACACTGAGCGTAGACCATACTCACATGGCTTTATTGGTATTCATCAGTGCAAGTCACTAATGTAGATGTATTGCATTTGTATAAAAAGTGACTTCACCAGCAGAAATCACTCTTTATGCTGGTGCAGTGCAAGTGCACTAAGGATTTGCACTGGTGCAGCTGCCAAAATATCTACATCAATGCTGAAACCTAGTATAGATAAGCCCTATAGGTTGCAAGTGTAGTGTTGCCTCCATCATACAAACACAAGGCTATTTCTAAAATATTATTTGGCATTCTTTCTTTCATCACTTAGAAGTGGATTTAAATCATGTGTTGCCCTGTACAGTTCTGGTTACCAGTATTCAAGAAAGATTAATTCAAACTGGAACAGATGCAGAGGAGGGCTACTAGGATGATCAGGGGGATGGAAAACCTATCTTACAACAGGAGATGAAAAACTTTGCTAGTTTATCCTAGCAAAATTAAGGCTGAGAGGATATATGATTGCTCTCTATCAATACATCAAGGAGTAGACACCAGGGAGGTAGAATGGCTAATTAAGCTAAAGGAAAATGTTGGCACAAGAAGAAATGGGTATAACTGGCCATGAATAATCTTAGGCTGGAAATTAGAAAGTTTCTAACCATCAGCAGAGTGAGGTTAAACAAGGTGCATAAAACATGAAATGCCCAAGAGATAGCTGCATTAATGTTCAGTAAATGCCCCATGCCACATGCTAGAATTTATCTACGCTAGATAAGTTAGTGCACATATTACAGAAACTGCCATCAAAGCCTGGTATGCACTCAAAGATTTAATATGTTTAATTCACAGGCTGTGACTGTTACTTATTCCACTAATCATAACTGTCTCATGCTCTTATCCGTCTGTTGTATCTATTTGTTGTCTCTTGTCTTATAGACTGTAAGCTTTTAAGGGCAGAAACATTTTGGTTATATTTCTATAATGTACCTAGCGCAATGAGGCTCCAATTCTTGATTAGTGCCTTGAGGTACCACCATAATACAAATAGAACAACAGTGAGAAAATTCCCTAAAATCCTATGTTGACATGGCCCAAAAATACATCAGTGGTAAATGTAGACAGAGTTCAGGTCTTTGTAACACATCCTTAGTTGGTCATTATTTAAGCAAAACGCCAATCAGTTACACTGGGATCAATGTGACAAGATAGTGTCATCTGAGTCAGCTCTTAGAGCAGCGGTGGGCAAACTACAGCCCGGGGGCCACATCTGGCCCTCCAGATGTTTTAATCCGGCCCTCAAGCTTCTGCCGGGGAGTGGGTTCCAGGGCTTGTCCTGCTCCAGCTGCGGAGTGGGGTTGGGGGCTTGCCTCACTCCGTGCAGCTCCTGGCAGCATCAGCATGTCCCCCTTCCGGCTCCTATGCATAGGGGTAGCCGGGGGCTCCACACTGTGCCCCCGCCCCAAGTGCCACCCTCGCAGCTCCCATTGGCCAGGAACCACAGCCAATGGGAGCTGCAGGGGTGGCGCCTGTGGAGGGGGCAGTGCACAGAGCCGCCTGGCTGCGCCTCTGCATACAAGCCGGAAAGGGGACATGTGGCTGCTTCTGGGAACTGCTAGAGGTAAGCGCACCCCAAAGCCTGCACCCCTTATCCCCTCCCGTGCCCTAACCCCCTGCCCCACCCCGATCCCCCTCCTGTCCTCCAAACCCCTTGATCTGAGCCTGGAGTACCTCCTGCACCCCCAATCCCTCATCCTCAGCCCCACCCCAGAGTCCTCACCCCACCCCACGCCCCAACCCCAGCCTGGAGCCCACTCCTGCACCCTGAACTCCACATTTCTGGCTGCACCCCAGAGCCCTGACCCCCCAGCCAGACCCCTGACCCCCAATTTTGTGAGCATTTATGGCCCGCCATACAATTTCCATACCCAGATATGGCCCTTGGGCCAAAAAGATTGCCCACCCCTGTCCTAGAGGATACATGACATTAGAGGGTCAGTAACTACCATTAAAGGAACTTTGTTCTGTTGAGTTTTATAACTTTATCACTTACATATGCTTTTCTGGCATGTCAGAGATTGGGTATCTTGACTGTAATTTTAAGCACAAATATTTCTGGAGCAAGAATAAGTGTCTGAAGTTTTGGAAGATTCAGGTGTATTTTGTCATTTTGATTAAAAATGTAAAACTTGTATCATCATCAAGCAGCTGTTTAGTGGTCTAGCCAACAGTCTTTGGAAAAGTTTGCTTGTTGCCTAGAGCTCATACAAGAGTGCTTGTGAACTGAAAAGCTCAGTAGTATAAGAAACAGGTACTGAAACTGGACTGTTTTCTGTATCCCTCCTGCCATCTAACCTGAGCAGTTTTCTGACAGTTATAAGGATGACCAAATAGGAAGTATTTGCAAATAGTTTCAGTTTCCACCTCATGAATTTGAGAACCGGATGAATTGTTTTCCCTAACAAGCAGAATACAAGCAGGGGTGTCATACGCAAAGCTCATTGCTACATTTAGGCTGGCTGCACTAAGGGATTCTTAACTACTGTTTAAAAACATTATGGGTTCCTACATTTTTTTTTAAATTTCAACTCAAGATAAATATGGATAAAAGCAGACTGAGTCAAGCACACCTACAAAAAGTAGAGCATAGAAAGGAGTCCTGGTTTTGAGAAGACAAATGAAGAAATCTGTAGGTTATTAAATATTGATTGTGAGATTCTCAACTGGAATAAATTGGCACTGAATGAAATGGAGCTATGACAATTTCTACCAGCTGATGCTCTCGCCCAGGTTTTTTTAAATGACAAATAAATCTACTGGAAAGTCCCAATCAAGTTCACAGACCCTAAAGCTTTATGGCTTTCAAAAGCCAATCAGAGCCCAATATGCCTTATGCAGTAGACTTCTGAATGAATGTTAATATAATTTGTGTCTAATTGGTCAAAAACTATGTACACAAACAGGTAGCACATCAATAGTTCATGGAAATTGTGAGAGTATTTGAGCATTCATTAAATATCATTGATTACACTTTGCTTGATTATTTTGAACACTTATGCTCTCCATCTTGTATGGGAAGCTTTGTGAAAAAGACCCACTCCTATTGCACCTGGGTCTGCTAAGCGAAGAAACCTGTTTTTGCTTTGGAATCTCATTATCTGGGAGAGGCCTCCTATCTCTACCACAACACAGAAAAAGATGTGCAATATCCTTTCTGGCTATAAGGGAAAAGGTGTGTTTTTCGTCCTTCCCCTTTGGCTAGGCATTACAGTCACCTACTTCTTCTCTTTCCTGGCATCTGTAACAGGGAGTTCTTCAGTATCACTGGAAAAGAATCAGATGTGTTCCATTTAAGAGATAGCCAGTACTGTAGCGCATGCAAACTGTTTATTACTATAACAAGGCACAAAAAAAACAGCTTAAAGCTAACTCAGTCTGTTGTTCCTGCTTCCTGAAAATGGCACAATGCCTAATTTCCAGAGGCACCAAATGCCTGCAGTTCCATTGACTTCACATGGGGTTGTCAGAGCTCAGAGGAATTGCATAAAATGCTGCTATTTCTGTTTTACTAAAAGACACTAGTAAGGGAGAGGAGAGGAAGCTGTAATGTTATCAGTTCTGCAAGTTGGCCTGAAGAACCTGATTCTGCCACAGAATCTGCCCTAAGTAAATGCTGATATAAGTGATATATAAAAATAACTCGACAAGGACATGGGCAAGTGTACTAGAGAACCACTGTATCAGAGAACCAGAGAGCACAGCTGCTCTGTGTCAGATCCTGCAGAAATTATGAGCTGTATGCTATTCACAGGGGGTGCTCCTGCAACAACCCCACCTGTTGATTCCGTTCTTCCCTCAGCCTTCCTGGGCTACCGTAGCATTGTCCCCCCACTTGTGTGATGAAGTAATAAAGAATGCAGGAATAGACACAGTGACTTGTTAGTGAGATATGAGTGGAAGGCAGCCTCCAGCTGCTATGATAGTCCAGACAGGACAGTAAGGAGTGTGTAGGAGAGGAGCCCAGCATCCCTCTGCTAGTTCAGGGGCACTTGAATCTTTTCTTTACACATGAAGGGTGGGGGCTGATGGAGCTCAGCCCCCTGTTGCTATGACGACAATGGTTATCAGCCATACTGCACCATCTACCAGGAAAAATTAGGACCAGGCGCCCTTGATCGACCTAACAGATGCTAGTCAGCATGGTTACCAGTCCTTTTGCACTGCCCCATGTGCCAATAGGCTGATGACGGGGACAGATACGAGTCGTATTGTACCATCAGCCAGCCATAGCGTGGGGGGAGCAAGGATGTTGGTGTTGAGTGCTGCACCATCGCATCTATCTGCAGCATTCAGTAAAGATAGGGTGACATGTAAAAGAGTCAAGAGAGGATTGTTTTCCCTTTCACTTCTGGGGGTGGGTGGGGGGGTGCGTAAATTGCCGAGCTATGCCCTGACCCACCGCGGACACTGTTTTTGACCCTAGAAGCATTTGGAGCTCAGCCAAGAATGCAAATGCTTTTCAGAAACTGCAGGAACTGTGGGATAGCTTGAGTCCTCCAGTCCATGAGCGTCCATTTGATTCTTTGGCTTTCCGTTACGCTTGTCACGAAGCAGTGCGCTGAGTCCCTGCTATGGCATCTGTCTGGAGATATTTAAAAAATGATTTTGAATTTCGTCTTCTGTAACAGAGCGCTGATAGAACAGATTTGCCTGCCCTTACAGCGATCACGTCCGCATGGTCCATGCGGGAGCTCTTTCTTTATTTTGATTTTTAACTGCATCGCCACACGTGCTGATCGGAGCTCCACGCTGGGCAAACAGGAAATATTCAAAAGTTCGCGGGGCTTTTCCTGTCTACCTGGCCACTGCATCCGAGTTCAGATTGCTGTCCAGAGCGGTCAGTGGTGCACTGTGGGATACCGCCCGGAGGCCAATACCGTCGATCTGCGGCCACACTAACCCCAATCCGATATAGTAATACCGATATTAGCCCTACTCCTCTCGTTAGGGAGGAGTACAGAAACTGGTTTAAAGAGCCCTTTATACCGATATAAAGGGCCTCTTAGTGTGGACGGTTGTGGCGTTAAATCGGTTTTACGCTCCTAAAACCAGTTTAAACGCGTAGTGTAGACCAGGCCTAAGATTCTATGAGACTCTGTTGTTGCTCAGACCCTAGTCCTGTTTAAGGCAAGGTATTCATGACAAAGTTTTGTCTGCATAGCTATGTCAGTCAAAGCCCCCAGTATAGATGGAATTATGCTGACAGAAGAATGCTTCTGTTCGCATAGCTAATGTCGATTGGGGAGGAGGTGTTACTATACAGACAGAAAAACTCCGTCAGCATCAGCTGCATCTATTCTAGTGCTGATTTCACTTTGATCAGCCTCAATCAGCCTTATGATCAATGAGGGAGTAGGGCTGACCTAGGAGAGAAGGCCTTAAAAGCCAGAGGCTAAGCGACCAAGGGGAGCTAGCGAACGGGAGTTTGAGAGGGAGTTTGTGGGAGGGAGACATAATATAATTGCTATGGTTAGGAAGGGCCACAATATCAGTGCCAACACTGTCTCTTCCACCTGCACCTGTATCCAGACAGACAGCCTAACCATGGATGCCTCTGGTGTGGATCCTGGTATGGATTTGCAGAGACTGTGGCCTGCATTTCCCATTCACAGAAAGCCCAGGCTGTGTGAAAGGTGCCTGCTGGTGGAATCTCTCAGAAGCAGGTGGGAGAGCTACAGGAGGAGGTGGCTAGGCTGAGGAACATCCATGCACATGATGGATTCCTTGAAAGAATTCACATGGAGACATCTAAGGCTGAGGAAGCTATCCATCTAGAGAGGACTGCTGTTACACCATTGGGGGAGGAGGATATGAGTCTGTCTCAGGCAGGACACTGGCAGCTGGTTACTTCTGGCAGCAGACAATGCTCCACGCCTACTCCCAACCCACCCACTAGGGTGATGGAAAACCAATATGCTGCCCTGGCAACGAGCGATGAGGAATCACCCCCAGAGGTGGAGGAGAAGCCATGTACCCCCAAGTCTGGGAGGATCACAGCCACCACTCCCAGGAGGAAACATAGGGTAGTGGTGGTTGGTGACTCTCTTCTGAGGGGGAGGGAGGCACCCATCTGTCACCCTGACATGGCATCCCTGCCAGGGGCCCATATCCGAGATGTTATGGAGGGATTGTTGAGGATCATCCAGCCCTCTGACTACTACCCCATGCTACTCATCCATGTGGGCACTAATGATACTGCGAGGTATGACCCTCAGCAGATCAGAAGTGACTACAGGACTCTGGGAATAAGGGTGAAGGAGAACGCATGTGGTGTTCTCTTCAATCCTTCCAGTCAAGGGTAGTGGCCCAGGCAGAGATAGATGCATCCGGGAGGTGAATGCCTGGCTGCGAAGATGGTGTTGCCAGGAAGGCTTCGGCTTCCTTGACCATGGCATAGCGTTCCAGGAAGAAAGACTGCTAAGCAGAGATGGGGTCCACCTATCGAAGAAGGGGAAGAGCATATTTGGATACAGACTGGCTAATCTAGAGAGGCTTTAAACTAGATTTGAAGGGGGCAGGTGACCAAAGCCAACGAGTAAGTCAAGAACATGGAGATCCGGGAGAAGGTTTGGAATTGGGGGAGCATGGGCTGTTATAACAGGGATAAAGGAGAGACAAGACAGAACTGGAGGTGGGGGGTGGGAATCAAATCAGTATCTTAGATGTGGGTATACTAATGCAAGAAGTATGGGAAATAAGCAGGAAGAACTCAAAATGCTAGTAAATAAATACAACTATGAAATAGTTGGCATCACAAAGACCTGGTGGGATAATACACATGACTGGAATATTGGTAGAAGGGTACAGCTTGCTCAGGAAGGACCAGCAGGGAAAAAAGGGAGGAGGTGTTGCCTGATATATTAAAAATGTATACACTTGGACTGAGATTGAGATGGAAATAAGAGACAGACTTGTTGAAAGTCTCTGGGTAAGAATAAAAGAGGTAAAAAAACAGGATGATGTCATGGTACGGGTCTACTACAGACCACCTAACCAGGAAGAAGAAGTGGATGAGGCTTTTTTTAAACAGCTAACAAAATCATCCAAAGCACAGGACTTGGTGGTGATGGGGGACTTCAATTACCCAGACATCTGTTGGGAAAATAACACAGCAGGGCACAGATTATCCAATAAATTCTTGGACTGTATTGGAGACTATTGTTTAATTTCAGAAAATGGAGACAGCTACCAGGGGAGAGGCTGTTTTAGAATTGATTTTGACAAATAGGGAGGAACTGGTTGAGAATTTGAAAGTGGAAGGCAGCCTGGGTGAAAGTGATCATGAAATGATAGAGTTCATGATTCTAAGGAATGGTAGGAGAGAGAACAGCAAAATAAAGACAATGGATTTCAAGAAGGCAGACTTTAGCACACTCAGGGTATGTCTACACTATGGAATTAGGTCAATTTTATAGAAGTCGATTTTTAGAAATTGATTTTATACAATTGATTGTGTATGTCCACACTAAGTGCATTAAGTTGATGGAGTGCGTCCTCACTACTGTGGCTAGCATCGACTTACGGAGCAGTGGTCTCCACTGCCCATTGGAATTCTGGATTAAGCTCCCAATGCCTGATAGGGCAAAACCATTGTTGCGGGTGGTTTTGGGTACATGTCATCAATCGCCCCTCCCTCCGTGAAAGCAACGGCAGACAATCGTTTTGTGCCTTTTTTCCTGGGTTACCCGTGCAGACACCATACCATGGCAAGCATGGAGTCCGCTCAGCTCACCATCACCACTGCTGTTGTGGGCAAGTCTACTGTGTGGGCTGCTGTGATCCAAGTAGCCAATACAATCATTGACATTCTGTTATCAATTTTGGGCAGCCAGACACCAGGGCGATTAGAAGACTGGCCAGACTTCGGTGTGACAGTTGTGTGTGTTTCTCCTTGACGCAAACCTTCCCCCTGTAAGCCAACCACCCTCCCACCTTTTAAATAAAGTAACTATTGTTTTGAAACCATGCATTCTTTATTAATTAAAAAAAATGAGATAACGGACAAGGTAGCCCAGGTGAGGTGGGGAGGAGGGAAGGACAAGGCCACATTGCTTATTGTAGCCACACTAAAAATCAAACTGTTTGAATGACAGCCTTCTGTTGCTTGGGCCATCCTCTGGAGTGGAGTGGCTGGGTGCCCGGAGCCTCCCCCTGCCCCGCGTTCTTGGGCATCTGGGTGAGGAGGCTATGGAACATAGGGAGGAGGGTAGGTGGTTATACAGTGGATGCAGCGGGGGTCTGTGCTCTTGTTGGCTTTACTGCAGCTCCAACAGACGCTTCCTTCATCATGTCTGTTTTCTCCCCCAACAGACACTTCATCATGTCCGTTTGCTCCCCCATTAGCCTCAGCATCGCGTCCTGCCTCCGCTCTTCACGCTCACTTAATTCTTTCCTGGCCTCTGCCACTGAATGCCTCCATGCATTAAGCTGTGCCCTATCAGTGCAGGAGGACTGCATGAGCTTGGAAAACATGTCATCGCAAGTGGGTTTTTTTCAACTTCTAATCTGCAACAACCTCAGGGACAGAGATGATAGGGGGAGTGTAGAAACATTCTACGCTCTACAATTCTGGGGGGACTGCATGGTCACCAGTGCTGCTGAGTTCGCCACACTGACCAAAAAGGAAATGAAATTCAAAAGTTCCTGGGGCTTTTCCTGTGTACTTGGCTAGTGCATCGGAGTTCAAAGTGCTGTCCAGATTGGTCACAATGGAGCACTCTGGGATAGCTCCCAGAGGCCAATACCATCAATTTGCATCTGCACTACCCCAAATTCGACCCAGCAAGGTCGATTTTAGCGCTACTCCCCTCGTCAGGGAGGAGTACAGAAGTCGATTTTAACAGCCCTTTAGGTCGACGGAACAGGGTTAGTTGTGTGGATGCAGTCATTTTTAAATTGACCTAACACGGCTAAATTCGACCTAACCCCATAGTGTAGACTAGGGCTCAGGGAGTTGGTAGGTAAGATCCCATGGAAGCAAGTCTAAGGGGAAAAACAATAGAAGACAGTTAGCAGTTTTTCAAAGAGACATTATTAAAGGCACAAGAGGAAACTATTACACTGCATAGGAAATATAGGAAATCTAGCAAGAGACCACCCTGGCTTAACCAGAAGATCTTCACTGATTTAAAAATCAAAAAAGAGTCCTACACAAAGTGGAAACTAGGTCAAATTACAAGGATGAATATAAACAAGTAACACAAGTATGGAGGGAAAAAATTAGAAAGGCCAAGGCACAAAACAAGATCAAACTAGCCAGAGACATAAAGGGTAACAAGAAAACATTCTACAAATACATTAGAAGCAAGAAGAAGACCAAGGACAGGATAGCCCCATTACTCAGTGTGGGGAAGGGAGGGGAGGGGAATAATAACAGAAAATGTGGAAATGGCAGAGGTGCTTAATGACTTTTTTATTTCAGTTTTCACCAAGAAGGTTGGTGGCGATTGGACATCTAACATAGTGAATGCCAGTGAAAATGAGGTAGGATCAGATGCTAAAATAGGGAAAAACAAGTTAAAAATTACTTGGACAAATCAGATGTCTTCAAGTCACAAGGGCCTAATGAAATACATCCTAGAATAATCAAGGAGCTGACT
This sequence comes from Mauremys reevesii, assembly GCF_016161935.1. Taxonomy (NCBI): domain Eukaryota; kingdom Metazoa; phylum Chordata; order Testudines; family Geoemydidae; genus Mauremys; species Mauremys reevesii. The sequence continues at coordinate 279,951,447 of NC_052623.1, read as the reverse complement.
GAGGAGGTATGAGCCATTAGTGATTATCTTTGAAAACTTATGGAACACAGGAGAGATGCCAAAAGACTGGAAACGGGCAAATATAGTGCCAATCTATAAAAAGGGAAATAAGGACAACTCGGGGAATTACAGACCAGTAAGCTTAACTTCTGTACCCGGAAAGATAATGGAGCAAATAATTAAGCAATTTATTTGCAAACATCTAGAGGATAATAAGGTGATAAGTAACAGTCAGCATGGATTTGTCAAAAACAAATCGTGTCAAACCAACCTGATAGCTTTCTTTGACAGAGTAACAAGCCTTGTGGATGGGGGGAAAGTGGTAGACGTGATATAACTTGACTTTAGTAAAGCTTTTGATACTGTCTCTCATGACTTTCTCATAAGCAAACTAGGGAAATGCAACCTACAAGGAGCTACTATAAAGTGGGTGCAAAACTGGTTAGAAAACCATTCCCATAGAGTAGTTATCAGTGGTTCACAGTCATCCTGGAAGGGCATAACGAGTGGGGTCCACAGGGATCAGTTCTGGGTCCGGTTCTGTTCAATATCTTCATCAATGATTTAGATAATGGCATAGAGAGTACACTTATAAAGTTTGCGGACAATACTAAGCTGGGGCGGGGGGGTTGCAAGTGCTTTGGAGCATAGGATTAAAATTCAAAATGATCTGGACAAACTGGAGAAATGGTCTGAAGTAAATTGGATGAAATTCAGTAAGGACAAATGCAAAGTACTCCATTTGGGAAGGAACAATCAGTTGCACACATACAAAATGGGAAATGACTGCCTAGGAAGGAGTACTATAGAAAGGGATCTGGGGGTCATAGTGGACCACAAGCTAAATATGAGTAATCCGTGTAACGCTCTTGCAAAAAAAGCGAACATCTCTCTGGGATGTATTAGCAGGAGTGTTGTAAGCAAGACACGAGGAGTAATTCTTCCGCTCTACTACGCACTACGTGTCCAGTTCTGGGCACCACATTTCAGGAAGGATGTGGACAAATTGGAGAGTGTCCAGAGAAGATCGACAAAAATGATTAAAGGTCTAGAAAACATGACCTATGAGGGAAGATTGAAATAATTGGGTTTGTTTAGTCTGGAAAAGAGAAGACTGAGAGGGGACATGATAACAGTTTTCAAGTATGTAAAAGGTTGTTACAAGGAGGAGGAAGAAAAATAGTTGTTCTTAACCTCTGAGAAAGGACAAGAAGCAATGGCCTTAAATGGCAGTAAGGGAGGTTTAGGTTGGACATTAGAAAAACTTCCCAACTGCCAGGGTGGTTAAACACTGGAATAAATTGCCTAGGGAGATGTGGAATCTCCATCATTGGAGATTTTTAAGACCTGTCAGGAATGGTCTAGATAATTAGTCCTGCCATGAGTGCTGGGGACTGGACTAGATGACCTCTCGAGGTCTCATCCAGTTCTATGATTCCATGTCTAGGGGCCCCAGCCAATTGGGGGGAGCCTAAAAATGGGTTCCTCCATGTCCCAACCCACTCAGCCCACCCAGCACACCTGCCGGGGAGGGAAGTCAGGGTGTGGGGGCTTGCCCCACTCCACCCACCCAGTGCTCCACCTGCCCACTTGCTCTGGCCCAGGGCCCCACAAACCCCTAATCTGCCTCTGACATGCCGGTATAGCTATACCAATGTAGCTGTACTTGCAAAGCATTTGTAGTAAAGGCAAGGTTTAATGCTTTTCTAATACATAGGGCCTGATACTCTTCCCATTTATACCAGATCTATTAAAATTCACGAAGGTACTTCTGATTCACATTAATATATGAGAGAAAATAATCAGGCATGTGGGTTTTTTTAACTCAGTCTACAGTGTATTTTCAAGGAATTGTGAAAATGTTATAACACTCTGGAATATTTACTTCTTAGTCATGCATTTATTTATAATACCCCCATCGTTCAGTATTTCAAAATGCTGCTCTAATCAATTTTTGAACATCTTTTCAGGTTTCTGGATAGGGGATAGCTAATCTTGACAGGGCCATGGCCTTGGCAGATTTACTATTTGCTGATCTGGGTCACGCATGGAGTTTCCTTTCAAATGGTTTGAACTGTGAGTTCAGATATTTGCGCTTCACTATCCTCATCTATGGTGCATTGTCCAAATTAGTGTTAATGGAATAAATCATTAAAGAGGAATTCAGTTAAACCTGAAAAACTGAATCTTCAATTGGTGCATGTCACAAGTAAGAAAAAAAAAGTCACAATTTCTGTGACTTAAATATTATTGATAGCAATATCCAGAATGGAGTACATCCATAGCTGTGTTTTTCGCAGAACCAAGTAGTTTCCGCATGCCACCTTGTTAATCTTTAACTTGATAGGAAGTGCAAGGGGGAAGGATAATAATATTTCTGGATGCTCATTTGTGGCAACTGTGTCTTTAAGGGCCTGCTCCTTAAGTGAGAACCACCTTTTCAGCCTGTGCAGGTTGAGATGGAATTAACAGGACTGCCTACAGATTGTGGGGTGGTTATTCAACAGGTCCTTTGCGTGGAGCTGGAGCTGTAATAGTTGGTTTAGCAAACTTCTGTAGATGTTTCCTTGATCAGTATTACCTTCATTAACTGTTAAGTTTTACTAGCATTTATGCCTTGGGTAGACAGCCTACAGTGTGTGAGCGGTGACCATAAAAGTCAAGCTTATGTTTTGTATAACTGCTTCATGAGACATGTTGAGGACCAATTCATGACTAATATAAATTTCAGAAGCAGTACTATGAGAGCAGAATTTAAGCCTCCGCACGATCTTCAGGTTTCCTTTCCTGTTTTAACCTCTTCAGAAATATGCCTGTCAATAGACTTTTGGGAGACGGTACTGCAAAATCTGCTAGCCTGTTTGGGCCTTACATAAGAATGGCCATACTGGGTCAGACCAATGCCCCATCTGACCCAGTATCCTGTCTTCTGACTCAGGCCGGTGCCAGATGCTTCAGGGGGAATGAACACAACAGGGCAATTTTCTAATGATCCATCCCCTGTTGTCCAATGCCAGCTTCTGGCAGTCAGAGATTTAGGGGCACCCAGAGCCTGGGGCTAATAGCCATTGATGGACCTATCCTCCATGAACTTAAAATTGAGACACTAAGGTTTTCTTATTTTCTTATTTTCTCATGTTTGTATGTACCATATTTGACACAGTCCAAGTGTTTGAACAGTTTGAGTTGGATTTTTAAATGTATCATTTCCTCTAATTAATAGGAATTTTAGATCGGATTCCCTTGCAACACTGAGTGCTCCAGCTGTGGGGTCTGACTAGTACTGCAGGGGATTTAGCATGTCTGATCATTAGCATATTTGTTTTCTAGTTTTTAGAGTGGATCTGTCTCCAGCTTTAGCAGGTACATGACAGTGCATTTAAAAAAGCTCAAACCAAGTGTCAATTAAAAAACCCCACTTTTTTAATATTTAAGGGTTGATGTTCTGAAGCCTTGTCCAGGCAACATACAGACTTTCCTTTTTTTAAAGGGCATACAGTTGTGCTTCTTTCATTTGGCTTTAGGAAGAAGGGCAGAGTTGTTAACACCTGTTCTCGCCTTGCAGCATGGCATTTGAAACTGACTGCACTGTTAAATTTAAGTATGACTGACAAAACTACCCAGCATAATTTTACTTGCTAAACAACACTTTCCGAATCCAGCAATGTATCCTTCTTACAACTGATTACGTGCCGAGCTGAAACTTTTACTCTGAAAGTTACATAGGATTATAAATATGTGTATTTGTTAGAGATCTTAGGGGGAAAAGGCACATGCTAATTACCAGACTGAAGGTGTTTATCCCATAGTTTTTTTGTTTGTTTATTTTGTTAATTATGTAAAACCATTCCTGGAGAAGGATGCTTATTCAGATATTTATCTTCTGTAGAGCAAGTACATTTTCAAAGCAGTGGGACAATCAAAGCCCCATATATTTCTAGCATTTGTCACCTACAACATTTATACCATGCTCATCACTATGGTATGCAAGAGGTTTATGTATTTGCTCTGTGTTTCCATGTATTTTCCCAGTCAAAGAAGATCTCTTATGTTACATTTAAGCTGTTATTAGAACTTGAATCTAATCAGTTGCAAACCCTTATCCTTGCAGGCCAAATTACATTATGATTCTTTAGCCAAGTCTGCAAAATCAGGGCCATATGCTACTTTTGATACATAAAGCTTTTCACAACATATGGTGGATTATGATTCTTATACATAATGCTTAAAATGGTCTGAAAGTGGGGGGCGAGGTCTATCCTTTTCTAGAGAAATGAAAGCAACAGCAGTTCTGCCCTCCCAACCTCAGCTCTGCTTCTCCTGCAGTTTCCCGAGTTGTTTACGCCCCTGTCCGCCTCCCCCGACCACGTGCTGCAGAAATTAAAGCTGTTTCAGGTTGTCTACAGACTCAAAGATGACTATTCATTAGTTACACTTCTCTCTCCCACTCTTTTTTACCTCAAGCTCACCATAATCAGCCTCTGCTATGAAGTATGTTGTGTTTTTCCTTCAGATAAGTTGAAGATTCAGGAGTGTCCTTTCCAAAAGTCAGCCTTTTATTCACAAGCCAGATCTAGCCCTTTAGTACAGTGCAAAGGGCAGCACTGCTAGCAAACGAAAGATAGTTGGGGAAAGGGTGCTGATCTTTTCTTTTTCATCACATATCCAAATGCTTGGTACAACCCAATATCAGGAACTAGGTCCAAATTTCACTATATGCTGGAAGTCACCATGTTGTAACTTTACTATGCAATTCTATAACAGGATTCTACTATGTAACTTACATCACCAGACACTTCCAAGGTAATAAATGTGGATATGACAAATAATATGTACAATACAGTGGATTATTTCGATAACTTTTTCCTGGTGGCAGAGTGAGTGTATGGCTCAGTCCTTGCTAAACCAATATAAAGAGCCATACTTCACCTTCAGCTTATTTCACAACCGGCGGAGTAGTCAGCAATACACCCCACTTACAGGCCTGGTGGTTGCCTTCACCCTAGGAGAATTTTAGCACTGTAACCAGTATTACGCACACCCCGATGTAGGTGTGTACAGGGATTAGTCTTTCCTTTTTTATTGCAAAGGGGAGACAACATGCCAGGGTAAACCAGTGATTAGACTAGACAGAAGAGGACTGAACATGAATGGACACTGTACAAGTACAGAAACCCCTCCCACATCCCGCCGCCTTTCACCCTTTCTGCTTCCTTTTCCTCTTCCCACACTATATGCCTAAATGTTAGGAACAATTATTTATTGAAAGCAAATAGGTAGATAGCTTATTCAAACAAATCAGTAACAAAGCCTACTGCACAGATTAGCAATAGCCAGGATTCTCTGACTTGATATATATTTAACTCTTACCTCCACACAATTCTGATGCCATATTCTAATATAAGTATATGTACCTGCCTCCCAGTTAAGCCATACACCTGCAGGGTGTTTAGCTTTAGTCCAATGCACTTACCCCTCTCCATTATTACACAATCAAGTTCAAATTTATGCTTTATATAGCTCTCCATTACTCCACATTCATGTCACTAAAATGTCAATGGACAAATAGCTTTTCCAATCATTATAGAATATCAGGGTTGGAAGGGACCTCAGGAGGTCATCTAGGCCAACCCCCTGCTCAAAGCAGGACCAATCCCCAGCTAAATCATCCCAGCCAGGGCTTTGTCAAGCCTGAAATAATGATTTGTACTGTAATAGTTTAGGATATCACTGACATACGCCAAACTGGGATTTATCAGTTAAAGGGCAGGAGGAAACACTGCTAGCCAAGTCTCATTTGGAAGTGTAGTTGTGGTCAGGCCCCTGAATATTTGGAATCACTTATGCAAGTTGATAGCACACAGTAACTCCAAACACCAGATGAGCTGACCTTGTTGTACCAAGCAGAAAAATCTTATGGGACAAAAACTGAAAAAATACTTGGCTGCTAATAGTTGGAATCCGTTACCCACCGCATTAAGAGGAATATACGAGATACTATTTCATCAAAGTAGGTTATACAAACACCTCTGATTTTAGAAAATCATGCACTGGAATTATTTAGCACTAAAGAAGCAGGTATTGAAAGATTAATATCGGATTAGTGGGGAAAGCCAGTGATCAGAGTGGAGCTGATTCTCATTTACACTAAGGCCACCTTACACCTCACAAGCAGTGTAAAGGGGTCTTAAAGTGGATGCAAGTGTAGCTACTTCCACTTTAGGGTATCTTTGCATTGCCAGACAAGTGTAAAGTGGCATTAGTGTAAATGAGAATCAAGCCCAATAACTTTATCACTGACTCCATCCACTTTAACTCTAGTAGTATTCAATGACCAAATTAGTCTGTCCATGTGTTCTATTACTAAATCAAAGAGGAGGAGAAAGGTGGCAACCTTGCCTACTATTAGATTATAAGAAAAAAACCAAAGTGACCTTTCCAGTAACTAGATAGGATGTTATGAGACCATTCGGTGCTTTTATCATTTCCCAAAATCTTGGCACTATCACTTGTGTGCACAATAGTTGAATGTACACGTACAACATTTATGAACATGCAAATATTTGTGCACACAAATACAGCCCTATATTCAAAACGGGACCTCCTCTGTTTAATTGTTTCATTATAAAAGCTATGTAGGTGGAAGATCAGTTGGTTTTGGCATCAGGTTTACTCCTACCAAGCTAAATTATGGAAACTAGGAAAACAAGGAGACAGCTCCTCAACTGTGCTGTGCTTCCATTTAGCAGAACTGGAGACTTGGGATGGAAGGTGGCTCCATGCCAACTTTCCTAATCCTGAGGGCAGAAGAGTCTCTAGCGCAAACTAACAACTGATTTGCGGCATGCCAGCTGCAGCCAGCTCATAGCAACCAATCTCAGCCAAAAATCAGCCAGAGCACTACAATCTGGCCCAGCACCTTGCCCACTTGGCACCTTGCTACATGCTCCTGACGCTAGAGATGTCCAGCACTGGGGAATCCTCAGCAGCCCCTACAAAGCTGTTCTGAGCAGTGAAAAAGGACCTTAGCAGGGCTGAGGCTTTGGCCCAAGGCGGACAGAATTCCAGATTAGGTGTTTGTTTTGTAAATGGATAGTAAATCTGTATTTTCAGATATTGAGATCTGAGTTTCTTCAAACCTGCTCCCTGTCAACCTGTAGTTTTATATACACAGGAACATATAACATTAAGATAAATTTTTCAAAAAGCACCCAAGTGGCTTAGGAGCTTAAGTCTCTCTGAAAGTGAGTGGGACTTAGGTGCCTAAGTCATTTTTGAAAATGGGACTTAGGTGCTTTGAAAGTTTTACTCTAGGTCTCTAAATTAGTGAGAAAACTAAAATAAAAACCTCAAAAAGTACAACAGAGGGCCACGTGATTAGATAGAAATGTCCCTGAGCAAAATGAGTATAACTTTTAAAACAGGTTATAATCAGTTTGGAAAAACTGTGGAAGGCAGAAGACAAAAGGAGGGGGAAGTTAATGCAGGGATTACTTATAAATTATGATGTAAATGAAATACAATCCCCTGGCATCTTGAGGCTTGGGATATATTTTCCTCATGAGACACAAGTTAGCCATCTCCAGCATAGACTTGGTACAGCCATGTTACAAGAACACATTTCTCCCCCTCTTCTCAGAGATTCGGACGGAGAGTCAGGCAAGAGAGAGGTATTGCAAAGACTAAGATATTGTCTGTATGGTGATTTAGTGCGCAGCAAGCTGCAGTGTGAATCTGCAGCACTCTTAGCCTGTCACACACTAAGGCCTTGTCTACACTGGCAAATTTCTGGGCAGTAAAGCAGCTTTCTGCACTGTACCTCCCAAGGTGTATACACTGCTGAGCCACTTAGTGCACAGAAACTGCGCAGTTGCAGCGCTGTAAAAAAACCACCCCAACAAGAGGAGTACAGCTTTCTGCGCTGGGGCTACAGCGCTGTAGGGCCAGTGTAGACACCCTGGTCGATTACAGTGCGGCGATTGGCCTCCGGGAGGTGTCCCACAATGCCAGTTCTCGCCCCTCTGGTCATCGGTTTGAACTCTACTGCTCTGCCCTCAGATGACCAACCATCATCTGCCCCTCCCTTAAATTCCTTGGGAATTTTGAAAGTCCCCTTCCTGTTTGCTCAGTGATGCATGCAGTAGTCTCAGTGCATCTTTCCAGGTGACCAGGCCTGCTTCATGCACCAGACGATTCCCCACTTGGAGCAATGCAGAGCTGCTGGACCTCATCAGCATTTGGGAAGAGGAGTCTGTCCAGTCCCAGCAGCTCCAGCAGTAGGAATTATGATACCTCCAGACCAATTTCATGATGCATGACAGACAGGGGCCATGACTGGGACACATTGCAGTGCAGGGTCAAAGTGAAGGAGCTGCGGAAAGCCTAACACAAGGCGAGGGAGGCAAACTGCCGCTCCGGTGCTGTGCCCATGAGCTGCTGGTTCTACAAAGGCTGGATATGATAGTCGGTGGCAACCCCACCTCCACTGAGAAGTCTACTGTGGATAATTTGGTGGCTCGCATGCCAGTTGAGAGTGGACCGAGCCAGGACGAGGAAATCTTGGACGAGGATGTGAAGAGGGAGGGGGACCCAGAGGCAGAGGATGACTCGGAGGTCAGATATGCATGCAGCCAGGAGCAATTCTCTATCCCAGAGGAGGCTAGCCAGTCACAGCTGTCAGATCTTGGCAAAGCGCAAACAAGAGTGGAGCCCCCTGGTAAGTGGCTTTGATTTTGGGAATTGCTGAAGTGAGTTGTTGGGGGCAGGATAGTTGCAGAAAGCAGGCTTGTGTCTATATGATGTGCGTACCACCACATGCTGCTTTTAAATGTTATGGAGTGCCAAGTGGACACGCTCCAGGCGCTACTAGCACTGCAAACCGAGCATCTTCGCACCCACCCTCCCCTGCAGCCTCTGTCACAAAACTCTTTCCCACGCACCCCCCCAGACACTGCCAACACACTCTTATCAACATCCTGGCTCCAGTCTGTACCCGCCACATTCCACTCCTCCCAGTGCAGCAGTGTGGACTCCCAGTACCCACTGCACTCAACACCCATCCCTCTGCAGTTTAGCCCTGCTGAAGTACAGTATCTGCTGCACTGTACTCCAAAGGAGAAGGCTGGATATGATATCTGGACATACACAAATCTTTAACCATCCCAGGACCCCACCTTCTCCTGGAACCCTCCCTTCCCCATCCTCCTCAGTGCTGATGTGTTGGGTTTTTTTATTTCTCTCTCTCCTCCGGTTGTTGTTTTTTAATAAAAGAATTGTTTGGGTTTAAAAGAAATCTTTATTCCATTAATCGAAAGCAAACAGAGCCCTGCAAAGCCACAGGCAATTTTTTTACACCTTCATATTGCATTGTCTGTACCAATCACAATCACCTCCTAGCATTACAAGCACTGCACTCCCGAGCATAGCAGCAAATATTAGTGGCTTTCAGCTTCAAATTGCTGCCTCAAGGCATCCCTGATCCTTATGGCCCCATGTTGCGCCCCTCTAATAGCCCTGGTCTCTGGCTGTTCAAATCAGCCTGCAGGTTCTGATCCTCAGGGGCCCAGCCCTGAGTGAAGCTTTCACCCTTCTCTTCACAAATATTATGGTGCGTACAGCACGCGGCTATAGGCATAGGAATATTGTCATTGGCCATGTCAATCTTCCCATATAGGCAGCGCCAGCGGGCCTTTAAACAGACAAAAGCACACTCAATAGTCATTCTACACTTGCTCAGCCTGTTGCTGTCAAGGTGTCCTGTGTATGGCTTCATAAGCCACAGCATCAAGGGGTAGGCAGGGTCTCCCAGGATCACAATGGGCATTTAGACTTTCCCTACAGTGATATTCTGGTCCAGGAAGAAAGTTTCCTGAACAGGCCAGTGTTCCAAAAGATACGTGCATCATGCACCTTTCTGGACCAACCTGCGTTAATGTCCATGAAACGCCCATGGAGATCCACAAGCACCTGGAGAACCATTGAGAAATACCGTTTCCGATTAATGTACTCGGTTAGGTGGTCTGGTGACAGAATTGGAATATGCGTGCCATCTATCACCCCTCTTCAGTTAGGGAAGCCCATTTGTGCAAAGCCATCCATAATGTCACACACATTGCCCAGAGTCACGTTTTTTTGGAGCAGGATATGATTAATGGCCCTGCACACTTTCGTCAACACGAGTCCAACGGTCGACTTTCCCACTCTGAACTGGTTAGCAACCAATCGGTAGCAGTCTGGAGTAGCCAGATTCCACAGTACAATCGCCACATGCTTCTCCAATGGCAGGGCAGCTCTCATTCTTGTGTTCTTGTGCCACAGGGCTGGGGCGAGCTCATCACACAGTCCCATGAATGTGGCTTTCTTCATGCGAAAGTTCTGCAGCCATTGCTTGTCATCCCAGATGTGCATGATGATGTGATCTCACCACTCAGTGCTTGTTTCCCAAGCCCAAAAACAGTGTTCCACTGTGGTCAGCACCTCCATGAATGCCACAAACAATCTTGTGTCGTAGCTACTACACGTGGTGAGATCAATGTCAAACTGCTCTTGCCTTTGTAGTTTAAGAAATAACTCCACTGCCACTTGTGAGTTTTAATGAGAGCGAGCAGCATACTGGTCAACAGTGCAGGATGCATTCCTGCAGACCGAAGAGGTAGAGCAGAGCGCATAGTACACAAATCATTGAAAGATGCCGCCAAATGTGGACGGTGGCACAGGGATTGCTGGGATGTGAAGCAATGCATCATGGGGCACTGGGACAGGACCCAGAATGCCCCACAACCCCTTCCACCTTCCCACCACTCTTAGCAGCAGAAGAGAAAGAGGGGGTCTGCGGGATAGCTTCCCGGAGTGCACCGTTCTGAATACTGCTGCAAGTGTGAACATGCTACTGCACAGGCAGCTGACAGTGTGTACACACAACACCCTTCAGTGCTCTCTGAGCAGCACTGTAACTCTGCCAGTGTAGACATACTCTTAGTGCACATTAGCAGGGTTCACACAGCTAGTTAAAGTCCCCTAGTGTGTTTTGATCTAATGCTCTTTAAACAGTAGATCAAAGCACACTAGGGAATTTTTAGTGCAGAGTAGCAGGGTCCACATGGCTCCTTAGCATGAAACAGGCTAGAGTGCTGTAGATTTACATCCCAGCTTGATTACCATATAGACATGTCTTAAGTGAGAGATCTCACCCTCATATTAAATTATTAGAAATCTACTTGATGGCAAATCTCTGCACTTTACTCAGGGGCGGTTCTAGCCATTTCGCCGCCCCAAGCACAGCGGCATGCCGCAGGGGGCGCTCTGCCGGTCCCGCTGCTCCGGTGGACCTCCTGCAGACGTGCCTGCGAAGGGTCCGCTGGTCCCACGGCTCCAGTGGACCTCCCGCAGGCATGCCTGCGGATGCTCCACCGAAGCTGCGGGACCAGCAGACCCTCCGCAGGCACACATGCGGGAGGTCCACCGGAGCCGCCTGTCGCCCTCCTGGCGACCGGCAGAGCACCCCCCGCGGCATGCCACCACAAGCATGCGCTTGGCGTGCTGGGGCCTGGAGCCACCCCTGTCTTTACTTCTATTTATAGCTACAGTGTGTTTTTCCAATAACAACTTGTTTCTTTCTGAATATCTGCTATGAACTGTATTGAATATAACTCATTTATGAATAAGGGCCTGAATTTCAGAGGTGCTGAGCACCTGCACTTCACATTGCCTTCAATTCACTTGGGGGTAGGGGACATCAAGCTTTGAGTTTACTGTTAATTACATGGTATTTTATTTTGCAGAATTAGTGAAAAAGTCTAAAATGTAAATAAGCTGGAAAAAATCCTATTTGTCTTTCATAAGTAGGATTCTCCATATACACTATTTATGTATTTTATTACTAAAGTAATTTTAGAGGTTAATAGTTTGGGAGAAAAAAAATCTCACCCCAGGGCATGTTAGTATGTAGATGTACTGTAGCTAGAATTACAGGGTGAACATCAGTGCACTAAGAGCTCATCTCCTGATCTTTTGCATTATGCATATCTAAACGTAAGTATTTGGGTAGATATATTGCTAAGCCTTCTGCTGTTTTCTTTAGCAGAATGGATTTGCCTCTACCCATTTATATTTAGTTATTGACTTTCAGATTTATAAAGTCATTCCACAGAAAGGAATGTTTATCCTTTGCTTTAGGCACTCTGACACATTTTAAAAATAGATCAGACCAGTAACTCCTCCCTTTGCCCAACATAATAACCTAGCAGCTGGAGATATCTTTACAATCTCTTACCAGAATCCTCCCAACCCCTTGCTGCTAGGGGAAACAAGTGGGCCTTTGCAGTATGCCCTGAGGATTGATAAACTAGGACTATTTTAGAGACTCATCAGGGGTGTGAGCTCCAAAGCAGAGAAGAATGTCCTGCCAACTGACCCTTCTCACAGAAGTGGGACTCCAGCTTAAGCACCCCCACTGATCAGCTATTACAGGATAGCAGAGAGAGATGGTCTTTCAGGCTATTTACCGTCCTGGCCAGGAAGCCAGTTAATTCAGTGGCTGCTAACAGACAGCAGATGTTGGAGCTGTCCACAAGTGCACCACAGCTAGGGCCTGCACTTCTCCGTTCGAGCAAATTGTTGCACCCCTCTGAATGAACTCTGGAGCAAATCTTTGAAGGATTTTCTGGCGGCGCAGCGGAAAAAATTGGGGTGAGCTCCGCACATCAGAGGCTCTGCTCCCCTCCTCTGGAGCTCTGGCGGCAATCTTTTCCTCCGCCGAGCTCTCAGCAGAGACGTCTGGGCAATGCCAGGATAGAAAGAGGTCCCAGCTGAATGAGAGCGGAGAGCCAGAGGAGTCCGAAGTCCAGGCGAAAGCGAGGACGGCTGGAGCGAGGCAGAGCAGCAAGCTGCGATCCAACAAGCGGAGCACACCAGCGACAAGGAGCTGCAAGTGAGTGAAAGAAAAGGATAAGACGAGAGAAGGTATCAAAAAGGGAGCAAAGCGGAACAGAAGTATCCCAAAGTCAGACAGAGGCGCGGAGCGGGGGCCGGGCCCATGCCCAGGTTCGCCCCCACGGCCAGCCGAGGAGGTGGGCGTCTGCCATGGAATAGTGCCTGTGTGCAGTGCCCCTCCAGACGGTGGAGACTCGAGGCTTCACCAGTGACGGTGGACTCCCCCCCGGGAGCGGTGTACGGGGGTCCCTCCGAGGAGGAGATCCGAGAGGAGGAATCAGGCCTGGGACACCCCCCTCCCCCTACGAGCCCGTGCCATCCCACCGAGATCCCTCTAGAGTAGATCCCGAGAGGAAGTGCAACTATCGTTATAAACAATATCAAATCATATTTCAGGCATCTAAATAAAAAAACTATTAAATATTATAAATATTAAATATTTTTAAAATAAAAAAAATATTAATATATAATAATAATTAATATTACATTATAAATATAAAAAAAATAATATATAGACAAAATAAAAATCTATATTAAACAAATTAAAAATATATATAATAAAATAATATATATTAAAAACTATATAATAAAGGTCCACACAATATTCTAAGAAAACAAGTCCTCTGATAGAAAAATAGTCCTCCTAAAACATTTCCTAATGAGGGTGTCAATCAGTTTGAGGTTCGCCTCGCCCAGGGGCGTGAATTGGAGAGTGGAAGATGGAAGCCTGAAGAAGCATTGCTGGATATGGTCCTGGTCCGTGCATAGGTCATATGATTCTGGTCTGTGCTTCTGGGTGCGACGACTGCTCCTAGTCGTCTGGTCTGTGCTGCCCGCCTCAGGAGTCTCAGTAGGGCAATTGCATAGACATCTAGTGTGGTGATCTTAGTGTAATTAATGTTGCATGCTAATTGTAAATGGTGTTTCTGCCATTATTGCCCCTCGCCTAACAGTTAGCAGCAGACCAGGCCACAGCCTAACAGCCACGTCGTGAGCTGATCGTGCTGGCTGGGAGGGGCTTTGGCTGGCTGCTCACACAGGAGTTTGCCAGGCTAGCATAAGAGCAGCCTTGCACAGTTAAGCTTTAGAGGTGATGTAAGGCTTAGCGCTTAGGCAGCTGTGCAGGGATGCAGCAGCTTTCCCAGTGCAACGCTGCGCACAATGATCTGAGTGCAAATCCTGGACTAGTTCTCTGATCTCTCTCTGCGATCTCCTGGAGTATTGGTTCCTCTGTGACTTAGTTCCTGTGTGTACTAGACCTGTGTTAGTATTGTGTGTTAAAAATCATGTACATTGTCAAGTATGTGTTTACATTTTCACGCAGAGCCATCCTTCCCTTCAGAGCCTGGCCATCCTCCCTTCGAAACTGGCTGCCAGGCCGGCCAAGACGCAAAAGAGAATAAGGACATGTTCCAGGGTAGGAGCCTTAGGCCCAGGCGGAGCGCGAGAGGCAGGAGACACAGAGCAGAGAGGAGAGCCCAGGGCAGCAGCGCACACACGCAGGAGGATGGGGGCAGGCAGGAGGGCCGGCCAGCAGCACCAGCAGAAGCGCTGCTGAGGGCAATGAGGAGAGCAGGGACAGCGGACACGCCTTTCTGCCTTGTAGATGTTCTGCAAGAGAAGGAGAGCCCCCCTGCAGTGCATCTGCAACCGCTCCAACGCCCTGTCCCGCCCCCTAAGTCCCACCCCCCAGCCCCGAGAGGTGATGGTGCAGGCCCCCCTGTCCCGCCTGCACCGATCCCACCACGATAATGACAAGAGCACACCGTACAAGCTCTTTCTTTGCTCTTTCTTTACAGCATCAACCAGTCCAGAACCCAAGTCAACTGTAACCCATTATTAAAAGTTACTGACTGTTTGTTTGGTGTTACTTGTTGTTTTTCTTGTGTCTGTGGTTGGTGTGTTGTTCTCTGTTCTGTTGTGGTGTTCTGGTAATCACTGCATAGCCCACAGTGCCATGCTGCAGAGCTAAACTGCAGGAGCACACACAGGCACACACAGACTGCAGTCACAGACAGTCTGTGTGGTGTGCACTTGTGGTCTGTCTCTCAGGGTCTTTCCTTGATGTGTGTGGCAGGGTCAGGGTGCCTGACATCCTTGATGTGTGAATGAAGGCAGGCTTCCCTTCATTTGGACCCGTAGTCACGATTCCTCCCCCCCCCTCCCCCCCCCCAAAACCTCTCATCCATCCAGGGCACCACACCACCCCTCACCTCCCCCCACCCTTCCCCCGCCCCCACCCCCCCCCACCCACACCCACCCACCCAACCCCCGGCACCCCACCCACCCCACCACCCACACCCCAAACCCTAGCAGAATGCTACCAAAAGGCAAAAGAAAAAAATCATTTATTAAAAAACGAAAAGACTTATTAATAGTTACTAAATGTCCTTAGTTTTAATGGAAAAGAAAGTTTTGAAAAAAGCTGGTTTAATGGAAAAATGGTTAAAAATCCATCAGAGTCTGCTCTCTTAGGAAACTCACAAAAGATACCCCCTGATGCGAGTGCTCTGATGCATGGGATTCAAAGCTCTCTGATGCATAGCAGGATCGCTGACAGCAGCCAGCAGATTTCACCTAGCCCTTTGCAAGGCGCCAAAAGGCGGCCTTGCTCTCTCCTGCTCTGGGAGATGGAGGAGGCACAGCACAAGCAACAGGACATTCAGGGATATTCTTTCCGCTGCTGTCCGAGCGGTGTCCGCCATCTCCCATGCGAGTCAGCGGCGTCGCCCATCACCACCCACCACCACTTGCGCGGTAGTTGAAGAGCCGTCAGTCAGTGTCAGCCTTTTGTTGAAGAGTTCAGCCAGAGGCCCAGGGCATTAGCCAGCCAGGCCATTCAGAGGAGGTCCGGCAGCATCATCATAGGTTATTTTGTGGTTTGTCAGTCCGGGAAGGGGAAGAAAGCCGGGAAGGCCTGCCGCAGACCAAGGTTCCTAAACAAGACCTGCGTCGCAACAACCACCTTGCCCACACCCCCCCAGCGTTTCGGTAATTGTCCAGCGTCCCTTGGTCACCATTGCAGCACAGCACCCTTTTGGTCAATGTACTTGTGGGCCTGTTGGTCGCTGGCCTGGTGGGCTGGATGGGGATGATAGTCCCATCCCGGTCTCCCAATCCCAGCCCCACCGCCCATCCCATGATGGCCTCCATCCATGATGGACTGGACATTGGACAGAGCAGTCACTACCTTTTTGCTCCAGTTGCCGTATGATTGCGTGAATGACAGCAATGACAGCAATCCGCCCCCAAAGTGGCGCCGCCCGGTAGTGGTTGCTGTGGTGCTGGACTGTTGCACGAGGCAAGGCCACTCGCTTTGGCCACTCAGGCCGCGCCTTGTGCTCCGCCTTGGCTCCGGGCGGGGGACAGCAAGTCACACAGTTCAAGGACAGTGCCCAAGTGCCCTCTGAAGTTTATCTAGCCCGCAGCAGTCACTCTGTGACCCAGACCTCCTGCACCTGTCACCCCACCAGTCTGTGCTTGTGTCGGGTGGCTGCTCCCCGGCCCCCCATTGACCCATTGCCACCATTGCACCCATGCCACCTGGCGAGCGTGCCCTGCCAGAGGTCTGCGCCACTCTCCTCACCTGTGCTGCGGAGCCTCCGCGCGGGTTTTCTCAGCATCTGACTGTAAGAGGTGTGGATAAGATGTCGAGGAGAGGACAGCGGCGAAGATAGTGCAGCGATGATCGCGGGCTCCATGCCATCCTCGTGCTGTGCGGCGCGCTGGCGACCACCGAGAAGAGCGCGAGAAGCGAACCGCCCGCGCTTGGCGAAGAAGCGAGGGCGGAGGCGGGCGGGGCGGGACGACACATTTTCCCCACAGCATGCATTGCAAATCCAAAATAAAAATAAATGGGCAGCGTGGAGAACTGTGGGAACTGTGGGGATGTGCCACAGGTTCCGCCGCAAAGTCTGGCCCGCCCGTGAATGTGGAGTGAAGTTAATGTGTGTTTATTATATGATAATACAAATTTTTATATTCGTAATCGATCCACAAATTCGACTTAAGTAGATTCGAAATAGTCCTGTAGTGTAGACAAGCCCTCAGAAAAGTAGGTCCAAAGTCATTTAAAGCTTTATAGGTCAGACATCAACACCTTACATTACACTCAGACTTAAGTAGCCAGTGCAGCTCCAAACACACTAGTGTCATGTGTTCCTGGAAAGATGCATGGCAGTGTTGCCAACTATTTTTATTCATGTCACAATATTTTTTAGAGCTTCAGTTCCCTGGAGTCACATGATTATATGAGAATTTCAACTGTACTTTAAAAAAAGATTCTGTCCTTCATGGTTGTGGAGAAAAGTTTGAAAACATAACCTCTAATGGTTCACATAGCAGGAAGCAAATGAAAAGCCCAACATTTTTCAAAATCTCATGATTTTCTGGGGCCTGACTCATGATTTTTGAAAGCATGCAACAGGCAATCATGCCACTAACAAACAAGCTGCTGCATTTTACACAACCTTTGATTTCTGCATTGAGTGCAGACGTAGCCCATGTAGTGTGCTGCTGTACTTCCATCTGGAGGTGACTAAGACGAGGATGACAGTTGCAAGGTCTGCATCCAGAAGAAACAAATAGCCTTCTGACTGTACGTACAAGAAAAAACTTGATCTGGCTGGAGCTGCTATCTGCTTTAACAGCTCCTAGGGGCTGAGACAGATTCCTGACCGAAAAGGGTAACTTGTCAGGAGGCTGTTGCAGCAGAGCTTTTATTACCCAATAAAAGGCACTGTCTTTTGGGTCCTAACGTACTACTAAATATTGCCTATAAACTAGTCCCTATCAAAGGGCTATGACCACTAATGAGCTTGGGAGACACAGACTGCCAATACTGTGCCATGGATGTACAATGTAGTGGATATAAGCATTGCTTGAACATATTTTAAGCTTTAATTTCAGAAGTTGTGAAATGTATATGCCCCAGGGGAAGGGACACAGACATATTACAGGAGGAATTAAAAAGAGTGCTAGGAATTTTCCTGTTCTTGCATTACCTTATGGGAGTATTGGACAGTCAACTGGAGTATTGTTCTCACTGAACTTGGTCCTTCTCCCAGCTACACCGTTACAATGGAATTACATCAGTTTAACGGATCCCAATTTGGTTAATTTTTGACTGTACCTTACTGTTGAGCCACTCAGCACTCTATTCCTCTTAAAACTCCCACTGAAGCAACCAGGAGCTTTGCCTGGTATGGAGAGTTTGATAACCCCTTCTTCCCACCCCATCACTACAACCCAATAACTGCTGGCCAAAAAAAACAAGTGTGAAGAAAACGCTGGAAAAGGTTTTCAAACAAGATCTACAGAATTCTACAGCTTCAGGAGCCAAGTTGCCCTCACTGCTACATCAGTGTAACCACACTGAGGTCAATGAGGTTGGCCAGTGCAATTAAGAAGGGAATTTGGACCAACTAATCTTCATTCTAACACTCACAAGTTTTAACATACTAGGCATTGCAACAGTATGTACTCAAAGGGTAGAGTGCATCGAGTTCAAGGGTTGTCCCTGCCAGATACAACAGCAGTTAAATGAAGCTACCACTTACTCATCCTCTAGGTTTGCTACAGATGAAGCAAGATTAGAGACACATGTTGCCCACAGTATGGTTTGCGCTATAGCCCTCCCACTGTTGCTAATCCAACTTTAGCTGCAATTAAAGTCCTAGTAGGTGTTTCTCTGGCACCAGCACCAGTTTTTGACATGACGTCAGTGAAGTCTCCTCAGAAATGACTCGGATGCAGCTTTCCAGTGTTAGCAGTCCATCTATGCTGGGCTCCCAATGTTGAAACCATGGGTGCAGCTGAAAAGGCATTTGCAATGGTGGGCTTTTCACACACAAAACTTCTAGTGTTGACAAGGCTTACAGCTAGATATTTTCAAAAGTGGTTGCTCAAAAGTGGCTATTTAAGAAAAATGGCAAGCATTTTTTCCTGATTGTAAAACGGTCTGTCCAATGCTAAATGAAACTAGTTAAGCTACTGCACAGTTTGGGACACAAGCTGTTATAACCAGGACAGGGTCCACATATAATGCAAAAGCTTAGCAGGACGCAACTGTATGGTTCTTCTGCGGTTTGCCTGGAGAAAATTTTTTGCAGAGCTTTCAAATCAGAATTTCCAAGCACTTTACCAACAATCAAGTGAGTGTCACTGCGGTAGGCAGGTATTACTATCCCATTTTACAGATGGGGAAGCCAAAAGCAGGGCATCATCCTAGTAAAAATATTAATGTAAGATGAGATTTAAACTTAGTATAAACACAGTTCCAGCTTGGTCGATTTCTTATGATTTGACTAGCCAACATGACTGGATCAAGCCACATTAGTATCATGTTTAGTTAAGCTAGATCCTGGGGTGCGGGAGGAGGGTTATTTTTAGAAAACATTCTTCAGTTCAGTCCACACTTGCAAGGTATTACAAACAAGAAATGAATTCCACAGGTTCATCAAGGTTAATGTAAATGAAGCTGAATTGATTTACCCAAGGTCACACTGGGCCCCATCTACACTATATGATTCATGACATTGTCATGACACAATTTGGTCCCGAGACTACTATGCTATCATGTGGGTTGGACGAACATGACAAAATGCCTTGGAGTTAGCCTCTGGTGAGTTAGGCCTGGTCTACACTACCAAGTTAGGTCTATGCAAGGCAGTTTATGTCAACTTAGTCATGTATGTGTCTACACTTAAATGTGTCTCCCACTGTTGCAAGTGTCCTGTTATGCTGACATAGCAGCACCACCTCCCCAAGCAGGGTAGCACCACAGTCGATGTACTTAGATCTATGCAGTGCGAGTGTAGATGCTGCGTTACTTATGTTGACCCAACCATCCTCCAGCAGCTGTCCCACAATGCCCCACACTGACTGTTCAAGTCACCATTGTGAACTCCACTTCCCAAGGGTTACGTAGACTGGAAGCCCCATTCCCCCCTTCCCTTTAAAGCCCTGCTAATTTTTGAAATTCCTTTTCCTGATGGCCTGGCTTGGCACCTAGCAGCTCTCCATTGTTGAGTGCACCTGTCCAGCTGACCATGCCAGCTACATGCTCCAGACACTCTCCTGCTTGGAGTAGGCAGGAGATATTGGATCTCCTGGGCCTGTGGGGAGACAAGGCGGTGCAGGCACAGCTTCATACCAGCTGTAGAAATGTCAGTATCTACGAGCAGCTTGCTCAGAGGATGCAGGAGAAGGGGTATGACAGGGACCAGCAGCAGCAGTACTGCGTGAAATCCAAGGAGCT
The DNA here is from genome assembly GCF_016161935.1 of Mauremys reevesii. Lineage (NCBI taxonomy): Eukaryota > Metazoa > Chordata > Testudines > Geoemydidae > Mauremys > Mauremys reevesii. The sequence goes on along the minus strand of NC_052623.1, from coordinate 279,931,259 downwards.
GCAGCAGGCATATCAGAAGGCCAGGGAGGACAAAAATCGACCCAATGCTGAGATGCAGACCTGCTGCTTTTATAAAGAGCTGCACGCCATCCTCGGTGGAGACCCCACCACCATCCTCCATACCACCATGAACACCAAAGAGCCTGAGTCATAGGTCCCTGCTGTGACCAGAGACCAGGAGTATGGGAGACAGGCAACTGGGTGACCCAGCTGTGCAGTGAGCCAGGCCTGGTTTTTGACTCCATCACAGTCCAGCCAGTCCTGACATTCGGGCACTGGTGAGCTTGATGCAAGGGAAGGAACCTGAGGTAAGTGTGTAGATAAATTTTCAATTACAGGGTGGCACCCCCAAAGTAGCAGGACACAGCTTTTGACTTTTCATTAATTTACCCGTGCTAGAAGAGAGTGGCATAACCAAGACAGATAGAATTGATATCTGTTTTTCATTCCCCTCTAGAATTGGGGGTGAGGGTGTATGCGAAGCAGTTTATGTACACAGGGATATTCCTTGAACCCTGATGAGAGATCTCAAATAAACTTTCATGGAGAGACTCTGCAATCTTCTGCCAAAGTTTCTAGGGAGGGCTGCCTTATTTCTTTCCCACGCCACTCAGCGATTACTTCAGCAGGCACCATTGCAGCACACAGGCTAGCAGCATATGGGTCCAGGTGGCATCAGGACGCTAGCAGCAGCTGCGCTGTCTCTGCATCTGTTAACCCTGAGGAGTGAGATACCAGCTAAAATCACCCCTGCCTGTGGAAAACGGTGCCAGGATTCAGTGCCATTGCTCTACACAACTAGAATCATTCCACTAAGCAATTCCCTCATTTCCCCAACTCCCGGAGGGCCATTCTCACCCTGGTTGGTGCTGTCCAAACGGAAGTGAGAATGTATTGCTTACAATTTTAGGGGAGCAAGAGGAATGAGTTCATCATCTTAAGTTTTGCTTTCTGACAAATGGTACCGCTGAGTATTTAATCTTCAGCTGCTACCATTGCGGCCTTCAGGGTGTCTCCTCCACACCCACAAAATGCCTGAGCCAGATAAGGAGGATAAAGGAGGAGGACTTGGAGTGATATTTTCAGTGAGATCCTGCAAACAAGTGCTGCATCAGGTTGTGAACACAAGGCCTGGAGGATGAACTTTGCGGACAGCCTGGAGAAGAAAAGAGTGGAGAGGAGAAAGGCCCAGGAGTCCCAGCAGGAAAAGGGGAGGGAGATGCACCAGGACATAAGGGGGCTTCTCAGGCAGCAAACACCGATGCTCCAGACTCTGGTGGTCCTGTAGATTCAACAACGCTGGGCTTGCCTCCCTCTGCAGTCCATTGAGAACTCAATACTGGGACCTCCCTATCCTCCCTCTTCTCATTCTACGCAGTGTCAGTGGTCACTGCACTACCACTATCACCAGGGCTGGCATTAGACTCACTGGGGCTCAGGGCAGAAACTCAGGAGTGGGCCCCTACTCTGTTGAAGCCCAAGCCCGAGCCCCACCACCCGGGCTGAAGCCAAAGCCCAAGCCCCATCACTCATAACTTAGCTTCACGGGGCACCTTATAGCATGGGTCCCCGGGCAATTGCCATGCTCGCTACCCATGAACACCAGCCCTGGCTACCACTCTACGCAGGGGGAGATTAAAGACAATCATAGCATCACATACATTGACCTGCAAAAGCCATGGTTGGTGTACATGTAGCTGAAATGGACATGACTGTTCTTTCCCCTTCATAAGTTCTGCTCTCTTAATTATTAAGTTTTTAATGTATTTGTTTTAAAATTGCAAGGGTTTTTTTTTCTTTGTTTTTGTTTTAACACTGATTTTGTTGCAGAATAAAATTCTATGGTTTGGAACATAATTCATCTTTCTTAGTTCACAGCATATGCTGCAGAGTGCTCAGCAGTTCTGAAAGCAACCAATTAGCCGTTACTCCAGTGTCACACAACTCATAGGATCATTCACCTACAAAATTAATAGGAGTATTTACAATGTTATATTCCTACATGTACAGCAATCACCACACAATTCCTATCAGAACACAAAAGGCCGCTACAACAACACACACTATTCTGGCTCATTGTCAAAATGGTCTTTCAAAGCCTCCCTGAGCCATATAGCGCCACGTTATGCTCTTCTAATAGCCCTTGTGTCTGGCTATTCAAATTCAGCAGACAACCACTCCACCTTTACCCCCCATCCCGGCAGCAACTTTTCCCTCTTTGCTTCACAGATATTATGCAGGACACAGCAGGAAGCTACAATGATTGGGATATTTTTCCCACTGGGGTCCAATCTTGTGAGTAAACAATGCCAGCGACCCTTCAAACCACCAACACACATTAAGCTGTCATCCTGCACTTACTGAGCCAGTAGTTGAATCATTCCTTGGGGCTGGTGGAGTGGTGGGGGAAGGCTTCATGAGTGCAGGGAGCAAGGGGTAGGCTGGGTACCCCAGGATCACTACTGGCATTTCAACATTCCTAATGATAATCCACCAGTTGGGAAAGAAAGTCCCTGCTTGTAGCTTTCTGAACAGTCCTGTGTTCTTTAAAGATGCAAACATGATCTATTTTCCCTGACCAGCCTACACTGAGTCAGTGAAGCATCCCTGGTGGTGCACCAATGCTTGCATTACCATAGAAAAGTAGTCCTTTCTGATGATGTACTCAGTGGCAAGGTGGTCTGATGCCAAAATAGGGATATAAGTGCCACCTATTGCTCCACCACAGGTAAGGAACCCCATTGCTGCAAACCCATCCACTATGTCCTGCACATTGCCAAGAGTCACAGTCCTGCATAGCAGGAGGCAATTAATGGGTTGTGAGTTCAATCCTTGAGGGGGCCACTTAGGGATCTGGGGCAAAAATCAATACTTGGTCCTGCTAGTGAAGGCAGGGGGCTGGACTCAATGACCTTTCAGGGTCCCTTCCAGTTCTATGAGATTAGTATATCTCAATATATTAATGGTCCTGCACACTCGCATTACAGTTACCCCCACAGTGCATTTCCCAACTCCAAATTGATTTCTGACTGACCGGTAACAATCTAGCATTGCAAGTTTCCACAGTGCGATCACCACTCACTTCTCCATTGTGAGTGCAGCTCTCAATTAGGTGTCCCTATGCTGGAGGGCTGAGGTAAGCTGAGCACACTGATCCAGGAATGTGGCCTTGGCATCTGAAAGTTCTGCAGCCACTGCTCATCGTCCCAAACCTGCATTATGATAAGATCCCACCAGTCAGTGTTTGTTTCTCAGGCTCAGAAGCAGCGCTCCACCATCAGCAGCTACTCTATGAATGCCACCAACAACCCTGAATTGGTTCTTGCTGTGTCCCACGGCAGTCTGCCGTCCAAGGAATCACCATATTCCCCTCATTCGGTTCTTCCTGTGGCTCTGCAGTACTTCAGGATCATGGACCCTGTGTTTGCAACACTTATGACAATAGTGAAGAGCTGTGCAGCCTCCACGCTTCAGTCAGAGATGGTGGATAGAGACAAGGGCACAAGCGTTTGTGGGATTTTGAAAAAAAGGTGTGAAAATCATGGGATACAGATAACATGAGATGGAGACAGTTGCAAACTGGGAAGTTGACCCCATGCTCCCAGTCATCCCTGCACAATTCATTTCAGCCCCACCATGCATTGCCAAAACTTCCAAAAGACAGTCCACTGGATGGTGGTGAGTTGTACAGTGGAATACCTACCCCTGGATCACCACTTTCTGCATCAATACAAGCATACCTGGTGAGTACCTGCACTGCCAACACAAGGAGCCAAGTGTGCATGCACACAAGCAGCATACTAACTGTGGTGGCTGTATGCCAACATAACTTGAGCCAACACAAGTTTGTAGTGTAGACATTGGGTTCACCACATCTCCTATAGAACTCCTACTTGTGAGGTTGCTATGGAGCCTGGCCAGACTTCCTATAGTCAGCAGACAAAGGCGATATTACCGCCTCCATTCTCCACGGGCATGTCCTCACTCTCAAGCAGCTGCCCCAAAGCCTGAGAGAGCATGCAACTAGCAAACATCCACGCCCCAGGGTGAATCAAATCCTAATGCATGGAGGTAACTATATCACCGATTAAGATGTGAAAACGTGGCCAATGTGAATCCCAAAAGAAACCTGGTACAGAAGTAATATTTTATATTTCCTTAAACAAGAACCAGGATAATTTAATGAGAACTATAGTAGCTAAAATGGTCAGTGTGAACTGATAAACACTGGTCTAAAACCGGAATATTTTGCATTGACTTCAGTAGAGATACACTCCTATAAATCCAGATCAATAAATTTCATAGTCAAGCACACAATACGTAATGGTTTGGGTATTACTTATATGTAACATTTTGTTAATGAGTATCTGTAAAGCGCTTTGAACACATAAAATGCCGAGTATTAAGGAACATCTCACAAAATCTAATAAAACTACATACAAGCTAATGGTAATATGTACGCCGTTGCATAATGAGGACATGATGCACAAGTTGGTAACAGTTGTAAACAGGGGCGGCTCTAGGAATTACGCCGTCCCAAGCAGAGCCAGAGCGCCCCCCGGTCCCGCGGCTCCGGTGGACCTCCCGCAGACGTGCCTGCGGAGGGTCCGCTGGTCCCGCGGCTCTGATGGACCTCCCGCAGGTGCGCCTGCAGATGCTCCACCGAAGCCGCGGGACCAGTGGACCCTCCGCAGGCATGCCTGCGGGAGGTCCACTGGAGCCGCCTGCCGCCCTCCCGTGGCACGCTGCCTCAAGCGCGCGCTTGGCGCGCTGGGGTCTGGAGCCTGCCCTGGTTATAAAGTAGCTTCTGTATTTAATTTGTAGCCAAGATATTCAAGAGATTAATCTTAGTGGCAAATTATATTGAGGCCTACAACACCCTCAGAGCTCTGCAATTGGGTTTTATGTAACAGTTGGGCAAATACACAATATTAAGAAAACTTCATGAATCTTGATGAATCTGGGTTTGGGTGGACCTTTGCCCCTATATTTACTGGGGAGGGGTTTATGATTCAAGTAATAGCACAACTTATGTGCTGGGTGATCTATCATAAGCTTGTGTTTACCCATGTTTTCCCTCATAAGGCAATTACACTTCAATTGGCATAACCTGGTGGATTAGTTTTAATAATAAATTTGGCTTTAGTTGATTATTGCTACAGTACTATGGCTCTTTCATGAACTGTGACTTTGCACTAATTATTATAATATGTAATCTCTGATGGTCTTATTTATTTTTATTCCCTCCCCCCTTTTTTTCAAACTCCTTCCTGAAATAACTCAAAGGCTTCTACTGTATATGAACTATGTTTGTTAGCTATTTTATAACAAAATATTTGAAAGTAAACTTGGGTATAGTTACCATGTCTGTCAACCAGAGTGTTTGCATCAGTTATTAATAACACAATGAAATAGAAGTTGGAGTAGTGTACAGCAGTATTTAAGGTGACCTTCCTTTGGAATGATCTTGTATAGCAGTTCACTTCCTACATCGTGGGATAAGAGGGGAAACAGTATATTGAGGAAGAGAGAGAGCACAAGGCAGCTATTTCCAAACTGAGGATTTGTTACAGCTTTTACTGAATCCCTCTCCTCCATCTCCCCCCTCAAACTTCTGTGAGTGCAAAAGAATTGAAGGAAAATATTTCACTTTCATCTGCCTTCTGTCAGAAAATGTGTGTGTCCATTTTTGGGCTGGCAACAGGACATCTTTGGGTGTGCTGTACATTGTAAAGTTATGATTAGGGCCCTACCAAATTCACGGTCCATTTTGGTCAATTTCACAGTGTGACGTTCCTATCTGGTGTTATCTGGACTGGTGATCTGCTAGGTCACTCCAATCCTTGACTCTGGAAGCCAGCCTTACTCTGCTCTGCTGTGAGAACCCCCACTCCTGGGCTGTTCATGCACAGCCTCTGGCATGTAAGCTGCTCCCAGCTATTTGCAACTGAATGACACTAGCCAATATCTCCAGTCCCAGACCCAACCCTAGGAACCTCAGTCTTGCCATGTCCAGTTATGCCCACTGGACGCTGCAAGCTTATAGGAGTTTGTCAGTTTAACAGAGAAACTGATATGTACCAGGCTTGTTATCCCAAGGGGGAGCCTCTGACACCCTTCAAACCAAACACACTGGTTCAGGTAGAATAAACAAATAGATTTATTAACTATAAAGATAGATTTTAAGTGATTATAAGTCAAAGCATAACAAGTCAGATTTGGTCCAATGAAATAAAAGCAAAACACATTCTAAGCTAATCTTAACACTTTCAATGTCCTTACAAACTTAGATATCCTTACAAACAGCCTTCTCACCACAGGCTGGCTGGTTACTCTTCAGCTAAGCTCTCCCCTTTGATCAACGCTTCAGTCGCTTGGTGGTGATGTCTGTAGATGTAGGTGAAAGAGAGAGAGAGCGAGCATGGCAAATGTCTCTCCCTTTTATTGTGTCCTTTCTTCCCTCTTGGCTTTGCCCCCCTCCCCCTTCAGAGTCAGGAGAGCATTACCTCGTTGCAGTTCCAAACTGACCAAAGGAAGGGGGTGGCTCCCTCGAGAGTCTAACAGATTCTTTTGTTGCTTCCTAAGCCAGCGTCTCTTGTTCCTATGAGGCTGGGCTGGGTTTGTCCCATCCCTGCCCTGATGAGGTGTGAACTGCCTCTCTGTTCTTGGAGAGTTTTTGCCTGGGCTTGCTTTAAGCCATGAGGATACATTTTCATACTCATAACTATATATATGAAAATATGACCTGTAACATTACTGTGACAATTACTATAATATCACTATAACAACCATGCTCAGTGCATCATGAGCCTTCCAAAGACACCCGACATGACAAACTTTGCATTGGATACCACACAATCATTTTACAAGGATGAACATGGGGGTGCTGGGTGTTCCCCCAAGGTACAGAGCATCTCACACACAGTCACAGGATTTAAAAAATAGTAAATTTCATGATTTTAGCTATTTAAATCTGAAATTTCACAGTGTTGTAATTGTAGGGGTCCTGACCGAAAAAACAGTTGTGCGGCGGTCACAAGGTTATTGTAGGGAGGGTAGCGGTACTGCTACCCTTATTTCTGCCCTGCTGCTGGTGGCAGTGCAGAAGTAAGGACTGGGTCCTCTGTCAGAAGCTGCCGCTCTCTGGCTGCCCAGCTCTAAAGGCCGCAGCACAGAAGTCAGGATGGCATGGTATGGTATTGCTACCCTTACTTCTATGCTGCTACTGGTGGGGTGCTGCCTTCAGAGCTGGGCACCTGGCCAACAGCTGCTGCTCTCCGGCCACCCAGCTATGAAGGCTGCACAGAAGTAAGGGTGGCAATACTGCAACCACACTAAAATAACCTTGTGACCCCTCTCCCCTCTGCAACTCCCTTTTGGGTCAGGACCCCCAATTTGAGAAATGCTGGTCTCCCTGTGAAATTTGTGAAAAGACCAGATTTCACAGTCCATGGCGTGCTTTTTATGGCCGTGAATTTGGTAGGGCCCTAGTTATGATATTCACCAAAAAAATCAAGACAGTACTAAAGGACATGAACCTCAATGAAAACTGTAAATGATAGCAGCACAAGTTGAATCTTGCCCTATAGCATTTTCTTTGGAATGTGTTCCTGCCAAGTTTCAGCCTAAGAAAACATAGTTTTGAAGCAGAAATTCTGGTTGCTGAGGAGGTAAAGATAAGTGCATAAGATGCTAAACAACAAGCTATATCAGGGTTTCTCAAACTAGGGCTGCTGCTTGTGTAGAGAAAGCCTCTGGTGAGCCGGGCTGGTCCGCGCCACTTCCAGCAGCTCCCATTGGATCAGAGCAGCGATCCACGGCCACTGGGAGCCGCGATCAGCCAGACCTGCGGACAGGGCAGGTAAACGAACCGGCCCGGCCCACCAAGGGCTTTCCCTATACAAGCGGCGAACCCTGTTTGAGAAACCCTGAGCTATATACTGATGATGAAATATACCAGCCTTGGAAACTCAACTAGATTTATTTAATCAGTTTAGTAATTTAGGATTGTATTATATTTCTAAATTAAGAAATTATATATTTCTATTCTATTTCTTAATTAAGGATCATATTACATCACCCTTGCTTGTGCTATTACTTTATTCCATTAGTAATCCTCCCATTGATTTTCTTAGCGTACCACAAGAATACTAAAAAAAAAATGCTCCGCAATGTGTACCAGCGGCTTGCAAATGTCAGGTTCTGGTTTTAACTTTTAAAGCCATAAAAGGCTTAGGATCTGCCTACCCATTAGATCAGCTCTCTCTATGCCATACTGTCATAGTAGCAATCAGCAGAGGTGGTTGAACTGGAGCCCTTTTGATATAAATCAAGGAGAAACTGACTGATCCCCAGCCTGAAATAGCCCAGATCCGAGGATCGTCAGGGCACACTGCAAAGCCTAGCATTTCCCTCGGTCAGCTGACTATGGGGTTTGTTTCCTGGCTCACTGGTGGTTCATCATCTTAAATTGTACAGTTTCACTTAGAATGTATTTTAACTATACCAGGGGAGTAAAGAGCATGCAAGTAAGAGACCTTTTAGCATTTATAGAAATCTAGATAAATAATCTAACCATAAAAGCTTTTTATGTTCCTAGGAATGCTTTGACTTGCAGGGCCGGATCTTGCAAGCTGATGACTACCTCCTGGTGACATGCCAAACACCTGTCACTCACTGACATAAAAAAGAATTGAGCATGCTCAGTGTCTGAAGGCTTGGGCTCCTTATATGATACTGAAAAGGTAAGTGTCTTATTTTCATCCAAATCTTTCAAATTCCAGTGCCCATGTACATACAAGGACATATGTTACTCCCACTGAAATGGCTGGTAAAACTTGCGTTAACTACAGTGGAAGCAGGATCAAGCAAAGCAAGCACAAATAACTTAATGCATTATAAGTTTTGTCATTACTAAATAAATGTCAATAATTATAATTAATAAAAGTCCAAGTCTTTAGGGTTGAGGTATGAAGCTTCTAGCTACAACAGTCCATGACAAGCTATTTGTGCAGTAATAAAACTAAGGAGCCACGTTGACATCCTTTGGGCTGCATGTTAGACTCTGTAGAACAATTTCTAGGGAGCATATTTTAGGAACTAGAAATCTGCAGTCTCTGAAGTCACAGCAGTGAATCAGGAAATTCACATTTTGACAATTAGGTGAGCAGAGCACACATCCTGGAAAATAATACAGGAGCACTCCAGCTAAGAGCTTGGTTCAATTAAGATTTAAAGCCAACAAGGATGTCATGGATCCACAGGCCTGGTCTATGTCCCAGCCTGTAACCAGTCTCTTGGGAGTCAGTCACCTCTTTAATGTGCCAGGCCCCAAATCTGAGACCCAGCCTTCATCACCAGTAATTCCTCTCTCTCTCTCTCTGGCTCCCTACAGTGAATCCAGCTGAGCCAGAGTCCTGTGGGAGACTTGTACTGTAGCTTATCAGGGTGCAATGCTCTCAGTGAGTATTTGCAGTGACACCAGGCAGTCTTTCCAAAACAAGGTAACGGTTTATTAGTCACCTGCTGAAAGTCTTTAGATTAGCACAGAGAGGCAGAGGTTAAACCATAGTCCATTCTGGCCAGGCAGTGCCACAAGCCAGCTAACCTGTAATGGACTCCAGCTCCAGCGCTCCCTCCCCTGTCTCTTTGTCCTTAGTCCCATGTGAGAGAGCAACTGAGTTTCTCCCCAAAGAGAAGCTCTTATTCTATCCACCTGACCTGACACCTTTTCTCCTTGGTTTTCCTGTTCAGTTTGCATATCATGTCTGTGGGGGTTTCCTGTTTTTAGGTGTTGATTGTTCAGTGGCTGGGGGGCCTCCTTGTTTTCCTGGATCCTCTGTTAATTTGCATCAGTTTTTTAATGATCCAGCCACTCCACCCAGACAGCTAGGTGACACACATACCTCCTGTCTCCTGTGCTGTTCCAGGAGCCCTGTTCACCTTTTTGCTCCCACTGGGTAGCAATGTGCAGTGCAGAGGAAATTGAGGCATGCATCAGAATCATAAAAATATTACAGAAAATTTTTCACTTCATCACTAAGGGTTTGCAGTTAGAGTTGATCAGCAAAAAATTATGAAAAGATACATTTTGTTTGTTCTGCTTGGGTTTTTGTTTGTTTATTTACCCTAGATTAGGTGACACTCCTGATATTTTTATTTCTGCTGCAGAACTTTCTTAAAGGTATGAGAAGTTTGTGAAAAAGTGGCAATGGTGTTGAAATTAAGTCATCCTTTCTTCCAAATACTCATTAGACAATTAGAGTTAAACAGGCATTAACAAAAAAAGTTTTACAATGTCGGACAAAAATATCTTCCCTCTCCATTTCACTTTCCATTCTTACTGTTGTCATCGTTTTACTAGTTCTCCCATAACCAGGGTCTTCCAGGATAGAAATTCAGGTGTTGTATACATTTTTAGTGAAGTTTGTCATGCATTAGACATCATAAAGCTGAAACAAAGGTCAAAACTTGTTTCCTTGCAATTCACCTTTAACACCAAAGGTAGACGAGAGTCTGGAGGGTAGAGTTGACAAGTTTGGTGATACTATTGTACCTTCTATGGGTCATCTCAATTATCACTTCAAAGGTTGTTGTTGTTTTTTTCTCCTGCTGCTGATAGCTCATCTCAGTTGATTGGACTCTTACAGTTGGTATGGGTACTTCCACCTTTTCATGTTCTCTGTATGTATAAATATCTTCTGTCTGTGTGTTCCACTCTATGCATCCGAAGAAGTGAGCTGTAGCCCACGAAAGCTTATGCTGAAATAAATTTGTTAGTCTCTAAGGTGCCACAAGTACTCCTGTTCTTATTGTACATCAGTTTATCATGCAAATTCTATGTTGCTAATCAAATCTTGGAAATCCTTTTTCTAAAATATAAACTTGGTTTCATGAAATTGCAGAAACACCTCAAAACTACAACCCCTATCTCTTTCCAAGTGATTTTCCTATAACCTGTCCCTGTACAACATTAAGGACAAATCATGACACAATTTTAACATTGGTTATAAGTACAATGCAGAAAGACAAGAAATATGCTTCATTTTCTGCATCTATTCTCTATTAGGAATTTTATGCCAAAGAATTTACTTATCATTAGACATGAGACATGACATGTCTAGCCTATTAGTAAACAAACAATCTTTCCCCATCCAAAGAGTAATGGAAATCAATGTAGTTTAATCAACCAGGTGATAAAAATGTTATTTCAGAGACTTGGATTGTTTACATTCCTCTTAAGTATCCTACTGTAAAATTTGCTAAATGAATGCTTCTCTTCAGAAGAGTTTTATATTTTGTTGTTGCATCTGCTTGTCTGGCCTCTGTGTAATAAAACAAAACAAAAACAAAACAAACACAGAGAGAAGCCACAACTTGTGAAGTCAAGCAAAGCTTTGAATGAATTTCTTTCTGTTCTCTAATCACCAAGAGTGAAGTGATGGCCCTCTGTTCAGGGTGGAATGTCCCCATAGGTGATAAAATATTTCCTCATAGAAGGTTTTATAACCAAATTAGAAATTCACAGTGTAAGAATCTGTTTTTACTGTCACAAAGGTCAAAATCTTCAAGGTGAACACCTGAAGTGTCACATTCTAATAACTGCAGCTGCGTCCAGTCTAAAGCCTCCCAGCTGCTGTTTCATTGACAGTTTGTTGGTATATGGTGAGTATCCTATAGCGAAGTCTTCCAAAAGCCAAGCTTGCCTTTCAGATTCTAATTGATATTTCTTGATCCAAGGAACTGTCACTTGAGATGGTACTGCCAAGGTATGTAAAGTGATTAATGTGCATTAATTTTGTACCATCAGTGGTGATTTCTTTATGATGGTGGTTGATGGGACTGCTTGGAAGAGGACTTCATTTTTTTCCAGACTAATGGTGAGTCCAAACTGTTTAGTTGCTTTTGAGAACCTGTCAAGGATAAGCAGTAGGTCACTTTCACAATCATTCACAAAAAATACTTCACATATGAGTTCCTCTAGAACTTTTGTCTTTGCAATAAGCCTTCAGAGACTGAAGAGTTTTCCATCAGTTCTGTACCTTACGTAGATGCCCTTTTGAAGATTGTTAACTGCATAATTCAGAACAGCTGCAAAGAAGAGACCAAAGAGGACTGGTGCCAGCACACAGCCTTGTTTCACCCCCATTAAATTGATTAGAGAGACCACCATCTGACAGTACTTGACCAGTCATGTCTTTGTAAAATTGAGATACGATGTTACATTTGGTGGGCCAGCCAAAATTTCATAGAATTTTCCAGTGGCCCTTTCTACTCACAGTGTTGAACACTGGTTTTTAGATCAATGAAGACCGCATACAGTTTTGTTCAATGCATGTCTGTGGTGCTTTGACCTGATTTAAATCCACATTGGACATCTAGTAGAAGCTTCTCCAATACTGTTTTGACACGTCAGCTGAGCAGAATATAAGCAACGATTTTACCACCTGCAGAGAGATTGCTGGAACTGCCAATGTCCTATAACTGAGCAAAATTATCACTGAAGTCATAGGCCTTACCATACTTGTCAGGTCAGCGACTGATCTACCCTAATGGTGGCTAATAATTTTACTAAAAGATACTTCATACGGTGTAACAAGAAGCCCTGAAGTGGGAAGTTATGGAATAATGTTCCCATATGGGAAGATTCATCTCAGTTCAAGAGAAGAGGTTGCCCCTATATTTTCAAGCTTGATTTACATTATTCTATGTTGCTTCATACTGTTTGTTCGTTTTACATTGAAGCAAGAGGCTTTCATTGCTTCAAATGAAGGTGTGAAAAGTGCAGAGTAGTAATTTAAGTTTTTAATATTGTAAGCTATAAAAAACAAATTTTTAAGACATAAAAACCTTTCCAAAATCATATTCATATGCAATTTTATTTGGATAAAATAAAAAACAAAGCATTGAAAAAATACATCAGGCCTAATTGCTGCAATTTTGGTGAAGGTAAAATTTCCATTTAAAACAATGAGTGTTGCCTGCCTGAAAATACAAGAACAGAATCAATTTATTTTTCTTCAAATACAAATTTAGGTGCCTAATTATGTTGAACATGAACAAGCATGCTTAAGATGGCCTTTCTTCTAGCCTGGGGGTGGCCAACCTGAGCCTGCGAAGGAGCCAGAATTTACCAATGTACATTGTCACAGAGCCACAGTAATACATCAGCAGCCCCCGCATCAGCTCCCCCCACCCTCGGCTCCCAGCACCTCCCACCCACCGGCAGCCCCGCCGATCAGTGCCTCCCCCTCCCTCCCCACACCTCCCAATCAGCTGTTTCATGGCGTGCAGGAGGCTCTGAGGGGAAGGGGGGAGGAGCGAGGGCACTGCAGGCTCAGGGGAGTGGGTAGGAAGGGGTGGAGTGGGGGCAGGGCCTGTGGCAGAGCTGGGGGTTGAGCAGTGAGCTCCCCCCAACACATTGAAAAGTTGGCAACTGTAGCTCCAGCCCCGGAGTCGGTGCCTATACAAGGAGCCGCATATTAACTTCTGAAGAGCTGCATGTAGCTCCGGAGCCACAGGTTGGCCACCCCTATTCTAGCCATACCCAGGGCCGTCCTTACCCATACGCAAAGTACGCAGCTGCATAGGGCACCAGGAAATTTGAGGCATGAAATTTCCTGGTTCCCTGTGCAGCTGTGTGCTGCTCCAGCCCCTGCTCTGCCTCTTCCCCGGGGCCCCTGCCCTGCTCTGCCTCCACCCCAGCCCCACCTCTTCCTAGCCCTGCTCTGCCCCAGCCCTGCCCCCACTCCCCTGAGCTCTGCAGCAGGGCCGGGCCTGCATTCATTTGTAGCGGGAAGTGCAGCAACCCGGACCCAGCCACACCGCTGGTTGAGTGCTGGGGGGTGGTTCCCCCTGCTCTCCAAGCCAGCTCCACCCCCCAGCAGAGGCCTGGGTCCCCACACACACACCCTCCCCATGGGTAGGCTGCATAGGGGCCCAGAATTGCTAAGGATGGTGTGACATTATTGACATAATCTGGGACCATATAGAACATGGCTGCAACCGAAGCCCTGTGGTGGCACCGAAACTTGTATAAAGGGGGTCAAATGAAGTGTCTAAGACAAGATTATGGTTTGCTGGTTATAATTATGGTGTCTATATGCATGTATCATTTTTGTAGTTGAAGTTATGAATATTGGCTCTATACTGTCTGTACTTCAAATTTATGCTATGCTTCTGGGTGACATCCCAGACAAGTTGGTGTTAGCTCTGCCTAGCTTGCTTGATGGCCCATTAAGGACCATCAGCTATACAATTGACCCATTGAGAGAAGGCAGATATGCCTTGTAACTCAGCAAAGTATGCAGGAACTTGTCCATGTGACTCCAGACTCCATTTTGCTGTAATTTTCCACAGTAAGAACAAAGAGGTGTTCTTACACCTGGAAAAGACTATAAAAGGCTGATGCCTCATCTCCATCCTGTCTTCAATTCTGTTTCTTACCTCTGGAGGGACTTTTTGCTACAAACTGAAGCTCTGAACAAAGGACTGAATGACCCATTCCAGTGGGGGATGTACTCCAGAGACTTGATTTAAAGCTGCAGTTTATTTCATCACTGCTACAAGCCTGAACCAAGAACCAAGAACTTTGCCATTACTGTATGTAATTGATTCCATTTAACCAATTCTAGCTCTCATCTATATCTTTTCCCTTTTATGAATAAACCTTTAAATTTTAGATTCTAAAGGACTGGCAACAGCGTGATTTGTGGGTAAGATCTGATCTGTATATTGACCTGGGTCTGGGGCTTGGTTCTTTGGGATCAAGAGAACCTTTTTTTAATTTTACTGGGGTGTTGGTTTTCATAACCATTCATCCCCATGACGAGTGGCACTGGTGGTGAAACTGGGAAACTGGAGTGTCTAAGGGAATTGCTTGTGTAACATGTTGTTATACCAATATAATAAAAACCAGCAGGATCTTATTAAGAGGGATAAGGCAAAGATGCCACATTTATTGTAAATACCATAACAAAACAAAAAACAATGTTTTTCTACTTGTTTCTATTACTACTTATTCCTTATACACACACACACATATTCATTCACACAATCATTCATTCAGGTTCTGTATAGATGTTATAGTTACCAGCCTAGATGTTGCTCATGCCAAGTTACTGGCCAGGTATCTTGGTCATGAGGATGGAGCCGAGTCTGTGTCAGATGCATCTGATGCTCCTGGAGGTTGGTATCAGAACCATAGACTCAAAGTCCTCAGTCTTTAGAGTCCAGTTTTATAGGAATTTATTCCTATGTCAGTTCATGAGAGTTGCTTCATTTTGCTGTTGCTAAATCAATCAGCAGGTGGCTGGCTCCATGTTAATAGGTGTTTTGTTTTTCCTTCCTTTGAGGTGTGGTGGGTGGATTCCAGTTTGCCCTCCGGGGGTCATCTGGTTGATCCCACTTGACACCTTCTTCAGCCGACACTGAATTCTTCAGGCTAGTGACTCCCTAACCATTCAGTCACATACATTCTCTATCTTAATCTATTTCACTGTCTCTTTACTTTATGGGGTGTTACCAATTTATGTGAGACTCCCTGTCTTTTAACAAGCAAAGATAAAGTGAGATGAAAACTTACAGAGGGTGGGGGTCTCTATCTATACACTATAACAGCTACTGTTTTGGCTTACTTAGAGATAATTAATGTTTAACAAGTTTTATACAAAGTATTTCTTTGAGCTTAACAAGTTTTATACCAAGTATCTCTTTGAGCAGGCTTTACACAGACACAGCTGGTGGCTTGCAGGTTAGAGGCTAAATGCTGGGAATCACAAATTTACTTCTAACATAAATCTTAAGTTATAAAGTATCAATTAACAATAAATTATTTCTAACAATAAATCATTTTTCATATAAACCATGCTCAATATAAACCTTCTTTAATATCCCTACAATGTGGTTAGCCAGGGGGGTGATACCAAAGTCCTCTTTGTCTGGCTGGTTTGGTTTAACTTAGAGGTGGAAAAACGCCAGCCTTGGGCTGTAACTGCCCTGTTTTAAGTAATTTGTCCTGAATTGGCACTCTCAGTTGGGTCCCGCCAGAACCAGCATCGTTACAGACGGCCCTGGCCATACCCACTTATATTTGTGGCTAGTTAGGCATCCAGAAGGTTTAAATTTCTTCAGAGCAACATACTGAAAATATTTAAGTGTGCACTAATACAATTACACACTATCAGATTGAAAATTTAGACCTCAGTGTCTGCAGTTATATGTCACTCATCACTACTGATGAAGGGCTCTAGATATATGTCCAGCAGGGTCAACAAGTTTTAGGAATATTAGAAAAAGAAAACCCCAACAAAGAATAATTCAGCAGTTTGCCAAAGCCTTCAAAGATTGAGTTTTAAAAAGATGAAGTGTCAGACTTTTGACTGACGTTCTGTACACATGTAGAGTCTGGAGTCAATGGGGAGAAGAAGCTGCTGTCCCCCATGCTCCCTCCTTTAATCCCTGGACTACAGGCATGTCTAGAATTAGAGAGCAGAGAGAACGTAGTCACCTGTGAGTTAAGATTACACTATGTATCACATCAAAACAAGCCATAAAAGCGAGGAAATAACCACTTAAATAATGCAACTTCCCCGTTTCTCATCTATAATCCACCTTCCAGTTCCCCTTCTCAGCCTCAGCTACTCCCCATTACGCCACCTACAGCAGACATATTTCCACTCTTATCCTGAAAAAGGAGTGGCTGCCCTTGAGCTCTGACCATCCTTGTTGGCAATATGTTCCTGTACTGCAGTGACTAATATAGGATTGGGGTGTGTGGCTTTCAAAAGTTATATTGTATACACCAGGGGTCGGCAACCTTTGGCATGTGGCTTGCAGGGTAAGCACCCTGGCAGGCCGGGCTGGTTTGTTTACCTGCTGCGTCCACAGGTTTGGCCGATCGTGGCTCCCACTGGCCGCGGTTCGCCGCTCTGGGCCAATGGGGGCGGCGGGAAGCGGCGCAGGCCGAGGGATGTGCAGGCCGCCCTTCCCACAGCCCCCATTGGCCTGGGATGGCGAATCACAGCCAGTGGAAGCCGCGATTGGCTGAACCCATGGACGCAACAGGTAAACAAACCGGCCCAGCCCGCCAGGATGCTTACCCTGATGAGCCGTGTGCCAAAGGTTGCCGACCCCTGGTATACACTTTGAGCTGAAAAAAAAATGAGGACATTTTCTGGCACAACTTGTTTTTCAAAACAAACTGTTTCAATGTCTAATTTCAAAATGAACCACTGAGTTTTGAAACTGTCACTTTGAATCACATTTCATTTAGAAATGACAACTTGAAACATTTAACTTGACTCGAATTTGTTTCAGTTTTTCATTTTGGCAAGAAAAACCAAAAAAAACCCAGTTTGCATTCAAAAGGAAATTACTTTTTTTCAAGATTTTTCAGTTCAGCTACTGAACAAATAAATACATAAATAAATAAATTATTCACTCAGCTCTCCTTCCTAATTCATGTAACAAGGAACTAAAACACATTCTCTTCTCAATACTGACTGCAACACTATATAATAGCCTGCAGAGGTACTACAAATCAGAATTTGCAGTTTATTGATAGTACAGGAAGGAAAAATTTGCACACCATGGACCAGATTCTAGTCTCAGTTTTCCCCACTGAGTGAGGTTTCATTTATGTAAAAGACAGCAGAATTCCACTCCAACCACTGAAATCTAGGCCTAGTTATTCTGAATATAATATTCATTACCTTGTGAAGAATTTGTTAAAAAGGAAGTGCTTGAAATATTTATCTAGATTGTTTTACTATTCAAAAAAATGTAATACTATTCATAATAGCTCACTCATTCTAGAATGTGATGAGGTAATCTATACTGTACAATTAATTACAACTTGTATGATGGCAGATGCTCTATAGCTATATGTAAATTAGATATCTTCAGGTATCTGTTGTGAGGGCTATATCATGGTTTGATCATTATCCATAAAAGTACACCGAAATATGCATTTTACAGTAATTATATGCCTTTAAGACTAAGGCTATTGAAATAGTTTCACAGCATGCGCCAAAATGATTATATAACAGGGAAGTTGGTAAAATAGTCATTATTTCTAATTATCTTAGAATAAAATTAACATCTCAGTTTAATGCTTACATATAATATTTAAAATTGTTTAATATGAGACGTTATATGGCACAGTGCTATTATGAAACATAAACATGCATAATGAAGTCTTTGTAACTTCTTGCTTGTTCTGTGTTACTCTTTATATAAGAAATCTGTACATCAAGTTAAATTGAGAATCAATCTAATGGCAGCTCTTACATCAAAGTGAATAGGAATGCTCAACTGTTTCTGAATCAGGAGAAAGTATATTTGGAGTTGACATAATAGAATTAGCATGGCACTCTGTAATGCTTTGCAGTGAAAGTGACATTAAGATTAGACCTGGGTGAAATTTTTTCAGTGAGTAAAAATGCAGTTTCAGCCAACTCAAAACAATTAACGCATTTGTGTTGAGGTCACTGAATAGTTTTGACAAAACTGAGAATATTGAAATGTTTCAGAAATGTCAAAATAAAATGTTTCATTTCAACCTGACTCAAATGTTTTTCTTTCCATTTCAGGCACTTGGACAAAAGCAAAAGAATAGATTAGCAAAACAAGGAGAAGGGTGACCATCCTTGTAATCTTTAGCCCAGTGGTTAGGAAACTCACCTGCATTGTAGGAAATCCAGATTCAATTTCCCCTTCATTTGGAGATGGGTTTTAAACTTAGGGAGGGCTAGCCTGCTAAACCGAGCACTGTGAGTTCAATCCTTTAAGAGGCCACTTAGGGATCAGGGCAAAATCAGTACTTGGTCCTGCTAGTGAAGGCAGGGGGCTGGATTCAATGATCTTTCAGGGTCCCTTCCAGTTCTGTGAGATACATATATCTCCATATATTTATTATACATTACAACAGAGTACCCTAGCCACTGGGCTATGAGCTATTTTGGTATGGCTTTTTCTCACTCTCTCCTGTTGAAGCTGTTCCATTTCTTATAAATCATCACTGGAGTAGGGACTTGAATATGGGTCTCCTACATCCTCCGTGACTTGAGTGCCCTGACCATCAGGCGCTAGAGTCATTATCATACTCTTTCCTGGGCTCAATCACTATTCATTGTCATTCATAATGGCAGTAGTCATTGGGACAGAGAAAGAAAGTGAGAATGACTCTATAGTCTAATAGAGCAACAAGGTGGATGGGGTAATCTCTTTTACTGGACCAACTTCTAAAGCCTAGTGGTAGAGCACTCTTCTGCACTTTGTGAGAACGATGTGAAAAGAAGAGGGGGAAATTGAACCCAAATCTCCTATATCCTGGATGAGTTCCCTAACCACTGGGCTAAAGGTTATAAGGGAGGCCACGTCTTCCCCTGTCCCCATCATTTAGTTAATCTCGTCCACCTTTCGTCAAAATGCCCCAAATCGAAACATTCCTAATTTGGTTTATTTTGGATCTGACTCAATCTTTTTTGACGTTTTGATTCACCAAATTTTTTTGAAATTTTTCATTTTTGATTTTACATTAAACAAAACTTTTTTTAAATCCTTTTTTGGAATTTCTAGCAAACCAAAAATCCATTATTTGTCCAGGTCTACTGATGATCTTTTATACTGGGGTAATACTTACCTACTAGCCACCTCACAATGCTGTTGTCACTGATAATATTAAGCATACTCCTGATTCTGCAACTGGATCAGGGCAGGAAAATATTTGTACTTTCATGGAGCCCCATTGACTTGAGTAGTGCAAAGGTCCACCTGCAAGATCTAAACTACAGGACTGTTGTCTATGTTTGTAGAGTGCTATATAAATGCTAGTAATTAGTATTAGAGAAAGAAAAAGAAGAAGCACCTTGAGACACAATGGAATACAGGTAGAAGCAATGGTAACAGAGAGGTGAGACTGGAGCAGACATGTGAGAGCTCAGAAGTAGGTGAGTAAGGGTGAGAAAGAGAGAACAACATGGGAGAGAGCCAGGTCCTGACAGTAGTGTGTATGTGTATAGGAGAGGAGAGGAGAGGAAATGATGAGGGGATGCTACTTTTCAAAAAAAAAAGATGAAAGAAAAGAGAAAATTGCATGCAGATGTCCAGAATGAATCAGACATGGAATAAGAAAATGAGTACAGAGAAAGAGAAAAGTAAAGGCTACAAGAAATGCACAGCTTCTAGGTTGTTAAATTTTATTTACGGTATTCGGGATCATTTATTTTATTAGACTTCCCTGGGACCATCCCATGGTAAACCCAGGGCTGGCACCAGGGTTTTTGCCACCCTGAGCAGCAAAAAAAACAAAAAAAACCCCAAACACACAATCGCGATCAGCTCTACCACCGCCACTTCAGTCTTCGGCGGCAATTTGGCAGCTGGTCCTTCTCTCCGAGAGGGAGTGAGGGACCCGCCGCCAAATTGTTGCCAAAGAGCTGGACGTGCTGCCCCTCTCCGTTGGCTGCCCCAAGGACCTGCTTGCTGGGCTGGTGCCTGGAGCAGGCCCTGGGTAAACCTTTGTAAATGCTCCTCTAAATTTGTGCTGTATTGGTACAGTAATACCATCCACCAGTTTTGGTTCCAAGAGAAACAGAAACCCTCTACACCACATAGCAAATATCCTATTTCCAGATCTAGTTCAGCCACAGTCCAAGACAGCAGAAAACTTATCCTAATAACTGATTTCACAAGACTTCCAACATTCAGAGTGGTGGTAATTTTGCAGGATCTTTTTACATTTCTAGATTAGGGTATGAAATTTGGTAATAACAGCTGATAAAATTTCTGCACCATCTATCCACCTAATCTTTATTCAGTTTCAGTCTAAGTGCCAACCCCTATTCTAAACCTAAATTTTTGGTTTAAAATACCATTTATTTGGCTCATCTTTAATATAGCATCAACTCTTTCTTTTATAACTAATATCAAACCTTGTACGACACAGCTGCAGAGCACTCTGCAAAAGGTGGGCTTAGCAGGAAATTCAGAGTGAAATGCTAGTAAAAACAAAATGGATATATTATGTTGAAGCAGCATAGCTTTACCAGTCCCTCTCTGTAAGGAGTCTTCACTGTGCAAATAGCAAAGCAATGCAACAAACAATGAACAGTGGGTAGAGCTCAGGTCTGTCCCCGCCCCCCATCATATCTTTTTAAAAAACAAAGACATTGCTAATGGCTAATTTTATGTCTGCATTGTTCTTGTCAAGATATTTCTGATGTAAAAAGATGTTTTCTGTAGACTCCTAACTTCAATAAATCTGTTCATTAACTCCTTTATTAGTAAGAACAGTCTCAGGAAAGAGACTGTAAAATCAACAGAAGTTGTATTCTTCTACAGCTTGTCTATATCCTCTACTATACTGCCAGAAATTTTAAAAATAACTTCAGAAACAAATGAGAAATAAGGTATTTCTTAAGCTAAGAAATTTCTCACTAGGATTATGTCTTCCTATCTGTACTGCATGGAAAACTATATAAATGGAGTTTGAGAACTAAGATATATTGGCTGTCGTCATCATTGTTAAAAAAACTGGTCTATCATATTAATCACCTCACTCTTTGAAGAAAGTATTATAAATCCATACAGAGGGATTGATTCTGATGTCCACTGACTACATTAGAAATACTCCTGATTTACACCAGGGCACACTCCAAAGCTTACTGACTCAGACTTTTGGGAAGTGGGTGGTATTTGTGATAAGGGAACAATGGCCGGCTTATTTTTGGGTTTCAGAGGGAGGAGCAGCTTCTAACTTAATTTTTTTCTAGGCAATTGTATTTTTCATTTATGCCAGGGGCATCTAAGACCTAGCAGAGCTACTTAAAATGTGCATTAGAATTCAGAATAAATATGGGACTAATTAATACTTTTCAAAGAATATATGGATGTAAAGTGGGCCTGCTCCCAGTTGGGCTATAATGGGGAAAACAAAATCATAGTAAAAAAAAATACATAAGATTTCACAGTTGTAAAACCCAAGAGGAGAAATTCTTCAGTATTCATAGGCCTGGTCTACACTAGGACTTTAATTCGAATTTATCAGCTTTAATTCGAACTAACCGCTCAACCGTCCACACCAGGAAGCCATTTAATTCGAACTAGAGGGCTCTTTAGTTCGAATTTGGTACTCCACCCCGGCAGGTGGAGTAACGCTAAATTCGCACTTGCTAGCTCGAATTAGGCTTGGTGTGGATGCTAATCGAACTTAGCAGCTCCGGGAGCTATCCCACAGTGCACCACTCTGTTGACGCTCTGGACAGCAGTCCGAGCTTGGATTCTCTGGCCAGCCACACAGGAAATGACCCGCGAAAATTTGAATTAATTTTCCTGTCTGGGCGGTTTGAATCTGACGTTCTGGTTGCACATCGGGGCGAGCTCCGCAGCACCTGCAACGATGCAGAGCTCTCCAGCAGAGGAGTCCGGGCAATCCCAGAATAGAAAGAGGTCCCCAGCATGGACTGACCGGGAAGTCCAGGATCTGATCGCTGTGTGGGGCGAGGAGTCTGTGCTTTCGGAGCTGCGCTCCAACAAGCGGAACGCGAAGACCTTCGAGAAGGTCTCTAAAGCCATGAAAGAGAAAGGATACAGCCGGGCTGCGATGCAGTGCCGCGTGAAAGTGAAGGACCTAAGACAAGGGTATCAAAAGTCAGAGCGGCAAACGGACGCTCCGGAGCCCAGCCCCAGACATGCCGCTTCTACGAGGCACTGCATGCCATTCTAGGTGGGTCTGCCACCAGTGCCCCACCAGTGACGGTGGACTCCGAGGACGGAATAGTGTACCGGGACAGTTCCTCCTCCGTGTTCGCCGATGGGGAAGATGAGGAAGGGTCTTTTGAGGACGGCGCAGGCGACATCGAACCCACTCCCGCTTTCCCTGACAGCCAGGATCTCTTCATCACCCTCACAGAGATCCCCTACCAACCGTCCCCGCCCGTTAACCCGGACTCGGAATCAGGTCAGGCGGTAAGTGCTACAAACAGGGAAACATTTATTTTTTTAAGAAACAGGGATATATATAAAAAATAGAAATACTATATAAAAATTTTTAAATATGAAACTATACAAACAGCAGGTCTACACATATAGGAATGGAGCAATAGTCCTCTGGGGATAGTTCAAAAAAGCTCTCAGAGAGCAGCTGGAAAAGCCTCAGCAAGAGGTTTCTTGGGAGAGGTGCTTTATTGGGTGCTCCGTTGAAGCACACTCTTCCGCGCCATGCCATCCTCAGGTACAGGGGGACCATCGCCTCTACGAGCATGGCAGCGTAGGGTCCTGGTCTGTGCAGGGCTTCTGTTAACATCCGCTCTCTGTGTGCGCCTGACACGCCTCAGGGTGATGTCGTTGTGGAAGTGCTGCATCTAATTAGTGGAATTAGTGTACTGTTACTATTGTGCATGGTAGACTTTTACTTTGCATAAGAATGACCCTCGCTTAACAGAGTTTTACTTTGCATAAGAATGACCTCGCTTAACAGAGTTTTACTTTGCATAAGAATGACCTCGCTTAACAGCCACGTGTTGCAGGCCTCAGAGGAAAAGCATACAGGGTCTTTCCTGCTCACTGGCGGGAGATGCCGCATAACGCTCATCTTTTCTGCTTTGCACATTGCCTCCAGCAGGAGAGCACAGCTAAGCACTAACTGATAAGCACTCTGTACTGTAAGGCTTACCAGGACTTTGTGCAAGAGGGATGCAGCTGTCTCTCCTCGCTTGTGCGCTATCCAGTGCAATCGCGCCGCCAATGAGAGCGTATTCCGAAATCTCGGACTAGTTCCGAGATCTCCTGAGACTTGGTTCCCTGTTTGGTCTTCTTAACTGAAAATGACTAGACTGTGTTTACTGTTGGCAAACATGTATTTGTTCAAGGAAATCACCTACTTTTTCGCATCACACAGCTTCGGCTCCTTCCCGGACTGCCCCGCCATCCCCCTCGCAGAGGCTGGCTCAGATTAGACACCGAAAGAAAAAGACAAGGGACGACATGTTCCAGGAACTGATGGCCAGCTCCAGAGCGGAGGCGGCAGAGCAGAGACAGTCGAGGGAGAGCCTGTGTCAGCAGCATCGCACACACCTGGAACGGGAGGATAGGTGGCAGCAGGAAGACCAGCAGGCGACTCAAACGCTGCTTGGTCTAATGAGGAGCAAACGGAGACGCCCGCGCCTTGTAGATGTTCTGCAAGACCGCAGTCAGGAGGAGAGAGCCCCCCTGCAGTGCATCTGCAACCGCCCTCCAACGCCAAGAAGTCCTGTCCCCCCCTCACCCAAAGTGACAAGACGGAGGGGCGGTAGGGGCCGTGAGAACTGTCCCTGCACCGCAGCACACCGATAATGTTCGAGACAACTGTCGCGCTGTAAATTTGTACAAGCTCTTTCCTTACAGCATCAACCAGTCCCAACTCCAAGTTCAAACCCCCCACTGTGTATTACATTATTAAAAGCGGTTTGGTGTTACTGACTGTTTCCGTCACGTTTCTGGTGTCAGAAGACTTTCTGTTGTTCTGTGGGGGTGGGGGGGGAATTGTAATGTCAGTGCATAGCCCACAGTGCCATGCTACAGACTTGGCTGCAGGGTCAACTGCAGGGCACACACAGACTGCAGTCACTAGGCACCAGGGACAGTCTGTGTGGTGTATGCTGCCCGGTCTTTCCTTGATGTGTATGCTTGTGCAGGGTCCTGGTGCCTGACATCCCCGAATGTAAAGGCAGGCTTCCCTTCACATGCACTTGGATCCTCACGATCCTCCCCGGTGCCCTGAGCCCCAAAAAGAGACCTCATCCAGGGGCAGATACTCACCCTTCCCCACACCCTCACCCCTTCCAACGCCCAAACCCACAGCCGTCATGGTAACCCCTATCCAAAGACGGCACCCTCGCCTCTTCCTGCAAACCCACCCATCAGTGCACACCTTAACCAGCACAGAATGCTTCCATGTTTCAACGAAGAAACAGAAATGCAAAGTCAACGGAAGATTTATTATTAATTACTAAAACATGTCCTTAGTTTTAAAACGTCCTTGGGAAGTGGGGGAAACTTGGTTTATGATCAGGCTCTCTTAAAATCTAGTGGACAGTCACAGGTTACCCTGCTCTGCGAGGAAACTCGCTTTCAAAGCCTCCCTGATGCATATCGCTTCCCGCTGGGATATTCTCTCAGCACGGGTGTCTGGCTGATCGTAAACAGCAGCCAGGCGATTTGCCTCAACCTCCCAAGCGGCCAAAAAGGTCTCGCCCTTGCTCTCACAGAGATTGTGGAGCACACAGCAAGCAGCAATAACTACGGGGATATTCTTTTCGCTGATGTCTGAGCGAGTCAGTAAGGTCCGCCATCTCCCCTTGAGACGTCCAAAAGCACACTCCACCACCATTCTGCACTTGCTCAGCCGGTAGTTGAAGAGTTCCTTTTCAGTGTCCAAGGCGCCTGTATAGGGCTTCATGAGCCAGGGCATTAGCGGGTAGGCCGGGTCCCCGAGGATCACTGTAGGCATCTGCACATCCACAACCGTTATTTTGTGGTCCGGGAAGAAAGTGCCTGCCTGGAGGCGTCTAAACAGACCAGAGTTCCTGAACACACGCGCGTCATGAACCTTGCCCGCCCACCCGACGTTGATGTTGGTAAAACGTCCCCTATGGTCCACCACAGCTTGCAGCACCATTGAAAAGTAGCCCTTCGGTTAATGTACTCGCTGGCCTGGTGGGCTGGTGCCAGGATAGGGATGTGAGTCCCATCTATAGCCCCACCGCAGTTTGGGAATCCCATCGCGGCGAAGCCATCTATGATGACCTGGACATTTCCAACAGTCACTATCTTTGAGAGCAGTTGCTCAACGATTGCGTGGGCTACTTGAATGACAGCAATCCCCACGGTAGATTTGCCCACGCCAAAGTGGTTCGCTACTGACCGGTAGCTGTCTGGCATGGCAAGTTTCCAGAGGGCTATGGCCACTCGCTTCTGCACAGTCAGGGCTGCTCGCATCCTTGTGTCCTGGCGCTTCAGGGCAGGGGACAGCAAGTCACACAGTTCAAGGAAAGTGCCCTTACGCATCCTGAAGTTTCGCAGCCACTCTGTGTCATCCCAGACCTGCAGCACTATGCGGTCCCACCAGTCTGTGCTTGTTTCCCGGGCCCAGAATCGCCGTTCCACACCATGAACTTGATCCATTGCCACCATGATCTCCACTGCCCGGCGTACCCTGCTTTGTGAGAGGTCTGCGCCACTCTCCTCACCGTGCTGCCGGAGCCTCCTCGCCCGGTTTCTCAGCATCTGACTGTGGAAGAGGTGGACGATAACGTGCGAGGAGTTGACAACGGCCATAAGTGCAGCGATGATCACAGCGGGCTCCATGCTCGCAGTGCTGCGGCGTCCGCGCTGCAACCGACCAGAGAAGGGCGCGAACAGATTTCCCGTCGGCGCTTTCAAGGAAGACAGGGAGGGCGGGATTGACAGTTCAATGACGACACATTTTTCCCCCCAGCATGCATTGGGGGGAAATCCCACGATTCCAATGGGCAGCGGGGAGTGCGGGAACTGTGGGATAGCTTCCCACAGTGCACCGCTTCCAAAGTCGAAGCTGGCCCCGTGAATGTGGACTCAGAAGTTCGAATTTGTGTATTTAGTATGGATACACAAATTCGACTTATTAAGGTCGAATCCACAAATTCGACTTAAGTAGATTCGAAATAGTCCTGTAGTGTAGACAAGCCCATAGAAGGATCACTATATGTCCTATCAGCCTGGGGTTTGCAGTAAATATGTTGCAGACACAGGCTTAAAATGTACCAGTAACAAAGGTCCCTGAAGTTGGACTGTACTAACAAAGTTACTGGCTTATTTAACATGCGTTCCATCTTCTAACAGGAACCTGATCTTGCAAAGTGGGGAGAGGACAAATGATACAATAGGTCATTTACATCTTCAACTTCTATGATTTTAAGTTAATTCAGATTCTCTCCCAGTGTCATTGAAGGAAAGAGCGAATATTTCTGAGTCATTTGAAATTTAAATAGGGATAGTAACTTATACACACACACACACACACACGCAGAAAGTACCAAAGAGATCTTACTCTGTGATTTGAACTAAGGACAAACTTTTGCTTTCTGATGTATAAGGTATACCTCTACGTAACAGAGATGTCACTGGGAGATTTATGCATGTACATCAGAAACGTCAGACTACTTGTGTTGAGATCTATCATGTGGACATGTAAGAGCAAAATTTTTCCCTGTGACTTTGCAAAATTCAGTCTCATCATTATACAGATAGTGCAAAAAGCTTCTAAAACTGGCCATAATGCAGTCCCCCCCTCCCCTCTCAACTCCTGTATATACTAATGCTATCAGATGCCATGGTCTTGTGCCTCTATAGGTAAAATTCATGCCACTTGCATGAAGGTTGTGTTTTGTGGCTCTAGAGAGGTGGAAACAAGAACATGAAATCCAGGGCCAAGGTGTGGGGCAAAATGGTAGACTCAGTGTCCCTTCCTTCTGGGATTTTGAGAAGATGTCATCTATTCCTCCACAGGCTGGTGAGATGATGTCAGCTGGGAGACTAAGGCAATTACCCAGCTGTTGAATATCTCTTGAGCACGTCTGTCTTATTGCTATTGATTAACTGGGCGGGGGGA
This sequence comes from Mauremys reevesii, assembly GCF_016161935.1. Classification (NCBI taxonomy): domain Eukaryota; kingdom Metazoa; phylum Chordata; order Testudines; family Geoemydidae; genus Mauremys; species Mauremys reevesii. Next base: position 279,903,631 of record NC_052623.1, on the reverse strand, counting down.
GGAAGGTGCACTTTTCTGTGCTGGGAACTTGTCATCAAGTTTGGTAGGACTCTGGGCTTGTTTACTGGTTTGCTGTTTGAAATCTAGGCTTGGCTGCCCAACTGTCTGGGCTAAATTGCCAACCATCTGGGCTAGATTGCCATGAAGTTAGATGGGGTAGGACCTGATTTCTAGCAGGGCTCTTTAAAGTGAGATCAGTGAATAGGCCAGAGATTAGAGGCAGCTGAGAGGGTTGAATTACCCATTCCAGCTGGGTGTGGGGTCCAGGCGTTAAAAAACACAGAGGCTCCCAGTGGCTGGTAAGATATGTGGCTAGGACACTAAGGCCCAGTCTACACTGGGGAGGGGGATCGATCTAAGATACACAACTTTAGCTATGAGAATAGCATAGCTGAAGTCGACGTATCTAAGATTGAATTAAAATTACTTACTTCGCGTCCTGGTTGCGCGGGATCGACGGCCGCCACTCCCCCGTCGACTTTGCTTCTGCCTCTCGCCGAGCTGGAGTTCAGCAGTTGACAGGAGAGCGATCAGGCATCAATTTATAGCGTCTACACTACACGCGATAAATCGATCCCTGATAGATCGATCGCTACCCGCTGATCCGGCGGGTAGTGTAGACATACCCTAAGGGAGTTTGCTAGCAGAGGAAAGCAGGCAGGGATTTTTCCCTTAATTTGCAGGTACTTGGAAGAACCTGCAATAGGAGGAAAAAGACATGTTGCCAACACCACTGTTAGCTCTTCCTCTGCGGCAGCAGTGGTGGTGGGGAGAGGAGGTAGAGAAGAGTAACAAAAGTGATAAAACGTTTAGAAAACCTAACCTATGAGGAAAGGTTTAAAAAAACTGGGCACGTTTAGTCTTGGGAAAAGAAGACTGAATAGGGACTTGATAACATTCTTCAAATATCTTAAGTGCTGCTATAAAGAGGATAGGGATCAGTTGTTCTCCATGTCTACTGAAGGTAGAACAAGAGAGATCTACATTAAATATTAGGAAAAGCTTTCTAATTATAAGGTAATTAAGCACTGGAATAGGATTCAGCGGAGGTTGCAGAATCCCTGACATTGGATGTTTTAAAGAACAGGTTAAACAAACACCTGTCAGAAATGGTCTAAATATGCATGATCCTGCCTCAGTGCAGGGGGCTGAACTAGATGACTTCTGGAGGTCCCTTCCAGACTTACATTTCTCTGATTATATGTATCCATCTAGGGTGACAACCTCATATGTCTTTGAGGCTACATCTTGTGACACCACTGCTGTTTGCAACCAGTGTTTCCCATCGCAGAGATGCACAGCACCATTTTCATGAAGTGGTGCAGCCATTCCCCACAGCTGCTAAACCAGCCAATGCAGCTGTGTGGGGTACTACCGCCACATGCACACAGATAGGTCTGAAACCTCCCTCCAGGCCTAGTCTCTAGATCAGTGGCTCTCAACCTTTCCAGACTACTGTACCCCTTTTAGGAGTCTGATTTGTCTTGCGTACCCCCAAGTTTCACCTCACTTAAAAACGACTTGCTTACAAAATCAGACCTAAAAATACAAACATGTCACAGCCACACTATTACTGGAAAATTGCTTACTTTTTAATTTTTACCATATAATTATAAAATACATCAATTGGAATATAAATATTGTCCTTACATTTCAGTGACTAGTATATAGAGCAGTATAAACAAGTCATTGTCTGTATAAAATTTTAGTTTCTACTGACTTCACTAGTGCTATTTATGTAGCCTGTGTAGTAAGAAGAGAGCCTGAGACACACACATGCAGCCAAACATCTGTCAACAGCCTGTTGTAAAACCAGGCAAATATCTAGATGAGTTGATGTACCCCCAGGAAGACTGCTGTGTACCCCGAGGGGTACGTGTACTTCTGGTTCAGAACCACTGCTATAGAGTGCCCAAAAACTGCTCTTTCATGTCAGTCCCGTGTAGGTTGGCAGAGAGACCAGCTCTGTGGTGTGCCGGGGTACACAGGCACCCGTCCATGACCACTCAGTTAACTTCATCCTATAAAACCCATAGGCTGAGCTTTAGTAGTTTCTTGTGCTGGCCCTCCACTCCGAGCAGAATTTGACTGTATGGGCAAAAAGACGATAAATCACTCTATGAAACAAAGTGCTGAAATAAAAGTGATAGTATCAGGCCATCCAGTGATTTGGCACCAGAATTTGGAACATATTCAAACATCGCCTGCCAGCTCTGCTGCTTGAAAATGCAGCAACAAGCTGATGTGTGCCCCTACCTACTTCCAGATATCTCATAATGATTTTAGACTATCAAAGGTGTATCCTTTTGTAATACAGCTTGTTATGACAAAATTCCATAAAAAGCTGATAGGGCAGATGTGAGGAGTCTTCTCAGACTGACGTGTAAGCTTTCAAAAGAGTGTTTTGTAGGAGAAAGGTTAGGCCTGACTAAACAAAGCGAGGGTCAAAAGTCAACATTTTGAAGAGAAGCTTTCTGATGAAAACAGCAAAGAAATTAAGTCAATTAATTTTTATTGCTTTCTCTGCCACCTCACCCCGCATTAATTTTTTCCAATAAACTGGTTGACATTTAAAACTTAACAATCCTGCAAAACATTATGAGGTGATGCAAGAGATGCATTTATTTAGGAAAGTTCATCATTATATTCTATCTACTAAGGTTTGCTTCACAGGTTCCATTGGGTATAATATGGTTCATCACTGCTTTTCCTGATCTATTCTATAGAGTTCCCATCAACTGTTAAAGGACTGCTGCATTCCACTGTAAAGATGGTAGCATTTCAATGATTCTGGCACTCAACATTTTGCAGCAAGGTGTCCAAAGTTTGCAAAAATCTGGAGATTCTTTGGATGAAAATACTCAAGAAAAAAATTCCTAGATCAATGCACAGGGTCATTTGATCCACCTTAATGATTTTTTTCTCTGTACTCATGGAGACAGAATATAATTTTACTTATGTTTAGTTTGAATCTTTATCCAGTGTATTGTAGTCAACCACCCAGTACATTTCCATACCATAAATAACACAGGCTCTTCTGCTTAATCAAAAGAAAGAGCCACTCTGTTAGGAAAAAAACTCACATATTAGATTTCTATAACCTCATATCAGAGAGAAGTTCAAATGCCCTGCCCATTGCCTGGCTACACAAACATACCAACATAAATATAACAAATAATCAAAACAACCTAACAAGTAGGACTTGATGGTCAGGTGTAGCCAAGAAGATTCTCCAAGCTTCCTAAAGAAAAGGAAAGAAATTTGCTCAGGCAACCTTTTTTCACTGCTCTGTATATCCTTTATAAGCTCCTCTATTAATTATAATAGCACCATTGCCTTTCTAGCCAGAATGACCTTCTACCAATGACCTTGCAGGGGAGGAAGCTCAACAGGGAAGGTCTCTGCAACTGGGGGCCCTACCTGGAGGGGGTAGGTCTTAGTTTTGATATTGCTTGCAGGTTTTACAGAGAAAGGCTGGCTTCAGCCCCTGCCTCCAAGACAGACCATTAATCTCTTCCTGCCCTGGTCCAGGGTAGGACTCATTCACCCCATCAGAAGAATTTTCTTGTAATGGTACTTCCTCCTACAAGTTTTCTTGTACGGGGGTACAGTCTGGCCCAGGGACTCATCTGCATCCCTCATGGTTCTGCTTGATATTATATGTCTTTGGGAGGATGTAAAAAACTCAATAGCTAATGCTAGATACAAGACTGGTTTCATTAGAAGAAGCACATTTGGTGCCCAGCTCACTGATTGGTTACTGTTCCAAATCAATAAGAACAGATACAACTTTAGATAATGTTTTCACCCCTCAGCCAGAAGGCCGAGAAGCGATTGTGTGCAAAATCTACTACATTGTGCAAAATTCTGGAAATCCAAACTATGAGTGCATTACTGGTGCAAATTAGTGTAGGAAATTGATGCTCTGGAGCATGAGGGACAATCTTCACCAAAAAGATGACTAATTTCCCTGTCTGATCCATTTGATCACTGGAGCACTATCATATAAGTTTTTTGACATTGTGTCCTGCCCAAAAGGATTATATACGTACCAGCATCTTCTACATTTCCATATTTTGAGGTGTAGTCTCTTCCCCAACCCCCATTACCTGTTTACAGCAGGATTATCCCTTACTCTATGCACCTGCATAGGAAAGTAAGAGGCATAAAATTAATCCCCGGTGTGAACTACTTGCATCATGGGTCACAGTGTGGGATGGAGTGTAGCCTCCATTGAGCTGCTACAATGGTACAAATGTTTTTTCAGACTGAACATAAATCTTCAAAATATTGGATTCATATCAGGAAATGTTGCTAAATTAGTAATACAATAAACTGAAAACACCTATTTCCCACCACTGATCCACGCCCAACATGCTGACTGAGCTAGGGGCTGGACAAAGCTATTACATCAGCTCTACACCAGCCTGGGAGGCCTCCTGTACACAGGATATCTCTAGGGACTGTTTCTCCCCTTTCAAGGCCCATTTATGATGCCAGAAGAGTACAAAAGGGCCATAAGGGAACTAACAATGAGGCCCATTACTCAACAAAATATTTTTCAGTATTCATCCATTTGTTTTATGGCTAAAAGTCCACTCTGAAGCATCTTGTGGCATTTTTAAGAGAGTAGCTATCTTCACGGGAACACAGTGATCATAATTTTCAGTAACAGAATCACAGAACTATCACCCAGGCAGTTTGACCTGCCTCTCAATAACAAATTGCCTGGAGATATGATTATCAACAACTACAAAGGTTCAGCCTGAATAAACGTGATGATATGCATATTGGAAGTTTAATCCACATATCTGGTAAACCAGTACATTTGAATTTTTAAAAAAATATTTTTCTAGTACACCTCTACCTCGATATAACGCTGTTCTTGGGAGCCAAAAATCTTAACATATAGGTGAAATCGTGTTATATTGAACTTGATCCACCAGACTGCGCAGCCCCGCGCCCCCGGAGCACTGCTTTACTGCGTTATATCCAAATTTGTGTTATATCAGGTGGCGTTATATCAAGGTAGCGGGGAATATTAGATTCAAGAAAACAGGGTGCAGATCTGGGGCTAGGGAACATAGGCCGTAGTATTAAAAACTGCTTTAATGGAGAGTAAGAGTTGGAAATAAATATTTTCTAGTTTCCTATGTTTCATGTTATTTAAAGAAGCACGTATGTGTTTCTTGATAAGCTTCTTTGATGGCAGTGGCATTTACAAAGGTTGTAAGTTTAATGTTGCAACATTCATAACTGGTGAAAGCATCATAGAGATTCTCTATTTACAGTGAAATAAATTGGCACTGCTCTTGATCACCTCATCAGGGCTAACACAGGGTGGCATTATTAAATCTCAGAAGAAACACCACCTATTTCATTTGTAACTTGGGAAAGGTGAACTGTGTTAAAATAAGAACCTACCTAATGAATCTTTGCTCTTCCCTCACTCTGAACCTTTTTTTTAAGATTCAAAAAAATACAATTAAGGCTGTGTCCTGGCATAGAAAAGGAGATAAAAGATGCCCAATATGACTGTCTAGTTGACTTTCCCATTTCTGGTCTCTACAATTCTTGGTAACTTTTGTTGATATGATTACAGGGCAGCCTCTTTACTGGGTTGTGATGCAGTTGAATTAGGATACAGTGTTCTCTGAGGCATTCAGTGTGCTCGAAAGAGATTGTTTACCTCTGGACTATAGCATTTCTGTGGCAGTATAACTGGTGGCATACCAAAAAGGGTTAGAATCATGAAGGAACAAATAGCAATTTAGCATGAAGACAGTTAAAAACAATGAGATCTATTAACACAGATCTATTAATCTGACTCACCGATTTGAGAACAAAGTTGGGCTTTCTCTGTTTTCAGGATAAATGGTAAACAAATGACTAAAGCACCTCCAACACAAATGTCTTATTTTTATTAATCATGATAAACTACATGAGTGCAAAATATATTTTTTTCTGGTATTAATTCCCAGAACACAGTTATTAAATCCCGCAGTTTCTAATCTGGGTAATAAATGTAGGTCAAGGAAATCAGAAAACCTATGTCTGTAAATTTTTAAACCATTTCTTCAATCTCAAGGAAGAAAAAGTTTGCTCATAGTCACACCAAGGTAAACTTTGCTTCTCTCAAGATTTTAGTTAAAACTAGTTGGAGATCTATTTTTGTTTGATTACCAAGGCTTTTTGAACCTTTGTTACATCATCATTACATATTACATTGTGTAAACTAGTTCTAAATAAATTTGAATTCAAAGTGTCCAACTTTACTTTATAATCAAATCATTATTGCTATTGTATGAGCTCCAAACAGAGAGACACTTTAATAAAATATTATTTTGAATCGTTAATGTCACAGTGAAATGGACCTTTGACCTAATACCATAGCAGCTCCTTTAAATTGTATAATTTATGCATTTCTAATGAACCATCATATGAATACCAAGTATCATATTAACAGGGTATATCAATCAGTAATAGGAAACTTGATATACATGACAGATACTTTGACTGCATGGTAATATAAAATCTATAACCATTATTTACTTTATTTCTTTTCAAATATTCCACAAGGTCTCCACGTTACTGCTAATGGTTTAAAATTCTAAAGTTTAATTATATGTAATTTTAAATAACATGGCCTTTTTACAATTACAAGAACATAAAATCGTCAAAACTTGTAACTTTAAAAAAAATAATCTTTAAAGATTACAAAATCTATAATAATTTCAGATTTCCATCTGTAATGGAAGCCACATCACTCCAGACATTTAAAACTAGACCATAGTAAAGTTTACCCGAGATGTTCAAAAATCATGACTCAGGCGCCTCAAAAATGTGTAATTTTTAAAAATAAATGTGTTCTTATTTCCCTTCTGTTTTTTGAGTCTTTATTTTACACTTGGGTCACATTTTCAAGCTTTTTTCCAAAACCAGAAGGGTTAGAAACTTTTAAATTAAAGCCTAATCACATGCCTCTTGGAACTAAGGCTTCTGGGAAAACACAAAAACTACGAGACTCATGATTAAATCATAAGAACTGGCAACACTGACTGGACAAAACACAGACGAATATACTGTTGCTGCGTTAGAAAGCATATGGACTAGATGAGGTAACAGGTCTTTTCCATCTCTAGCTATTATGAATCTAAAGTTTAAATGGAATTACACAGATTGTTATTCTGCTTCTCTTAATGTATCATCTTGCAGGATTCTTATTCCTGGCTCTTATCTTATCAATACAAGATTAATAGAACTACCTAGTTCTTAAAGTTTTTTGATTCTGAAGGGCAGGGAGTTCTCCTGTTGGCATAGGTAACGCAGCTCCCCAAGAGGTGGTAGCTAGGTCAATGGAAGAATTCCTCCGTCAGCCTAGCAGTATCTATACCGGAGCTAGGTCATCTTAACTACATCTCTCGGGTGTGAATTTTTCACACCCCTGAGCAACATAGCTAGGTTGACCTAAATTTTAGATGTAGACTAGGCCTAAGAATCCTGCAAGATTATCTTTTTAGAAAAGCAGAATTACAAGATATGGTCCCTTAATTACCTGAGTAATTACATTGAGCACAATGGGACAACTCATGTATCTGAAGTTAAATACCTTACTGAATTGGGGTAGGGGATAAAAGTAAGTCCTCCTTCTCTAAAGTTACCATCTGAGGAGGATTCTCACTCCTGGAGCACAAGGGATGTCCCAAAAGAAAATGTGAGCACAACTGCTATGAGAAAGAACAACCAGGCCCATGCTAACAGTACGTACAGGAAAACTTTTTACATATACACAGAAAGAGAATATATACACACTATGTTTATCTATATTACAGTAAAAAACTACGTTAAGAGAACATTATGGTTGCCAAGTCAATGAATGGATAGTTACTCAATATTTATTTTTATTCTCCTCATTCAATATGTAGACACAGGCCTGGGGATAGTCTACTACAGATTCTTTGGGGTATAGCTAGGCCAGCAAAGCCTCCTAATGGAGATGCAGCAAATGCTGGCAAAAGGAGTTCTTCTGCCCACGTAGCTATACCACTTCATGGATGCCAAGGCCAGAAGGACTATTGTGATTATCTGCTCTGACCTCCTGTATAACACAGGCCATAGAACTTCCCCAACATAATTCGTAGAGCAGATCTTTTAGAAAAACATCCAATCTTGATTTTAAAATTGTCAGTGATGGCCAACATTAGCTATGCAAACAAAGGCACTCTTCTGTCAGTATAGTTGTGTGTCTACACTAGGGGTTTTGTTGGCATAGATATGTCGCTTGCGGGGGGGGGAGTGAATTTTTCTAACACTCCTAGCTGGCATAGCTATGCTGGCAAAACTTAGTAGGGCAGACCCAGCCCTTATTTACCACATATGTCCAAACCTTACATTGAATACAAAATTAATTACCTCATGGGAGTTTCTAAGGTGCTTTCACTATAGTATCTGAGTACTTCACAAATATTGATGAATTTATCTTCACAATGCCCTTGTAAGGTGAGGTAGTTTTAACACCCACCCATACCCTTTTACAGTGGGAGAATGGAGACACAGAGAGATTGAGGCCAAAAATTGTCAAAAGGATGCACTAAACTTGGATATACAGCTTGAGACATCTAAGACTGTGATTTTCCAAAGTACTTACCATTTTAATAGGACATTATATGCTCAAAATACAGCTTCCATTGACTTCAGGTGAAGTTGAGAGTGCTTAGCACTTCTGCATATCTGACCTCAGGTGTTTCATGTTTGACACTCTGAAAATGAGGAACACACAATTAGTGGCTAAATTTTGGCTCAACTGGTTAAGACTAGTATTCTCATAGGAACTCTGTGGCAGAGACAGGGATAGCGTCCAGTTCTCCAGGGTTGCATTCAGAAGCTTTTGCAACAAATGATACAGGGGTACTAGAGCCAACAACCTTATTCACTAGACAATCCTGATTCATACCCAGGGTAGGTCCATCCTGTGTTCTGAATGTGCAAAAAATAACATGCATTCATGTAATTAAATACTGAATCATAGTGTATGCGGCACAAGCAACCTTAATGCTGTTTTTTCCAACTTTTGAGTGTTTGACTTTGCAAATTTCATGTTATTTTAATGTTTTATTTGTTTATTTTGGGTGTAATTTCGTAAGTTGATTAGAAAACAAACTGAAAAAACAGAAATTTGGTCATGTGGAACCCTATTGATCCCAAACTTAAGTCATCAGCAGGGTTTGGCCCTTTAGAGTCACAGCATAGATTTCTGCCAAGGGACCTAACAGAGTAACTAGTAATAGGCTGTTATCCTCTTCATGCCCCTGCCACTGGAGCAGACTAGGGGTATGTGTATCCAGCTACTTTGCACTAAGAGATGTAAAATGGCTGAAATGGAACCAAGACTCTATCTATTTTACGGCTTTATACATCTGCCCATCACTGTAGTATCCAAACACCTTCCACATAAATTGCTAGTTCTTTTCAATTTTGGGGGTAAAAACCTCCATTTCAGATAAGTTTTTGTTTTTTGTTTGCTTGCTTTTAGGGATTATGGAGTAGAAGGAGGTGTCAGTATAGTGAGTGTAAAATTCTTATGGGGACTTTTCCAAAGATGAAGATTTTGCAACATTTCATGAAGATAGTCAATCTGGACTGCCTGATTGACTCTGCAAATTCAGTCCATAGCCAGATTGCCTTGATCAATAATGTTTTGTTCTGAGTTCTCATATGCTTCATCCTGGGCTTTGTGATCTTCATTGGACCAGAAGAACGCAGCTGTAAGGCCAAATCCTAATAGTAATGCTATGTAAATGTGTAGAGAGAGCAGCATGAAGCTGTTTTGCAGATGCCTGTGTAAAGAACATCCTTGGGTTAGGCAGTGATGGTCTTGCTTCAAATCAAGTGAACCTGATGATTTTTAGCAGCTGATTCAGGATTTTTGAATACTTGAGATTGACAATACTGTGCCACTCACAACAAATTGTTCAAAGTATGTAGAAAGGAGTGGGAAGATTTGATCAAAGTGAAATAGTTAATGCTGACATTTAAATTACCACTAATAGGCATCTATACTAACACCCATCCAGATGACTGGCCAGTTCACACTTCTCTGAATAATTATTAAATCAGCAAAGTATTCTTTAAGGCCTTGTCTGCACTAGAAAGGGTTTATAGTTATACTGATATATCTCCCGGCTTGAACACTCTTATCCTGGAATCAGGCTATGTCTATCCTATGGACCTTACAACGGTACAGCTGTACTGCTACAGCTCTGTTGCTGTAAGGTCTCCTATGTAGCTACTCTATGCCAACAGGAAAAAGCTCTCCTGCAGGTAAAACCAACCCTAACAAGCAGCGGTAGTTATGTTGGCAGCAGGGCCAGATTAACCTTTTGTGGGCCTGGCGCCAAACATATTTGTGGACCCCCATGAAAGCAATGGAGCATGGCACGGGGCAAAGCAGGCTCCAGCTTTTTTGCCACCCCAAGCGGCGAAGGAAAAAAAAGAATTAAAAAAAAAATCGATTGAGCTGCCGCCGAAGTGCCGCCGAAAAGGAAGAGACAGAGTGAAGGATCCACTGCCGAATTGCCGCCGAAGACTAAAGCGGAGCGCATGAGCTGCCACCGAAGTGCCGCCAAAGACCTGGATGTGCCGTCCCTTTCTATTGGCCACCGCAGGTACCTGCTTCCTTCGCTGGTACCTGGAGCCAGCCCTGGCATGGGGAGGTCAGTCCCTGGAGCAAGGGGCCAGCCAGAGGCAATGGGACATGGCATAGCAGGGGGGGGCCTTGGTCCGCCCAATGCGAGGGCACTATTTACAAACCAGCATAAGAACATAAGAACGGCCATACCGGGTCAGACCAAAGGTCCATCTAGCCCAGTATCCTGTCTACCGACAGTGGCCAATACTAGGTGCCCCAGAGGGAGTGGACCTAACAGGCAATGATCAAGTGATCTCTCTCCTGCCATCCATCTCCATCCTCTGACAAACAGAGGCTAGGGACGCCATTCCTTACCCATCCTGGCTAATAGCCATTAATGGACTTCACCACTATGAATTTATCCAGTTTTCTTTTAAACACTGTTATAGTCCTAGCCTTCACAACCTCCTCAGGTAAGGAGTTCCACAAGTTGACTGTGCACTGCGTGAAGAAGAACTTCCTTGTATTTGTTTTAAACCTGCTGCTTATTAATTTCATGTGGTGATCCCTAGTTCTTGTATTATGGGAATAAGTAAATAACTTTTCCTTATCCACTTTCTCCATATCACTCATGATTTTATATACCTCTATCATATCCTCCCCTTAGTCTCCTCTTTTCCAAGCTGAAGAGTCCTTTAATGTCTGCTCATATGGGACCTGTTCCAAACCCCTAATCATTTTAGTTGCCCTTTTTTTAACCTTTTTTAGTGCCCGTATATCTTTTTTGAGATGAGGAGACCACATCTGTATGCAGTATTTGAGATGTGGGTGTACCATCGATTTATATAAGGGCAATAATATATTCTCAGTCTTATTCTCTATCCCCTTTTTAATGATTCCTAACATCCTGTTTTCTTTTTTGACCGCCTCTGCACACTGCGTGGACATCTTCAGAGAACTATCCATGATGACTTCAAGATCTTTTTCCTGACTTCTTGTAGCTAAATTAGCCCCCATCATATTGTAGGTATAATTGGGGTTATTTTTTCCAGTGTGCATTACTTTACATTTATCCACATTAAATTTCATTTGCCATTTTGTTGCCCAATCACTTAGTTTTGAGAGATCTTTTTGAAGTTCGTCACAGTCTGCTTTGGTCTTAACTATCTTAACTATCAGTTTCTAGACACACAGTGGCCTGCCCAGCCCTGTGTTACCAGCATGCCCCTTCCCCTCAGGGGTGGGCCTATGCCGCGCCACACAGCCCCCCGCCCAACACCCCCCAACTCCCTATGGCCAGAACCCCCCCGGACCCACTATGCCCAGTGCTCCTCCGAGACCCACCCACAAATGCACAGTGCCCTGCAGAACACCACCCCTGCCCACAGCCCCACCACAACTGCCAAGCACCGCCCCCGAACCCACACTCCCTAATGCCCCAACACACACACCTTCCCCACCCTCTCACAGCCCAGCCCCTCCCACAATTCTCCAAGAGACCCACTCCCACACACTCTGCCTTCTGGCCGCATTCACCGGCCTGCTGGGAGGCAACTAGAGCCTATTTAAAAAGGGCTCTAGGGGTGATCCTGGCAATTACAGACCGGTAAGTCTAACGTCGGTACCGGGCAAATTAGTTGAAACAATAGTAAAGAATAAAATTGTCAGACACATAGAAAAACATAAACTCTTGAGCAATAGTCAACATGGTTTCTGTAAAGGGAAATCGTGTCTTACTAATCTATTAGAGTTCTTTGAAGAGGTCAACAAACATGTGGACAAGGGGGATCCGGTAGACATAGTGTACTTAGATTTCCAGAAAGCCTTTGACAAGGTCCCTCACCAAAGGCTCTTACGTAAATTAAGCTGTCATGGGATAAAAGGGAAGGTCCTTTCATGGATTGAGAACTGGTTAAAGGACAGGGAACAAAGGGTAGGAATTAATGGTAAATTCTCAGAATGGAGAGGGGTAACTAGTGGTGTTCCCCAAGGGTCAGTCCTAGGACCAATCCTATTCAATTTATTCATAAATGATCCTAGTTCTTGTATTATGGGAATAAGTAAATAACTTTTCCTTATCCACTTTCTCCATATCACTCATGATTTTATATACCTCTATCATATCCTCCCCTTAGTCTCCTCTTTTCCAAGCTGAAGAGTCCTTTAATGTCTGCTCATATGGGACCTGTTCCAAACCCCTAATCATTTTAGTTGCCCTTTTTTTAACCTTTTTTAGTGCCCGTATATCTTTTTTGAGATGAGGAGACCACATCTGTATGCAGTATTTGAGATGTGGGTGTACCATCGATTTATAAGGGCAATAATATATTCTCAGTCTTATTCTCTATCCCCTTTTTAATGATTCCTAACATCCTGTTTTCTTTTTTGACCGCCTCTGCACACTGCGTGGACATCTTCAGAGAACTATCCATGATGACTTCAAGATCTTTTTCCTGACTTCTTGTAGCTAAATTAGCCCCCATCATATTGTAGGTATAATTGGGGTTATTTTTTCCAGTGTGCATTACTTTACATTTATCCACATTAAATTTCATTTGCCATTTTGTTGCCCAATCACTTAGTTTTGAGAGATCTTTTTGAAGTTTGTCACAGTCTGCTTTGGTCTTAACAATCATAAATATCAGTTTCTAGACACACAGTGGCCTGCCCCGCCCTCTGTTACCAGCATGCCCCTTCCCCGCAGGGGTGGGCCTATGCCGCGCCACACAGCCCCGCCCAACACCCCCCAGAACCCTAGAACCCCGGACCCACTATGCCCAGTGCTCCTCCGAGACCCACCCACAAATGCACAGTGCCCTGCAGAACACCACCCCTGCCCACAGCCCCACCACAACTGCCAAGCACAGCCCCCGAACCCACACTCCCTAATGCCCCAACACACACACCTTCCCCACCCTCTCACAGCCCAGCCCCTCCCACAATTCTCCAAGAGACCCACTCCCACACACTCTGCCTTCTGGCCGCATTCACCGGCCTGCTGGGAGGCAACTGTGTCTGCCGGGCTCAGTTGCCAGTGCAGCCAGAGCCGGTTCCAGGGCCGGGAATCACCTTGGGAGTGGCACGATCAGCCAGGCCAGGACCTGCCCCCAGCCAGGGTCCCTCAAGACACACTTGCCTAGAGGGGCCCAGTCAAGCCCTCCACACTGTCTCCCCCTCCACCTGACTGAGATTGGCCAGGTTTCTGCACCAGTTCCAGGCGGCTCAGCTCCGGGGAGATAGGTGGGTCTCCTCAGGTGGTGGGAAGCAGAGAGTGCCCAGAGCTGGAAGTCCACTGGGGTCCAGCCAGGGGGGCTGAGAGGAGCAGGGGGGTAGGGCCAGGGGGCGGAGGAGCCCTCGGCTGGCCAGGGGGCAGGCCAAGAGGAGCAAGTGGTGGGCAGGGAGAGCCAGCGGGGTGTCAGGACACAGTGCAAACAGAGCAGGCCAGAGCCCCTTCTGAGCATGGGCCCAGCTCCATGGAGCCGCTGGAGACATTGTAAACCCAGCACTGGTTGGCAGTAGAGCATCTCCCGCTGACATAGTGCTGTCCACACCGGCACTTTTGTCAGTGAAACTTTTGTCAATCAGGGGGATTTTTTTTCACGCCCCTGACCGACAAAAGTGCTAGTGTACACTTTAGCTTAGGTCTAGTGCCTTTTTCAGTTTACCTTATGTCACTTTGAAAGCGTTTTAAACTGGGCTTGTCTACACTTAAAATGCTGCAGCTGCACCACTTTAGCACTTCAGTGAACTCTCCTGTTGACCTAGCACTATCTATGCCTGGGGTTAGACCAGTTTAACTGCATCACTTGGGTGTGGATTTTTCACATCTGTGTACAACATAGTTATATTGACTTAATTTCTTAGTGTAGACCAGGCCTTAGGGCTGGTCTACAATGGGGGGGGGGGGGGAGGAGATCAATCTAAGATACACAACTTCAGCTGTGCTATTTGCATAGCTGAAGTCGAAGTATCTTAGTTTGACTTAACTGGCCATCCTCACGGCGGCAAGTCGACTGCTGTGGCTCCCCAGTCGACTCTGCTTAGTCTTCCTGCTGAGGTTGAGTATGGGCGTCGATTTGGGGATCGATTTATTGCATCTAGATGAGACATGATAAATCGATCCCCGATAGATCAATTACTACCCACCGATCCGGTGGGTAGTGTAGACACGGCCTTAGCCAAAAAAGCCATCCTTATTCCAGAGTAAGAGTGTTCACATGGGAGAGTTATACCAGCGTAGTAGTTTAACTACTAGTATAACTGGAAAAACATTGCATAGAGAAGCCCTTAGTTATACCAGTGCAAACCCTTAAGTGGGCAGCCTGACATCAGTTTGCCAGGCTTATGTTTTTCAGGCCTGGTCTATGCTTAAAACTTTTGCCAGCATAGCTAAAACAGTCAAGCATGATCAAACCCAGTCGACACAACTCTGCTAGCAAAAGCCCTAGCACCCACAAAGTTATATTGGTAAAAAGAGCCCTCCCACTAGCACAGCTATGCTAGGAACTTGCACAGAAGTGAATCTAAAGCTCAGGGGTGCTGAGAGCCATTGCACCAAACTGTAAACCATGTATATGATGGAAACCACTTCAAGCCTAGAGGGTGCAGCAGCATCCCTACTTCCAGCACTTACGCTATAGCTAATCCACTAAGTAGACCACACCTAATGGGTGACTAAGCAGACAATAGGATGGGCCATGTTCACCAGTGCCTCGGTCCCTGCTCTGCACTCACGGCATCACCCAGTGACGGACTGGCCTCCAGCTCCAGCTGCCACTCATCGCATCCAGGCAGCGCTCCGCCCTGCCCTCTCCCTCTGCCGCAGCTCTGACCGCCTTCCCCCGCCCCTCCAGCTGCCTCGCCAGCCCCGCCCGCCTCTGAGCTCCCTCCCGCCCCCGTCTCTTTCTCCCGCGCGCGCTCCACTCCCCCGCCCCGGGCAGGTGGCGCCTGCGCAGTGCGGCGGGGAGGCGGCGGCGCGCGGGGGGCCGTGCGGGCGCAGGAATGTGCGTTACGGTTAAATAGTGGGCGCAGGAGCGGCCGCCGCGGCGCTCGGAGCCGGGCAGCGCAGGGAGGAGGCGGCGGCGGGGCTGGGGAGCCGCTGGGCAGGGGACGGGCGGGCTCCATGGCGCGGCGCGGCTCCCTGGGCGGCAGCGCCTCGCTCCTGTGAGAGACGCTTCCCCGCCGGGACCGAGCGGAGCTTGGCCGCGGCCGGTGCCGGGCGGAGCGGGGCCACGTCTGCCGGGCGCGCCGGGGCTTGGGGCGGAGGCCGGCGGCCGGGCACCTCCGCCTCTATGATGAAGCTGAAGCCGAACCAGACGCGGACCTACGACCGGGAGGGCTACAAGAAGCGGGCGGCGTGTTTGTGCTTCCGCAGCGAGCGGGAGGACGAGGTGAGCGCGCCGGGGCAGCGGCGGGGGAGGGGGGCAGGGCCGTGAGCTGGGCGCTGGGGCGGCGGGGGGGGAGATGGGTCCCCGCGCCGGAGCCAGGCTGGGGGGGGGCAGCTCCCATCGCCTGTCCCCGCCGGTCCCTTTGTGCCGCGCGGGGTGTGGGGGGAAGGGGCTGTTCCGGAGCGAGTCCCGCTCTCTTTCCCCTTCCCTCGCCCCAGGGCAGGGTAGCGGCAGCCGCATGGCTGGGTGCGAGACGCCCTCGCTCCCAGGCTGCGTGGCGCTTGCCTAAGGCCCGATCGGATCGCTCTGCGGGCCAGGGCGCCGGTCCTACCGCTGCGCTTCGCCACGGCGAGCACGGGGCGCCGGGGGCGGGCGGGCAGCTCCGGGTTTCAGACAGAAAATGTCACGGTGACTCCGTGAAGGAGGAGGAAAGTTGCGGGGGTCTCAGACGTCTCGGCTTTTGTACGGCGAATCGGAGCTAAAAGCCGTCTGTTGAGAGCCCTGGTTCCGCGCATGTGGCGAAAGCGGCATCCTCTCGGCATGACCTGTGCGCATCGCCCTGCCGGGCGTCTGGTGGTTCCGCTGACGCTCCCGTGGGGCTCCGTCAGTCGAACAGAGAGATGTCTCTTTGGGAGTATAACGTCGCGAAACATCACTTCGATTACTTTCTTTCTTGTGTTTCAACTTCATTATTGCGGGGGACTGAGAGATTTGGGACTGTCACCATTTTATAATCAACAAACCCAGCGTGTAAAGCGGAGTGCTGACAGATAGGCGGCACCAGCTCTGATTTGTGGCCAGAATCGTTATAGTGGGCGAAAACGGTGTCTCTGAATCTATTGTCTTTTTAGTTTGTAGGGTATTTAGAATTATGATTTGACTGTACAGCAGTCTTGGTGCTGACGTTAACCGGAACATGATTAACTTCTTAAATGCTGACTTTCTCTTAATTAAGTGTATATTCATGATTTGCATTTTTACCAAATATTTAGTAAAGCAACTTGTAATTTAACAGATTATACTGCATATATTTGAAGATGAGGTATACTTGGTATGTGATGACAGTGTTAGGATGAACTTGGGATAATTCTGATTGTGCCCTACTAGTGAATTTGCATAGTTGTCTTGGATTTTACTTTTAATCGAGTGAAATTTGAGTAGCCTTTAGCACAGTTTTGTGGAGACTGAACACTTCACAGTTTAAAAATATTGTATAGACATTTTCTACATTGCATTGAATTTTAGAGGAAAGTTGAAATGGTGAATATAGATGTTAGCGGGGTCTTATATTGCAGCAAATATAGGAGGTAACAAAGTTCTGTACCCTTAATCAAGGTCAATTGCACAGGCAGTCATTTAAGAACTTTTTTGATGGTTGCATTGCACAATGTAATTAGACATTATCTGTGATTTGGAAACAAATGCTAGAAACTTGAGTTAATAATGTTCTTAAGTTTCATTACCATTTTAGTTATTTATCTACCAGAAATTATAAGACTTGAGTTTTCCCCCCTCATCTGCATATGGGAAGAAGTATTTTTTTCTAAAGATACCATCTTTCAGGTTTCATGTTGCATATTCTAGGAATCTTAGTGTGAGACAGAAGAAGCCCCCTATCAGAGCATTGACCCTTGAGGTCTGCAATAGCTGGGGAGACTATCCTAACTTCTGGACATTGCACTCAATTCCTCCTTTACCATGGTCTGCAAAGGAGCAACCTGCAAGAGACTATGCCCTGGTCTACACTGCAAACTTATCAGTATAACTGTGTTGCTCAAGGGTGTGAAAAATCCACACCCCTGAGCGATGCAGTTATACTAACCAAACTCCTGGTGTAGATAGTGCTAGTGCTTTCTCTGGTCGGTGGCATCTTCACTAAGGGTATGTCTAGTGATTAAACAATCCCCAATACATCAAACACATCTTGTCTAGACATGATAAATCAATTTCCGAATCGATGCCTGTACTCCACCTCAGCAGGAGGAGTAAGCGGCATCGAAGAGAGACACGGTGTTCGATTCGCTGCCATGAGGATGGCCAGGTAAGTCAAACTAAGATACTACTACTTCAGCGCCCCCCCGTGTAGCCCAGGCCTAAGTGCCACAGTGGTGTTGTAGGTAGACAAGCCCCATGTCTCTTCAGCTATTGCACCACCTTTTCTTTGGACCCCAGCAGTACCTCAGGTGTTCTGGCACACTTCAATGCTTTTGCATTGGTTTTTCTCAAATTTGAGTGCCTATCTCAATACTCAAGAACTACTGGTTTTTGCTTTTCTTGGTGCTCAAACACCTGTTTTGTGCAGCACTTCAACACTGTTACAGCTTTCTTGTCTCATTCAATCAGCTGATGTCTACACTGCAATTAAACACCTCCAGCTGGCTCACATGTCCTGTTTTTTTACACCCCAGAGCAACAAAAGTTTTGCTAACATAAGTGCAGGTGTAGACATGGCCTTAATTTAGGTGTTCAGAAATATACTGTTTCTTTACATTCACCTACTCCTTTCCAGATGACTTCCTTGAACAGCTAGTCACTTGTTGAATTAACTCAAGTCACATGAGCTATATCATTATGTAACCTCAACAGAAGGTATGAAAAAGTAGTAACTTGAAATTAAGAATTTCAATTTCATAACAAACCTCTTGTTAGGCTCCTGGTGTATGTTCATCACTTGTTCATATTACTTAGCCTAGTACTTTCAGCAGCACCTGTGGTGTACTCTCTAGTATAGCCTCCCCAGTTTTTTGATTGAGATGGGGCTTGCCAGGTCCTGCAGTAAATTCTAAACACTTGGCTGCTGTAATAAGAATTCATCCATTTCTGCATTTAGCATGCATTAACCTCTTTTTGGTACTGTCCAAGACACCCTGAGTGTACACTTCTTAAATGTGATGCAGTGAGATTGTAAATGAAATCTGTTATGTACCATAGTCATGGCTGGCAAACTCCCAAAACCAGAAGTGTCTAAAAAGATGCACAGGTTATCTATTTTGACTTAATTATGTTGAATGTAATATTACATGGGCAACAACAGTGCTTTAAAGAAGCATCATAATAAAAGCATTTACTCTATAGCATAATATAAAAGTTCCAAGAAGCAAATGGTATGTACATGTAGTGAATGTTTGCCTCCTTTTGTATTGTAGCTCCTTGGTTCTTATTGATCTAGGCATATTTTTTTGTGTGGGGAATTAATAAAATAGAAGGATCTCCTGCCTGATTTTGCCACTGAGTTGTTTCAAACAATGTCTCCCTATTAGTAGGATCACTTTTTCTTATGTATGGGCCTGGATTGAATGAGCTTTCCAGATGATTACCTTTTGATGTAAAAAGCTGTCTGGCTCCTGTCCATTTGAGAGACCAGTTCTGTTCATGTTGCATACCTACAGACTTCAGTCATTTAGGCTATATCTGCACTAGGAAAAAAGGTGTAGTTTTAACATGCTAGCTGATTGAATTAGTATTTACCTCAGCTGTGTTTAAAAACCACAAATGTCTTCTGTACACTAAGATTTTAACATTTAGCTAATACATGTTTAGAATGTTTTCTAGGCAAAAGAAAACAATGGCCACATACCCTGTCTTGATTATGGGGGAGAGTTTTTAAAAATTAGCTGATCTGACATTAAGGTGTCATATGCAGTGTTGCGTCCGTGTTGGTCTCAGGATATTAGCAACACAAGGTCCAGTAAAAGATACTTCCTCACCCACCTTGTTTCATCAAGATGTCATGTTTGTTCACTGTTTTTTAAAAATTAATATCTTATTATTTTTAAAAAGCACCATTTCCCCCCATAAATACAAGTCCTAACTGAGTATCTGAAACATGCTTTAGGCACTGTATAATGCCTAAATTTGGGGGCACAGGGCTTTTGACTGGAACATATTCCTCTCACTTAACTGTCAGAGTAGAATTTGTTCACAGGTATATTGCAAAGGTTTTGTTCAGTGTAGTTTTCTGTTAGTGCTGGCTTGAGAGAGGATGGTCTTGGTTTTGTAGTGTTCTATAATGTTGATATTTGGCTAGTTTGACCTGTTAGGTATTGGTTTCTTTGGACCTAAAGAATTTTTGAGCCATTATCTAAATTTTAAATACTAACAAATCAAATACCTAGAAGCAGAATCTCTCCTCTGCAAAGATGTCGTGTGCTTTTCTAGGTATCTTAATGCCAAGACAGGTCAGTGATATTTAATTGGTCCTCCTTACCACTGAATGATTCTCAAAGGTATGAACTTTGTCCTACTTTGGCAAATGGACTACTGACATGCTGATCCTTAAACCACACTTTCCCCACTAACTACAAGTAGCGGTAAGCACAACACCAAGAGAAAAATGGCTCTTGCAAGGAGCCCAAAGTGATTGAGATACTGAAGTTTTACTAGTAAAAACCACATTCTGCTGCAATTTGGGCTCAGATTCAAGCTGAAGTGAGATCCCATTTGATATGGCTGTGGTGTGCATTTAAGGTGAGGGAGATGTTTGCATAGTGGGCCAAGTCTTTGTCATTTAATTACTGAAAATTGATTGAGAAAGAGTATAGGTCTGTCCAGCTTAACCATACAAAGACTGTCCTGTTCAAGCTCTTGGGTATTAACATATGTAAAGGGACTTGAGTTCAGGTCACCTGTAAGTAATGTTGGCTCACCCACCCTGTTATGGTCCTTTCAACACTACAATGAAAAAAATAATAATAACCAGGGAACCTGGTTACAACAGTTTGTACTCTGCATGGATTTAAGACTCTAATGAAATTGGGCAACTAGGGTACAGCTCAGGGTACAACTGTGGGACTGGTAGGCTTGTGATCACAGGTACAAAGATACTGAAAGTGATTAAATGGAAGGATATTTTTATTTAGTGAACAGTCATTTAACTTAAATGCTTTACAAATAATTGGGAATGTGTCTGTTAGTCAACACTCCTGAATCATCAGTTAAGGAGAAAGCAACTTCCCAATTTGAGACCTCCCAACAAAGTTAGGTTAAACTTCCATGTTTTGTTTCCAAGGGTGTGGGGTGTGTATAAAGGGAAAAAAGGGGAATGGGGTGCAACCAGAAGAGTTTGAGACCTTTCTGGCCTTCATACAACATAAGGCAAACTCCTCTTTTTTTTTTATTTTTTTAAGAGGTCACCTTTCAATGCAGCAGCTGCATGCTGATTACTCCACACTGTTTAATCTAACTTTAATACTGTATAAGATGCAGCTTTCCCTGAAAAATGGAGAGGATCAGTACTATCAGGTTGTGATCGAAGGTTTTATTAAGTAGCATTTCATATATATTGATGTCTTAGGGCAGTGGTTCTCAACCTTTTCAGACTACAGGACTCCTTTCAGGAGTCTGATTTGTTTTGCGTACCCCCAAGTTTTCACCTCACTTAAACTACTTGCTTACAAAATCAGACCTAGAAATACAAAAGCATCACAGCACATGATTACTGAAAAATTGCTTACTTTCTCATTTTCTCTGTATGAAATTTTAGCTTGTATTGACTTCACTAGTGCTTTTTTATGTAGCCTGTTGTAAAACTAGGCAAATATCTAGATGAGTTGATGTACCCCCTGGAAGACTACTGCGTACCCCCAGGGGTACATGTACCCTGGTTGAGAACCAGTCTTAGGGCTTGCCTATATGGGAACATTTACTGGCATAACTATACTGTTGTAATTATCAGTATAACTCCCCATATGGACAGTTATTGCAGAATAAGAGTACTTTTTTCCAGTTTAGTTTGTTGCAAAGTGGAAAAAGGCACTCTGGAGCAAATGTGTTGACATGAAGTTACTGATAACTTTAGCAATTGCATAGCTATGCCAATAGATTCCCAATATAGACTATTCCTGAGGCATCAATACATGTGAAATGCTACTTAAAGCTGCACAACCTGGTAGCATTGGTCCTCCCCAGTCTTTGGGAAAAGCTCCAGTTTTAAAGTTTTGTTGCAGTCTTCCTCAAACTTCAGTTTCTGGAGTCCAAGCTGAAATGGTAATATTATGGACCCATGGTAAGCTCAGTTACAGAAGAGAAACTGAGAAACTATTTTAGAATTACAGAAACTAGACAGTGATTCTTAGACAGATCAAGGAAATATGTAACAGTATCTTAACTTAACTAGAGAAGCAGGCTTAACAGAACTCTTTAGTCCAAAAGCCCATATATATCACTTCTTGAAAATATGATGAACCCTTTGAACAAAATCCCACCAGAAGCTGTAAAAGCATCTGCCATGATATGTAGTCAAGAACACAAGCTTTTCTATGCTCTGTGGTATGGGGTGTATGTGTATTACAGGTGTATTATAAGTGACTCTTACAGTTAAGGCTTCACTATGCTTCCCATTATAAACTTTAACCACACAGGCTGAAGTTTTCCATGATGGCTATCCATCTAGGATTTAGTTTATAAAAAAAATTCATCTGAAGTGGCTTCTTGGTTTTTGAGATTAGGGAAAAATGTTTGGCTCATATTAAACAAAACTTACTATTATTTTGTTGAGGGGCTCTAGCTTTGGAGCAGAAACTTGAAATTTGGCATAGGGGTTGCTTTGGTATCAAGGGCATGCCTTTTGCCAGCTCTGTGAAAAATTGACCAAGTTTGGTCAAGTTATGAGATACTCTGAATAGCTAGTTCAGTAGTAATTCTCCAAATATTCTGTCTACACTGAGTAGAGTTAGGCATTTGACAAGTCAGATATTGTCAAATATCAAAAATGGTAAAAATTTTCCTGTAGGCTTAGCCTTAGATACTTAGGCCTAATTCCAAAAACCAAGTTATTAACTGAGTTATTTTAACTCAGAAAAATGGGATAGTGAAATGTAGGTTGTTTTTTTCAGAACTTCCTTTTTTTAGCAATGTTAGGTTAGCACTTAAATGCTAAAGTTTTTCAAACTAAACAGTTACAAAAGATGTATGAAATTAAACAAATGCATAGCAACCATGAGACATTTTTAAATGCTGTTAGGATAGGTGGGTAGCCTGCCACATTTTCAAGCAGCTTAATGGCTATGCACCTATTCTCTTTTTGTTGGAGGAGGAAGTTTAATGACTGAACTCTTTTCCCTCCCCCCACTCCATTGAGTTAACTTCTGTATGTTTGTCTAGTCAGTTTAGATTGTAAGTTCTTCGGGGCAGGGACCATGTCCCTTTTTTAATGTGCTTTCTAAACTGCCATGTACAGTAGAATCTGAGTTACAAACACCTTGTTCATAACTCTGAAATGTTTGTAATTGTGAACAAAAAGTTGTGGTTCTTTCAAAAGTTTACAACTGAACATTGACTTAATAGAGCTTTGAAAGTTTGCTATGAAGAAAAATGTGGTATTTTCCCTTTATTTTTAGTAATTTACATTTACCACAGTACTGAACCGTATTTGCTTTTTTTGTCTCTTGCTGCTACCTGATTGTGTACTTCTGGTTCCAAATGCAGCATGTGGTTGACTGGTCAGTTTATAACCCTTATGTTCCTGACTGAGGTTCTACTGTGCATTGATGGCCTAGTATACAAATAAAGATAGTGTTCGTTGTAGAAGATTCTAGCCAATTAAGATGCTCAACTTTCTGTTAATTCATCTTGCTAGCAGATGGCACCATGATGCAACCAAAAAGGCAGGCTGCTCTCTACATCAGGACTTTCTTGCAGGAATATTTAATGTCTGATCATGTTCAAGTTGACCAGCTTGCTGTCCAAACTGCACATGCCATCCCTATAGAGCGATTGAGCATTCCCAGGGCTGCAGGGGCTGAGAAGGACCTCTAGTGCAATTGCTCTTTCTAGCTGTTGTGGGTCACTCTGGCATTAAACACTGTAACCGAGAGAAGGAAACTCTCTCCTGTCTTTCAACAGTCCTCCTGACATGCAGTCAGTGAGGAGGAAGTGACAGCAGGTTGAGGAAACAGGGTGGATAGAAATGTGTATGTGGGAAATTGTGGGGCAAGAGCTGCCCAGGAGGAGAGGTGTGAAGGAGGAGGATACTGATGGGTCTCTAATCACTAGGGCATTCCCCTAACCTGAAACTGAACAAATATTCTTGAGTCTAAACACTCCTTTGCTGTCTAGCAAATAGCACTTGAAGTGTCTCCATCCCCCTCTAGTGGCTAGACCACATAGAAAATAGCAGTCTTCTGCCAGTTATTCCATTAGCTCAAGTGGTAGAGGACTGTGCTGTGGATCTAAAGATCCCAACCCTGCTGATTCCACCATTTGGGGATGGGTAATATGGTTCTACAAGACTGGATTTTTTGTTAAACCTTTAAAAACTGTATCCAAGGAATTTGAGTGGTAAGGTTCCAAAGGCAAGCACTCAAAAGTTAGGATAAGCCAGAATTCAGGTACAAGAATATGCACAAGTCAACTTTGATTTTGGCATTTTCTAACTTTGAGTGACTGACTTTGCAACCTTACAATTTTTAAAGTAGATTTTGATGTGTTATACATAGCTTTATTACATAACATGTTATTCCAGAACATGAGGTGTTAAATCTTAAGCATTTTATTATAAGCAAAGAGATCAAAAGAGCCCAAGAGAAACATACAATGTTTCCTTCAGTTACTAAAGACTAGTAAACTTTTACAGCTGTCTTGAGTTTCTTCCCAGAGTTTTTTAATCTCCTGCTTTTCTAATAGTGCTTTCTATATAAAAAAGCCCCATGATGCCACATGTTCTGCCACACAGCTGGGTTAGGCAGCTTCCAATTGCTTCTTCTAACCAGGAGATTGCTAGCAGCTTCTCTTCCTCCTTAAATGCAGGGTACAGCTAATTCTGTAATTCAGATAAGGGGTAAAAATTTGCTCAGTAAGATCTGTTGGGAGACCAGCTTTTGCCTCCCTGCTTCAGTTGAGCTGCAGCCACACTGGCTCACTTAGCTTCTGTGGCAGGTGGAAGAGATTAACTTTCGCTCAGCTTCTGGGAGAAGTTAAATTTAGAGGTGGGTGTAGCTAGCTAACCTATCCAAATCACCTTCATTTCACATAAGAGAGAATCCCCAAAGAAGAGGGGACTGGTCATCAAAGGCAAAACCTCCCCAGGCTTTTGGGGAAGGGGACAAAATTTGGGTCAGGGATCCCAAATAAGCGATAGTGTGGCAAGAAATCTAATTCCTTGCTATGCAATTTGAGAGCCTTCCTTATTAGACAAGAAAAATTCCTCAAGCTATGATCATGTCAAATAAGTGTTGCACTGTTTTCTGAACTAGTGAGATTTTGATGTAGAACTCCAGGAACAGTCATAGGCTATGTGTTAGTTTTGCTTTCTTGCTTGCATTCATCTCAACATTTGTAGTTGACAGCTCCATTGTTTACCTAAAACAGTAATGGTAATAATTGTGTAGCGAGAAGTCCTTGGCTAGCTTTTCACAGGTTGTGCCAGGTTATCCAAACCTGGAATTTGATTTGCTAAAGAGCAGAGCAGTGGGGGAATGGGTTCTTGGCAGCTTGTGCTGCTGGGTTCATGAGCTGCTGTATTCTGAACAGTTGGAGCTTTTCAGTGCTTTCATTCTTAAGTCACAAATGCGTGGATCACTGTGGCCAAATCTATCTGATAGGGTGGGATGCATCTTCTAGCCAGCTATAGATGGCAGGTGTCTTCATTAGCTGTAGTTAGTCTGATATCTAGAACTAGTGAGGTGTTGAGTCCAAAATTGTATGTTGCCTTAATTGGAGGAAGCAAACTCTCTAGGGAGATTGTATATGTGGTGAGTTCTCCAAAGCACTTCCTTCTCCCCATCAGCATAACCTGTTATCTCCCACTTCCTTTTCAGCCAGTTATTTATCCTGGTGCAGATAATACTCTGCTGGGAGATGGTGCTTTTTTTATATTAGTAAGAGCTAGGTGCCAGTGAATTGTTGACACATCCCATAGGGTCTCAAATGTCCCAGTGGCTTCATGTTTAATAGGATAAGGGGGAGTATTTTGTGTTGTGGAACTTCACAGGTTAGGTTCCTAGGTGTGGTATAGTTCATCTTAGTGATCCTCTGGGTTCAGAGTATGAAGAGTTGCAGATTTTTGTGCTCATTCATTCAATACTGCTACATCTCTGAGGAAGGACAGATGTATTTGGTGACTGACTGTATCAAATGAGAAATTCAGCCATATGTCTGCCCATTGAAAGATCAAGTCATCCATCGGCACAATAAATACAGTTTGTCCTGTGTCCTGTCTGAAACCTAATTGTCAATATTCTGGGTCCTTTTTGGTTAAATTAGAAGTGACTTTGTTAGCACCTCTGTTGGCTTGCTCACAAATGTGGTCACTGAGTAGCATGTGATAATTTCTTAAGTGTTGTTCCTCCTTTGAAGGGGAAAGTCTAATTGAACCAGGCAAAGAAGGTGCTAATTACTTCTGGGAGGGGGTCCCAGATATTCCTGAACGTTCCACTAGACATGAAGAGTATGGATCAGAGTAAGCTTGCAGGATTTCCTCTTCCACGAATGGATCAAATTCTTGGATGGAGATACTCTTATCGCTTCTCAGCTCTCTGAGCTAAGAGGTAAATGTTGCAAAATTAGAGTGAACTGAATGAGATCTGTGCCTTAAGATTTTTTCTTGGGGGTGTTAATATTTTTTGATAGTCTAGTTAATATTGCCTCACATTTCAACTCTAAGGAGTGTAATCTTGTTTAGTGCACTTCCTATTCAGAGGAAAACTTCCCAGGACAGATGAGAGTGGGAGGAGAGGTGGTGAGCCAGACAAAAGCTTCAGAGTGAGTACTGCTGACTTGTAACCAATGACCTTCACACTTGTGGGTTTCCTTACTGTACCTATCATTATGAAGTCTATCTGGTCATCTTAACATGCATTTGCCTATTTCTCAAAGGGTACGTTCACTCTATAAACAATCCATCATACAAACACAGCTTTGTGGTAACTGTTGCTCAGGTCAATGGTAAAATTTTATGTAGTTGCGTTAAAAATGCATGGCTTTATGCTAAGCTTCTAGTCAGGGCAAGCATTCTGATTTATCCCCTACTAGTAAAACTGGAATTTGTTTTCAGTCCTTAACTAAACAATAAATGCTGATTTAAAACCATTCCAGTAAGCTCTGAATGATTTAATGTAATAGTCATCACTATTACTGATTGCTTCACGTAACTCCAGTGAACACTAGTTTGATCAGCATGAAGTTGTGTGTAATGTTCATGTTATGTGGAATGTCAGCTGTGCTTAGCATTTAATCATCTTGTAAGGTTTTAAAGTTGCTCTTTGAGGATTGTTTAAGTGGATCCCTACTCAAGCAAATATACATGCCATCAGGTTACAAGTGCTGAACTTTCTCTGTAGCACCTCTTATGTATGCACCCTCCCTATATACCCATACTAAAGGATATAAGGGGAATCAGCCTTAATTCATAAACATTGAGGAGAATCTTGGCAATGACAATTGCTTAACTCTGTTTTTGTCTAGGAAACTACTCTGGGCTTTCAGGTTAAGGTAGTCTTAGTAAGTAAGGTCTTCTCTGTTTGGGGCCTCATTTGGCAGTTTTATTTAGTCTTTATGATTGCCCACTTATTGTGGGTCTGCTTTCTTGTTTGGGGGATGGTGGAGACCATCTTCAAGCTATGCCCCCCTGCATTATCATATGCTCATCACAGATGAATACTCTTGGTGTTTGCTCTGCCTTGGAAAAATACAATTCCAAATTCTACTCCATGTGTCTGAGCTTCTCCAAATCCATATGTGGAGCATGAGCATAGTGCTTAAGAACAGTTTGTGGGAAGTGGCAATTTGTGGGAAGTAGGCCCTATTGCCTACATGTAAGGCACTGAACTGGAACAGACCTTGATGTTGGGTCCAACATCAGCAGACAAACACTCTACAGCCAGAGAAGCCTTGATGTCAGGTGTCTCAAGGTCCTGTAAAGCAAGTTCCAGTGCATAAGAATATTCTAGAGAATTCCCAGATACGACTTTCCCATTCCCCAAATTTTCTGTTAATGGTGTTAGTGCTCAATGGCAGCATTTATCTCTTCTGTGTCAGCATTGATGTAAAGTCTTCACAGCAAATTTGGGGTGCCTTCAAGTGATGCTGTTCTGACACCATTATTCTTTGGAACCAAGGGAGAAGAGGTAAAAAGTCTTGAATCTTGTGATTTTCCCCTCCCCCCCAACATAGTAACTGCTTCACCACTGTAAGCTTGGTGTTGGGGAGGAAGGGGGTTGAGGGACTCATTTAGTAACAGAAATATGATGCTTTGCTTTTGGATATAATCTTGATAGGCAGTTTTCACTGTTGGATGCTTCTACACCATCAGATCTGGTGATTCAAATTGTTGTCTGGCATCTGTGGGGATGGCCTTTTTATTGCCTTTCCATATGGCAGTTTCTTCCTCTGCTGTCCTCAAGAGAGGGCACTCTTATTTGCCCTTTCCATACATCATCCATTTAGTTCACAAAGATCAGATTGAAGGACCCAGAGGATTAGTCAACCTCACCCTTAATTGTGAAGGTGTCTGATGTTCATTCCAGGATCTCTCAATACTGTACACCTGTATTTGGGTAAACAGATGTGCCATTTACAGGATTTGTTAACCCTTGGATTCCAAAATGGAGATACTATGAGCTCTTTGACCTGATTGGGCAATACAGGCTAAGCAGTTTGGGGTCCAGAAAAGCAAAAGATTCCCCAGTGCCCCAAAAGGATTGCCTCCAGTTAGATCTTTATTTGAGCTTCCATAAGGACTTGTTCATCTCAAGTGTCCTTTATAAAGGTTGTCCATTCTCTAAATAACTAGTAGCTGCATTTAGAAGGGCTGTTGCCATCTTCAGTTTCTGAGGGTTGTCCCCAAACTTAGTCTTTCCCTCTGATTTCAAGTTTCCATGAACTCTTAGAGGTGACTTGCTGAACTTTTGGAATTATCTGTGTAATGACAAAGATCTCTGGCTTTTCAGCATCCTTCAATTCAAGCAGTCTGAGAGACTTTCTTCAGCTAGATCCTGCATCCCAACCAGAAGTCTCAGAGTACAACAGACTAGTTGCTGACTAGTTTAGCAACTTGGAAAGAGTCTTCTGTAGAAGTCCGGAAAATGCTGTTAGAAAGCAGAAAACCTTCCATTAAATTTTACTTCATCTGGACAAGATAAAGGATAGGATTCTCTCCAGTTTTCCATTCATTCCCTTTATTCTGGACTGCCTACTTTGCTGCTGTTTGTTCTCTTCCTGAGCTTGAGAGTGCACCTGGCTTCAAATTTCTGTCTTCAGCCTCCCTGGTATAGGAATCTTTGATAATCTTTCCTTGTTACAGTGGTGAAACTTTCAAAAGGTATAGGTCTGTCATTTTTAGGAGTTGTCCCTGTCCTGGAACTTACTTGTAGTGCAAACCAAATCAGTGGCCCCACTCATTTGTGAATGTCTTTTTAATCCCTTTTTTGTCTTCATTTCTATTAGACTCTCCAAGCTGATGCATACTCCTTTTCCATTCTCCATGCTGATCCATCCATGTGTTCTATAAAGATAAGATGCTGCTCTGATCTCTCAAAGCTCTTAGCAAAGCCTCCTTATATTAATCTAACTCTACTGTATCTTTCTCCCAAGCACCACTTGAGACCAGGGGAGATTAAGCTGCAGTATTAAAGTATATAGAGGACATTTTGTAATGCATGATATTTCCAAAGTCTTAGATTTGTGGCACTTGATGTGAGCTGGCTTTCACCTAGACACTAAGTAGCGAAGACTGACTTCTTGCTTGAGAGACCAAGGATCCTAGTATCATTAGGTTGCTTGAGCACATTGACAAGCCCAGGAGGTAAAACTTGTCTAGCTTGGGCTGGTACTCTTTTTCTGGAAGCATCTATCTTGTGCTTAAAAAAGAGAAAAATTTGTTTGTGGCTCTTGGGGTTGCAAAATCTTAAATGCAAACAAAGGCATTCCTGATGGAATAGTGGTAAACTAACAGATTGTCTGCCTGAATCTACAGCCTGAAGATTCATATTGTGAATGGCTCCATCTCCATGTTAACTTTAGCATTAACTAATGAAAGCACAGAGGTACCTTGCTGTAGGAGCAGCTTGGTAATCTACCACTGCTCCTTTCCAGTTCCTACCCCATCTATTCTAAGGTAGCCTCAACAATTTCAGTAAGACTTACTCCTTGGAGAATTGTGTGCCACTGTGCAATGAAGAATTTGCAGAGAATTAATGTTCTGCACAGAATTTCATTTTTCCATGCAGAATTGGTTCTGCAGAGCTGCTGGCTACCACTAGAAGCTGCTGGACCCAGCAGAGCCTGGTTCTCCAGCTTGCAAATACAGGACACTGTCAGGGAGAGGGAGCTGGAGGGTTCTGGGCAGCTGTGGTTTACAGCATGTCCTGAAGGAAGGAGGTGGCTTTGTATTAGCTCAGGACCCAGCATCAGTCTGTTTCTCTCTTGCATGCTCTTGAGATCCCTGGGCTCTGGAGAGGAGGGAGTGTGGAGAGGAGGCCAGGGGATGCTTCACTGCTTAAGGTCTGGGGGGTGGGTGTCTGAGAGCACAGGGGCAGATTCTCTTCCCTCCCACACACACACATGTGCCCAGCTGGCACATGTGACCCACCCAGACTGAGGCACCCAACAAAAAGCATAACAGGAATTGGAACCAGGTTGTTGTAGGGTTTTTTAGTTCTTTACTCCTGGGGAATCTTTTTTGTTGTCTCTATTGTTAGATGTACTTGCCTACATTTGTTTTGGAATAAATTACCAAACTAATTGAAACTGATATATTATTGACAAATAAAATATGCAGCGTTTTAAAATAGCATGCAGAATTCCTCCTGAAGTAAATACTGTCCTTGCTAGGACAGCTATTTTAGTGTCTTTTAAAAACACTTTTCCCCAGAGAGGCAAAATAGCTACCTGGATTTATATTGATATGTTTACACAGCATTACCCCTTGTCATTAGCTTCTAGAGCAGATGCTTGAGTTGGAGAGCAGTTCCACAATCATTGTTCAGTGGGTCTTCTCAAACTCCTCCCTGGGTTAAAAACTACTTTGTAACCATCTAGTCTGGGAACCTAGCAGTTAATGCTCTTACATTTAATTACCATAACTGGTTTTTGTAGACTCCGTATGTATGTTCTGTATCTCCTTCCCCATAGTCTCTTACAATAGATTCTTGACTTAGGGTACATCTATACTACCTGCCGATCTGCGGGTAGTGTTTGATGTATTGGGAATCGATTTATCGCATCTTGTCTGGACACGATAAATCGATCCGCTAATCAGTGCCTGTACTCCACCTCTGCAGGAGGAGTAAGTGGAGTCAACGGGGGAGCCATGCCAGTCAACTCACTGCTGTGAGGACGGCCAGATAAGTCGAATTAAGATATTCGACTTCAGCTACGCTGTAGCTGAAGTTGTGTATCTGAGGCCTGGTCTACACTGGGGGGGGGGGGGGCGCGGTGGTTCGAAGTAAGGTACGCAAGTTCAGCTATGCAAATAGCGTAGCTGAACTCGAACTACCTACCCATCCTGACGGCGCGGGATCGAAGTCCGCAGCTCCCCCGTCGACTCCGCCACCACCATTCGCGGTGGTGGAGTTCCGAAGTCGACGGGAGCGCGTTCGGAGTTCGATATATTGCGTCTAGATGAGACGCGATATATCAAACTCCGAGAAGTCAATCGCTACCTGCCGACCCGGGCGGGTAGTATGGACGTACCTTTAGTTTGAACCCCCTCTGCTAGTGTAGCCCAGGCCTTAATAGGAAGAAGTGAGCGGTGTAGATCCATATAGGCAACTTCATGAGTCATAGTAAGTTAATTTATCTATTACCAATAGGTTTAGGTTTTA
Source organism: Mauremys reevesii (assembly GCF_016161935.1). Lineage (NCBI taxonomy): Eukaryota > Metazoa > Chordata > Testudines > Geoemydidae > Mauremys > Mauremys reevesii. The sequence goes on along the minus strand of NC_052623.1, from coordinate 279,871,859 downwards.
AACTGTGCTAACAAAAGTAGGTTGTAAAATGTGGGGTAATCCTGTGGTCAGTGTTCTGGCCTTCTATACAAGGAACTGGGTTCACTTCAGAGGCCCAGTGAATAGTGGGTTCCCTTCCCTGCTCTGAGAGAGTCCAACTTAGTTCTTCTATACCACTAATAACTGGACCATAGGAGTTACTACAGAGCATACTGCTGTGACAACTGTCTCCATAAATTAGGACTTTTGTCTTTGACAAAGTATTAATAGAAACCAGTTCTGCTGTCTAAAAATCACTTGAGTGATAGTGGGCGAATATGTTATCCAGTGGTGGTAATACTAGAATGTATGTGAAAATCAAACAAGCTTTCCCCTGTGAGTACAAAACGCCCCAAATTCCAGCCATAGGTTGTTACATTGTTCTGTTTAACTTTATTGGAATCGGATATAATCTGCATATTTTCTAGGGCAGATGTCAGCAACCTTTCAGAAGTGGTGTGCCGAGTCTTCATTTATTCATTCTAATTTAAGGATTCGTGTGCCAGTAATACTGTACCTTTTTAATGTTTTTAGAAGGTCTTTCTTTAAGTCTATATTATAGAACTAAACTCTTGTATGTAAAGTAAATAAGATTTCTTTTAAATGTTTCAGAAGCTTCATTTAAAATTAAATTAAAATGCAGAGCCCCTGGACCAGTGGCCAGGACCTGGGCCGTGTGAGTGCCACTGAAAATCAGCTTGTGTGATGTCTTTGGCACGCATGCCATAGGTTGCCTACCCCTGTTCTAGAGTATTATAATTAAGAACTCCTTGGTTTGATTTTACAGAACAAAAAAATAAATCTCTGTAAACCCCCCTACCCTCCCAGTAAGGCCAAATGTGATCATCCAAACATCTAGTATATCTAAACTGAGCAATATGTTCTAGTGAAAATTCAATCACTACATAACTTTGGTTTTTTGGACTTATTGGCTTCATTATCTGAGAATAGCTTGCTTATAGTACATGTCTGTATTCCTTTCCGTCTTTAAAAAGGAAAATATATTTTCTAAGGAGAAAAATGATTTACGTAAGATATCTTGTGCTAACTTGCAAGAAGCTTCATACTGAATTACTATAGATAGAATCTACTAGTCAGAGTGGAAATGGCCTCAAATATAGGTAATCTTACTAACTCCAGATGCTCTGTCCATCAGAGTTCCATTTTCATGTTCTTCCTTGCCATATTTCACTTTTATATAAAACTATCTTTTAACTTCAGTACATTCTTGGATAGATGGTAAAATATTTTAAATTGCAGTTGCTGGCTAATGGTGAGAACTGTACAATGCTAAAATTCTATTGCAGCAACAGTTATACAAGAAAGCTCCTTGGGGGAGAAGCCATCTTTGTCCTCTTTGTACAATGCCTAGCACAGTGGAGTCCCACTCTGATAATTTTATTAAAGGTCCGTTGTACCTATCTGCCCAATATGTCCTTTCCAACTTTAATGCAAAATAGTTAAACATGAAGACAAAACGCATTTTAAATTAGTATCTCCTAATTTACTAATAACGGATTAATACATTTTTCAAAATGTACAACTAACTTGTTTTTTCTTGCTTTTTATTTGTATTTCTCTAACCTGAACAACAAGTTATATTGAAGTTGCATCATTAAATCATGCAATGTCAATATTGTAAATATTGCAGGGAAATATCTAACTTAAATTTCATATTTTTGACAATTCTATCAGTCTAGACAGATGTCCCTCTAAATCAACTTGATATATTTTCATCGTACAACAGTCAGAAGAGTTCTCAACAATGTGATGCAAGAAAATGCCCTATTTAAACATGTTCAGGGGTTTGAGTATAGGACTGAGGATCTTGACTCTTAACCTTCATTGTCTCAAGGTTTTTAAAAAGTTGGTAGCTGCAGGATATTTCTGATTTACATTTTTGAAAGCTATAATCCATCTGGCATCGTGAACAAGTGCACTGTAGGAAAATGGCTAGTAGCCTTCAGACTCTCAAATCAGATTATTTTCAAATGACTGCTTAAATGCGTGTATTTTGACCTTTCAGGTGCTGTTAGTGAGTAGTAGCCGGTACCCAGATCAGTGGATTGTACCAGGTGGAGGAATGGAGCCAGAGGAGGAACCAGGAGGTGCTGCAGTCCGAGAGGTTTATGAAGAGGTAAACCTAGATTTAACAGTTCCACTCATATTCAGATAGGGATCTTAAAGGAAAAAGAGAAAGAAATCAGAACTTCAGTGACTTCTTTCACAACATAATTTCCCAAAATTCAAATGATCCACAAACTCCAAAGAATTTATAGCTTATCCTATTTCAGACTTAATTTGCATTAAAAATGAGATGAGTCATAAAATAAATGATCAGAATACGTTGCTATGGAAGTAGGTTATGATCAATATTTAGATTGAAACCTGGATTTTGCAGACATAGTAAGTTCTTAGAATGTGACATGCAAAGGGTAAAGGTGTGTGTGTGTCGGGGGAGTTCTAAAGAAGCCTGCAAGATTGGGGGGAGGGGGGGCGGAGGGGAACCCTTTCTGCTTATTTTTACCTTAATTTCAGATTTTTCTATCTTACCTGTAAGACTTTATGGACTACTGGAGGACTAGTGGGTCTCTTAAATCAAGTAATGAGACCTGAGTAGTTGGAAGGAAAGGGATTCTTAGTGTGTTCCTCAGTTTAAAATACTCTAACTCAAACTCCTGACAAAGTATTGAGACTGTTTGAATAGTTCACCTCTGCCTCTTCATTTGAGGGCTGAGTTTATTTTCTAATAGAAAAAAACTAATGTTCTGGCATCAAGTAATGTGTTCGTATACTTGTGTGAGAACGCCATATAAGCAGTAGCTTAGTACCTAAAATTTCTGTAAATGGTTCCGGCAGTGAATATTTCATCTACATGCACAGCTGCTAAAAGCATTGCACCATAAAATTTCTTCAAGATCATATACAGTAAATTAAACAGAATTTACAAGTGGTATGTGGTGAACACCAATAATGGTAATTCTTCAAGAAGAGACTTGATATTTCAATGGTAAAAATAGTGCTTCTGGCCATTATCCATCAATAAAGCAAGACAGGAACAACCCACATTTTTCTTCAAGAGCCAACTTTAGAGGTCTTAAGTTTTGATGAACAAACAGTTCCTTTCAGTAGCTTGACACTTACAGCAAATGAGGATTTTCTTTTAAGTAAACTGCTAATCAAGTTTTAAATATTGTGCTTGAGCAAACTAGTTAAAAATATTATCTAAACACAGTTACAGGCTTCATCTGTTTCTCTTAAGGCTTGGCTACACTTGAGAGTTACAGCGCTGGTCGTGCAGCTGTGTAGGAACAGCGCTGGTGTGTGGCCACACTCACAGCTACCAGCGCTGCAGTGTGGCCACATTTGCAGCGCTTTTGGGAGTGATGCATTATGGGCAGCTATCCCAGTGTTCAAGTCGCAGCAACGTGCTTTTCAAAAGAGGGGGGTGGGGTGTAGTGTGTAGTGTGACAGGGAGCGGGGGGGAGAGAGAGAGAGTGGATTTTTGGAGCCGACACTGTGTATTAGCTCCCTGCCTTGAAAATCAGAATTTTCCAAACCCCTTACTCTTAATTGCAAACAGCCTGCAGACCAGATAAGAAGCATGGACTTTCTCCCCCCCCCTTCACTCATCAAACAAACACTCAACCCCTGTGAATGAGGTAGGCAGGGGGTTATCTCATTTGATTGTTCACAGTCACTTACAGATTGATCGCAGCAAACAGGAGCTGTGTTTGTTTAGATAAGCAGATCTGGAGCTCCGAGTTCACAACAAAACAAAGAGAGGCTGCATAACAAAACAAAGAGTAATTTAGTTAAAAGCATTCTGGGATATCTCCTAATACCCTGGAGGCCAATAACAGCGCTGGTGTGTGGCCACACTTGATGAGCAGCGCTGCATCACCAGCGCTGCACTCGTTATACCCCAAGCAGACCAGGTGTACAGCCAGTGCTGCAGCCAGGGAGTTGCAGTGCTGGATGTGCCTTGCAGGTGTGGACAGTTACTAATTGCAGCGCTGGAAAGCCTCCACCAGCGCTGAAACTCTCAAGTGTAGCCAAGCCCTTAGTCTGCAGAAATACTTCAAGAATATCATATCTAATTTGTGATAGCTACTTCACAACTAGATTTGCTTTGCTAATTTCCAGCTTAAAATAAAGTACATCAATGATCAACTGCAGTAAAGTGAAATGTATATAATTAAACTTAAAGTGAAAGTGTCAGATTAACTAATCTCATGACTGGAATATTGGTATAGAGGGTTATAGCTTCAGGAAGGACAGTCAGGTTAAAAAAGTATTGCATTGTACATCAAGAATATATGCATTTTTTTTGACTTCCAGAAGGTGGTGACCAGTGAAGGCCCTAGTTGAAAATAAAAGGGGAAAATACAGGGATGCTATCCTGGTAAGGGATTTCTATAGATCTTCAAATCAGGAGGAAATGGAGTTATTTCTACAACAACAAAAAATCCAAAACACACAGTAACATACCTCACTGAGGACAACGGGGCCGTTCACAATTCCAAACTTTTGTTCTGAGCTCTCTGTAGACTCTCCAAAACATCTCTCCATTGGTTAAACTAGTTAGTTGGAAAAAGCATAAAAGCTATGGTAACTAGCTTTATTTTAAATAAAAGCTGAGATTCTAGAGAACAGGACAGCAGTTTGAGAGGTACTGGTCGCTGTATTGCTGCATATTGACATGAGCCTAATCCTTGCTGCATGTGTCTCTCTAACAGAAGTAGTAGACACTAGCTGGTTTTTAGCAAGCTTTCTGCCTAGGTGTGAAAGACTGCAGTTTGCACTGGCATTCTTTCAGCCTTTTATTTAAAATCATAAAAGCCACAGATTTAAAATATTTAGGTATTGCAAGCAAATATTTAATCTGAGCTTCAATTAAATTAATATGCCTTTTAAATCATACTCTTATTCCAGGTTTAATTATTGCTGTTTTTTATAATGTAAAACAAGCCTTAAAGGATGGCTTCATCCTCTGACAAACACAAGTAACAATTTAAGATCCCTTGACACCTTGAGTTCTCTATTGTAGTTTGCATTTAGAGGAAAGAAACTTTGTATATCCCTTGTACAGATACCCATATAATGAGGCATCTGAGTATACTTAAAACGGAATGCAAAACATCTTAAACAGCACTTAAAAAATATGGGTTAAGGAAGAGGCCTTGGCAAGCCACTCCCTTAATTAAGGGTTTCACTTTATTAATCAGGGGTTTCATTCTTTAAGTATGGAGGATGGAAATAAAACAGGCTGTGATTGCAAAAGGGAAGAGTCTCCAAAAGTAGTGAAGGATTGGCCAGCTGAAAGGACCAGGCCCTGTCTCTCAGCAAACTTTAAATAAGAGTGCCTGAAACAAAGTGAGTCTTGGCGTTGTAGAAAATTGAATATAAGGGTATATTCTCTGCAAACATAACCTTCTGCAACAGCTACATTTCACTGGTGCTATGAAATTTAATGTATTGGTAGTCCCATGTCTGAGAGAACTTTCATAGAGGATTAATTTAGACTAGGAAACTCATTCCAGTAGTTCTTTAAATACATGGAAAATAATAAAACACAAGTGATGGAGGGACACATAAGTGCCTACACAAACTTTCCCTAAAAAGTGTTCTGCATTATGTATGATATCTGACTACAGTTCTGCATTTGCAGCAATTGTGTTCCCTGCAGGAGAAACTCATTGGATTTTACTTTGTGAGCATGCAAAAAAGTGCAAGAATCGTGTTACATCAGAAAGTAAATTATTGCTTGGTTATTCAGTATCTTTGGGATATAAATCTGGCAAAGCTTGGATGCCATATTAATTTCAACTCACAAAATCAAACTTCAAAGTTTTTAACTGGGTGATAAATATACAGAAGTTTGCTTCACTAAACTACAGCATGGGTTTTGCTCCATCTACAGGAAACAGGAGGTAAGACTGTCAGCACTGTTTGACACTGCAATATTTTATATAAAAAAATCAGCTGATGGCCTATGACTCCTAGGTCTGGCTAAAACTGAATTTATCTTCCAATTTGGATGCATGTTAAAGACCACCGATATTTGGGAATGCATAAAATCTGATAAAGGAATGCCTTAAACACTTTCCTGCAAGAAACATTTCAAAAGAACTGCAAAGAGGTATTTCAAAGCAGTGACCTGACAGTCCTATCCTGCATAGGATTAACAAGCTAACACTCACTATTTGACTCCCAAAACCTGAATAAAGGCTCTAACTTGCTATTGCAACTGTACAAACAAAATTCTACAAGGAAAACCACAAACAAATCATCTTAATTCTCACCTTTTCTGTTGTAACTAGTGGACAGCTTCCAACAAAAACTATACTTCTCTTTAAGCAAACTAGAAGAGCCCTGGATATGACTATATAACCAAAAAATAAAAATAATCGGTAGGTCGCTTCTGACCATTTATCCTACTTAGCCCAGTCATGGCTAGTTGCTCAAATGGAAGTTCCCTTAAGAGTGGATTTTACTAGAACATGCTAGTGTATATTCCTGTCCTTTCCTCAAAATTAGAATGGGGAAATGCTCTTTAATTCAGTTCTTCAAAGAAGCTACTCATAGCTACTTAACACAACATGTTAAGCTACTATGCAAATAGTGGTTTGAGGCACTTGCTGTTCAGTGGAAATCAAGAAATCATATAGAATGTTTAGGATTTAATAGGAAAAGCTTACCCCATAAGCATAAAGGTATTCAATATTGATCAGTCCAAGTTGTAGCATTGCTTATGCAGAACATTCTTAACAATTGAAGCCTGGTGCTGGATGCCAGTGGTGGTGTATTAGAGTACCACTGACCAGGCCCTAAGATGAATCTTTTCCCCTTTCTCTTAATGCTGAAGAGTTGCCATAAAACTGTCCTAAGTAACATGCCAGCACAAAAGCTGTTGATATACTTGTTCCCAGGTCTGATTTATCGTGACTTTCTCTTCTGGATCAGCCAAAATGAATTAATGAGTTTGAGTTGGGTATCAGTCTGTTGGCTCACTAATTTATGATCTTCCAAAGCAGAGATGCTCAAGCCTTGTCTACTCAAGGTTTGCTGGCATAGTTATGTCGGGGGGGGGATAAAACCCCTAATGAAAGTCCTGGTATAAATGCAGCATACCAGCAAAAAGGTCACTTGGTTGAGAGAATCTGTTTTGTTTAGGGGAAGGTGAACGGGTGTAAGTGACACCAGCAAACCTTTCCTACTGTAGACAAGGTCTTAGGCTTATTTGAAAATCCCAGCCTGAAGTCTTATCTTCTGAAGCATCTTATAGTTTAGTGAGTATTTCGAAAGAGCTTTTTAAATACGGCTATGTAGACCATATTGGACTCCTTTCTCTTTTACATGAAATCCTGAAATTCATACTAAAATATACTTCTAAGCTGTTTTTCATTAAATAGTTCTCTAGGATTCTTCTATAGCTTAGATTTGGGAATAGCTGAATGAACAAGCCACGATCCTGCAATTAAAATTATATATTTGAACAGTTCATGCATTAGCTAAAGGTACCCTTAAATACTTGGTTTTGCTCACTGTTCATACTAAAATATCAAGGAGCTCATAACATACTGCTTTTAGTCATGAAATATTTGCTATGAACTAGAATTTAAAGAAGTAGAGACCCTGCAAGAACTTTTTGCAGCCACTGTAGTTGACAGTATAATTTGACCTTTTTGTTATCTATGAACTGTTACTTATTCTAATAAGTTAGTTTAGACCCATTTGTAAAGTTTATTGTAGTTTCGAGGTTCAAGGTATAGATAGGTTTTCTTACATCCTCCACCTTCTGTGCAAGGGCTAGACACCCTGCACCTAGGTATAAATGGGCAAAAGCAAGTCTACAGGATTTAAAATAGGCACTGCTGTATTGCAAGATGCATAACAATAACACACTTGAGGTGCTTCATGCTTGGGAGAGGAACATGTGCTGAGCACTGTTCAGTGTGCAAAACTTCAGAGACACCCTGAGGGCAAGAAAAGTCAGATGGAAACTTCATTTCTTAAACATTCACACAAGCATCTGATCACAATAGGCAACTGAAGAGGCCACTTTCTCATGTCACTTATTTGTCCAGTGAGCCATGATATCACCCCAAATTTGAGGGACATTCAGAAATCTCACTTATATCCCCTGATATTGGCACAGGCAGGAGGAGGTAAAGAGCACCCCTCCAAGGATCAGGGAAGGACCTAGCCTTCCCTTCTCAGCCAGAAGACACAGCCCCTTCTAAAGCTCCCATATGTCAGAGCTTCAAGGCAAAAGTGGTACAAAAGATAGTAGCTTTCCATAACAAACGCCACACTGCTACTGGTACCATTCAGGCGGCTGATCCTACACTAGCTCTGGGTGGTGCTGTGCTGATGAATGCAGTGCTGAAGAAAACTTTGGCACTGACCACTGAAGAGCTGACACTGTTTGGTACCAACACTCTTATCTGCACTGACAGTTCTTCACACCAGCAGGCTTGGCTCTGGGAACAGTACAAGAGTCTCCAGTCCTGGACAGATTTAGAGGCAATCAGTAGATAGACAGGTCCCTCATGACTGATCAGAACCAGCTATAGATCTAAGAACAAGACATCTGAATGGCATGCACCACTTATGGAGGAGGATTTTTGCCACTTTTTGTCTCCCAGGGAGCACAGCAGACCATCCTCATTGAAATATGACCTGTCTCCACTGAGGCTCGCACAGTGGGACCTCGCTATGCAATGGAGGAAGGAATCCCATAGTTTTTCAGAGTCCAGAAGGGCACCATCAAGCTGGTCTACACATCCTCACTCCCACAGTGCTCCTATCAACATTGACTCTATTAGGACCTCTTGAAGTGTCAAATCATATGTCATAAAGCAGGCTTCCAAAATAGACTAGAGGACAGATAAGTACCGTATTTTCTGCACCATAAGGTGCACCGGATTATAAGGCGCAGTCTCAATTACGGGATCTATTTCTGTACTTAACCCATACATAAGGCGCACCGTATTATAAGGCGCATGCTAAAACATACGGTCTACAAAAAAAGGTAACGGTGTTCATAGTGTAGTAAAAAGGTAACGGAAGCAAAACAGTGAGTTTAGTTGAACTTTATTCTACTATTTAACAATACACTCACATTGATTAAAAAAATAATCTTCTCCCACAAATCCATCAAAGTCCTCATCTTTTGTGTCTGAATTGAACAGCTGGGCAATTTCGCCATCAAACATGCCGGGTTCTCTCTCATCATTGTCGGAGTCAGTCTCGTTGCCAGGTGGCTGTTCAGCAATCTTGTTACTGCAGTAGGTGCGGAAGATGGCCAGCTTTTCTTTGTAATCCGCCGGCAGTTGCTGCGCCACGGTAGTTCTTGTGCGGATGGAGAGATGGCGCCTTTTCATAAAACGAAAGCACCAAGAAGGACCTCCTTGAAAGTGTTCGATCTTCATGTCTTGTGCTATCGTTGCCTTCAGTCGAATGGTGACTGTAGAGACGCTTCTCCCGGCTGTTCTTTGTTCAATAATCCATTGTTCAAGTTGGTCTTCTAACTGTGGCCACCTCGATTTGTTCCCGCGGAAACTCTGTTTCGTCTTCTTAACTTGGCGCAGTTCATTTTCTTGCTTCCTCCACTTCCGAACCATAGATTCATTGATGTTGAATTATTTCGCAGCTGCTCTATTCCCATTTACAACCGTGTAACTGATAGCCTGTAGTTTGAATTGTGCCTCGTAAGCATGTCTCTTCACTGGTGTCATTTTCGGGGGTCCTTAGACAAACAAATGTTGTTTTGCAGCATACCGGTAGTATACCTACCGGAGGAGTGGAGAAGGTAAACGTACGTACTGTACGTATTACGTCCCTGTGTCAGCGAAAAATGGTCCGACAGTCAATCAAGCAAAGCGCTTACCAAAGTCGCACAACAACATTTTTACAGATTTTGGAACTCAGCGCACACATAAGGCGCACCGGATTATAAGACGCACGGCCAATTTTTGAGAAAATTTAAGGCTCTTAGGTGCGCCTTTATAGTGCGGAAAATACGGTACTTTGATATTTGGGTACCTTTTTATTAATACTCTTAAATACAGTCACCTGCAAGAAAAGTATACCTATCCAGTTTCTTTGAATATTAATATTTGGTAGACATGCCTGGTCTACTAAATGTGTACAGGTAGAGATTTCACTCATTTTAAGTGATTTTATTAAATTGACATGTCATGCTCACTCTCTCCAATATGGAATCAAAGAACTGGAAGGGACATTGAGAGGTCATTTAGTCCAGTCCCGTGCACTCAAGGCAGGAGTAAGTATTATCTGGACCGTCCTTGACTGGTGTTTGTCCAACCTGCTCTTAAAAATCCCCAGTGATGGAGATTCCACAACCTCCCTATTCCACTCTCTCAGGAAGTTTTCCTAATGTCCAACCTAAACCGCCCTTGTTGCAATTTAAGCCCATTGCTGCTTGTCATTTCCTCAGAGGTTAAGAGCAGTTTTTCTCACTCTTCCTTGTCACAGCCTTTTATGTACTTGAAAACTGTTATGTCCCCTGTCTTTTTTCTCCAGACTAAACAAACCCAATTTTTTCAATCTTCCCTCATAGGTCATGTTTTCTAGACTTTTAATCATTTTTGTTGCTCTTCTCTGGACTTTCTCCAACTTTTCCACATCTTTCCTGAATGTGGTGCCCAGAACGGAACACAATACTCCAAATAAATAATTGGAGATATACCAATCTCCTAGAACTGGAAGGGACCTTGAAAAGTCATCGAGTCCAGCCCCCTGCCTTCACTAGCAGGACCAATTTTTGCCCCAGATCCCTAAGTGGCTCCCTCAAGGACTGAACTCACAACCCTGGGTTTAGCAGCTCAATGCTCAAACCACTGAGCTATCCCTCCCCCGTTGAAGCCTAATCATCGCGGAGTAGAGGGGAAGAATTACTTCCTGTGTCTTGTATTAGCAGGAGTATTGGAAGCAGCCCAGAGTATTTGCTGTTTTTGCAAGTGTTACTGACTCATATTTAGCTTGTGATCCACTATGACCCCCCATATCCCTTTCCACAGTACTCCTTCCTAGGCAGTCATTTCCCATATGGTAACACCCTGTCAAATACAAGGATCTGAAGACTATTCTGTGTAATGTTTCTTTTAAAACAAAAGCTGTAATGAGGTTTCTTAAAGAACTGACCCATGCCTTTCAACCAGTCAGATTCCCCTGTTCTGTAGGATCTCTGTCACACTAGCTGGCTTAATGGGTCCTCCCTTTGAGCCCATTGCTACCTCTCCTGATGCCCCATTGGCCAGAAGTATAGGAGATCCTTATGTGGAGTGGTCCTCCTTAAACAAGTAAAGGTTACAGTGAGGAATCTGAAATTCCTGCCTAAGAATGATCAGCCCATTTATATTGATCAGCCCATTCTTCTGCCAGTTTCTCTTCGCAAACAGTGTTTTTCACTGAAAGCTTCATGTGCTCGATGTGGTTAAAGCATTGTCCTTTTGCCTACCTAGGATCTTGCCAAAGCTATTTGTCCCATGTGCAGAAGATGAGGACAAACTAGTAGCCGTGCAGATGCTGTCTAAATGAGTTTTGAACTGCACGAGTGCCTGCTGTCTTAAGAAATTCCCTTGGACACATTAAGTCTGATTCAACTCAAGCCCAGGTGATGACTGCTGGTGCCACCTTGAACAATGTCCCCTTGACTGAGATTTGTAGGGCAGCAACTTGGAGTTCACTCCACACTTCTACCACCCTGCATCCATACCTTGGTGCACGTGTCTAGATCAGATGCAAGCTTGAGAAGGGTGTGGTCCTCCAATCTATATAAGTAGGACTCTTGCACACCTCCAGGAACAGGATACTGTGAGGACAATCACTCAAAATAATTTATTTACCTTACAGTAAGTCTGATTCTTTAAGATGTGTTGACTATACAGATTCTGTGACCCATCCTCTTTCCCTGCTAACTTGGGATTCTTCATTGGCAAAAGAACTGAGGTGTTTGAGGCTGCCCCACCCCTTATGCCCTCAGCTTTGGTGGTCATGAGGGTATCCAGAACCCAAGCACTGCTCCAAGACACTGCTATTCAAAAGAATCCAATCGTGTGTGCATATGGTGCATGTGCACAAAGAGTAGAATCTGTGTGGACAACTCAGAACCATGGTAACTTTAAGGTAAATAACCATTCTTTTCTAACCTTTGGGTAAGGGAGTTTTATAAATGCCCTGGAACTTCAAATCTAGCCACATTCTGCTGTAGACTTTTTGTTTGTTAAACATTCCAGGAGTAAACACTAAAACTATTCTAAAACTCTTGATTGTCTTGAGTAAGAACTTTTAATGAGTTTAAAATCTTTCCCCTTGTTAAGAAATGGGGAAGAGGGGAAAACTTCTATTTTTACCACTGAAGAGTGCCAAATATAAAATTGAATCATTTCGCTCCTGTCTTTAAACTGGCATTTTGACCAAAACAAGCTCTTCAAAAAATAAGTGACTTATTTTTGTGAGAACTTGACTTTCATGGATGGCACAATAGTTTTTAAGGGACACTTCTGATTTTTTTTTTAAAAAAAAGACTGTCAGTGGAATTGGGATTGAGACTGGAACAATATAACTTGCAGAACACATTTACAAGGCTTTATGTTAGCTAATGGATAAGCATTCAGTAATGAGCAAATTTGGTGACACAGCTGACCCTTTTAAGATCAGCATAGAGCTTCCTTCACCCTAAAAGTGCTGTCCTGCCACCTTGATCTTCTGCTAGTGGTGGGACGTTCTAGTCCCCACTGCTATGTTTGCAGCAGTATTTGCAGTGGGAACTTTTTAACAATTTTAACAGGGCTCAAGGTAGTTCATGAAGTTCTGGCCACTTTTATAAAAGCAGCTGGAAACATCTACTCCTTTTGAAACTAGCCATATCTAAAGATAACCAGTTGGGAACCACTGAACTAGGATAGGCTTCAAATTCCTGATACCAACTCAGTTCAAAACTTTGCAATTTATTTCTAGAATATATTTAATGTGCATAATTTGAAATTAAGATTAAGATTTTATAATGCTGCAGGGTTGTAAAACTTAGGAAACATTAAGTTCTAGTGTGTAGTAACAGTTTCCAAAGCAGCAGCAGCACCACATGTCCGAAGCAAGAACACAAACCATATTATCCCTACAAAGACTGCATCAGCGCAGAAATCCTCTGTACCAACAACTTCTAAACAACTCTTGCCAGAATGTCCACGTTGAGTAAGGCTACCAATTTTCTCAGTACTGAGAAGTCAATACTGACAAGCCCTACTAGTACTGATCATGGCCCTGCAGGAATTTATTTTTCCAGGGCCCTCATTATATCTGAGATCCCCATAGTCCTCTCTCCTCAGTACTAGTACTTACTGCATCTCAAATCCCAGAATCAACAGCAGCAGCGAGGCACTTTCACTCTCCTTATTGGCTCCATGAGTATCCAGCATATCCTCAGATAGGATGGCCACCTGGTCACTTTCTTGGCATTCTCACCATGGTTCCTCTGTCTACAAATTGGCAACTTCCCAGATACACCTTTGCTCTGAGCTTCCACTCCTGTGGTATAACCAGCCACGAGTTCCACCACACTAGTGGTCATATGGAGATCTGTGGGCAGTCTACAAGCCCCATACTTCCCATGTATCTGTTGTCACCTACTGGGAGTCTGAGGCACTGTCTTTCAGCCTCTATATCCAGAGCCTTAGAACCCGCTGAGAAAACTTGGAGAAGGAGACCAGACTAGGAGAGGAGGCCACACCACAAACAAATCTCATCTTACTCCACAGACAAGGCGATGTTTCTCCCTCCGCTGACAATGGCAAACTATTTCAGAACATCACAAAGAGGGTAATAGACACTGTAGATCCTTCTCGTGGAGGTGAAGGACACCTACCATAAGTTGTTAGACATACTGCACATGTCCTCCTCGAGGATCACCCTCCTAATTAACGTGGTGCTTTTGAATCCAGCTGAGGTAATATGGCAAACACCAGCCTCAGTATCACCAACATGCAAATGGCTGACTAAAAACTACATACATGCCTAAGGATACAGAATTTTTGTCACACCCATGGGAATTCACTGCATCATTGTGGATGCAGTGAATTCCCATGGCCACCAACATCACACGAAATACCCCCATAAGATAAGTGCTGGAAAAGACTTTACTTATTTGGAAGGCAAGCATACTTCTTGATAACCTTGTGCTTCAGAATTGTGAATTACCAGGCCTTTATGACAAAATATGACCACATTAATTATACCAAACATAATGTTTTTATTGACTATCTGCCAGGAGCACAATGAGAACAGTCCATTATTTATGAAGGGCAGTTAGTGGAGAGAACAGCATTCTAGACTGCACTAGATGCTGTAGATATGGCTACCCCCTCAGTATCACAGCAGTCATAACCATGATGCTTGTCCCGTCACACCTTTTGGGGCTGCCAAAGAAGGTACAGACAATGTTTGAGGGCTCCAAATTGTTTACAGATAAGAGTGACACATCACTTCACCTTCTCAGACTCTGGGCCCACACTGAAGGATTTGGGGATCTACACATTGGGACAGAAAAGAAAATTTAGTCCTCAGTCTTCTGACAAATCATGGCTGCCCCAATACCTGCTGCAGCGCTACTATGAGTCACAACAAAAGTCCTAAAGTTGAGAGGTGTAAACAGACTCTCAATCATCAACATCCCAGACTTTCACCTCAAAATCCCAATTTGATGCTCTGATTAAGGCCCTGAGACCACTCCCTACAACAACTGCAACTCGCTATTTGTGTCTTTTTGGATGCTGCCTTGCTCTTTTTCTCCAAAATTGGGAAAACTGACTGGGTCTTGGGCCTGGCCTACGGGGGTGGGAATTGATCTAAGATACACAACTTCAGCTATGAGAATAGCGTAGCTGAAGTCGACATATCTTAGATCAACTTAGAATTACTTACTTCGCATCCTCATGGCACAGGATCGGCTGCCACTCCTCTGTCGATTTTGCCTCTGCCTCTCGCTGAGCTGGAGTTCAGCAGTTGATGGGAGAGCGATAGGGGATAGATTTATCATGTCTATACTACACACGATAAATCGATCCCCGATAGATTGATCGTTACTTGCCGATGCAGTGGGTAGTGTAGACATCCCCTTGGAGGGTATCTCCAATAGATTCTCTATCCATTTCACCTCCCTCTCTCCCCATCCCTCTTCTGGGGCCCTTCTCAAGCTATTTCTCATCTTAACAGTCACTCTTATCTGCTCTGCCTGGGAGCCATAGAGCCCATTCTGGTACACCTCTGAGGTAAAGGCTTTTATTCCGATGTGTCCTGATCCCCAAGAAAAGAGGTTGGAGACCCTACTAAATCTCATAGCATTGAACAAATATGTGAATGCACAAATTCAAGATGGTCACACTAGCAGTGATTTAAAAAAAAAAAAATCTCTAGAACAAGGAGACTTGGTTCTTGACTTCTACCCCCAGGATGCCTATTTCCACATATCAGTTTAACCATCCAACAGATGATCCCTGAGATTTACCCTAGGTCAGAACCATTACCAGTACAGAGTACTTCCTTTTGGCCTTTCATCAGTTTCCAGAGTATCTTATCTATGCACCCTGGGAATCATGATTTACCCATACTTAAGCAGCTGTCTCCTCAGAACCCACTCCTTCAAAGATGACCTATGGGCCATCCAGGGAACTATGGATGTATTCACAAAGTTGGGTCTACAAATCCATGTCCAAAAATCAACCTTAACTCCAGTACAGCACTTGGTGTTTATAGGGGCCAATCTCTCCCCAACTCAGATTTCATAGCCTGACTACTCTACAAATGTCAGACATTGCCTCCAGCTTCTTGGGCATGTGGAGGCAGGCATGTTAGAAATATCTCCTGCCAGACTACAGAGGAGGTGACATGACTCAAATCTGTCTACAGACCAAACACAGATTATCATAAAATATCAGGGTTGGAAGGGACCTCAGGCGGTCATCTAGTTCAGCCCCCTACTCAAAGCAGGGCCAATTTCCAAATGGCCCCCCTTGAGGATTGAACTCACAACCTTGGGTTTAGCAGGCTAATGCTCAAACTACTGAGCTATCCCTCTCCACACAAACCTCTGTTAATGCCCTCCAGGGTCACACTCCCTGGAGTGGTGGAAAGACCCAACAAATGTCTGTATGAGGGTCTCGTTCACACACCCTTACCCCCCTACACACACGTTGCTTCTGACTACAGACACGTCCATGATAGGCTGGGGAGCACATGTGAACAACCTCAAGACTCAGGGCAAGTGGTCTCCCATGAAGGTGACTCTCCATATTAATCTACTCGAATTCAGTGGTCAAATTCGTGTGCTTACTTTCTCCCACTGCTCAGGGACACGCACACAAAAAATCATGACAGACTACAGTGTGCATGTACTCATAAACTGCCAAAGGGGTGCCAAGTCATACCCACTGTGCACGGAAGCGCTAAAGCTATGGAATTGGTGCATTTGCCACAAGGTTTTGATGTCCACAACTTACCTACCAGGAGTACAGAATATAACAGCAGACAGTTTGTCGCAATTTTTCACATGACCACAAGTGGGAAATGAACCCAACAGTACTCCACAGCATTTTCTATCAATGGAGAACCCCACTGATAAACTTATTCACTGCTTATCTGAACAGGAAATGCCCACTCTATTGCTCCATAGCCAGACTGGGAAAACTCTTGTTAGGAGACTCTTTGAGTCTCCCATGGGACAAGGGCCTCCCATACTCCTTTCCCCTTTCCCTCTGCTGCAGAAGGTCCTGATGAAAATAAAAAGAGAAAGCAAATGTTATACTGATTGCTCCTACCTGGCTGAGACAGATGTGGTACCTGTACCTGTCACAGCTTGCAATGTGTCCATCAATCCATCTTCAACCCACTCCTTACCTCCTCTCATAGGACAAACTCTCCATCCAACCTGCAGATAATCTGGCTCCAGGCTTGGCTCCTTCATGATTCCAACACAGAACTACTGCTCTGAGGAGATGTAGGAAGTGCTACTGAACAGCAGAAAATTAGCTACTCACCTCACTTACCTGCAAAAGTGGGCAGGGTTTTAGGTTTGGTCCAAACAAATCACCCTGACATATTCTGTCCTCCCTATGATGTTGGACTACATATTAGATTTCAAGAGGACAGAGCTATCCCTCAGTTTGCTCAAAGTACACCTTGCGGCCATAACGGCTTTCCATCAACAGATAGAGGGATACTCTGTTTTCACTCACCCAGCTACAAATAGATTTTTCCAAACCAGATACCCCATTCCAACATAGGATCTAAATCTAGTTTTAAAGAGCCTAACTAGACTGCCTTTTGAACCTGTGGCCACCTGCTTAATTACCTACTTGTCAATGAAGATGGCATTCCTAACGACCATCACCTCGGCAAGGAGAATAGGGGAGATTGCGGCACTAATGACACACCCCACCCCTCTTTCATGGTATTCTTTAAAGACTAGGTCACTCTTAGGCAATATTCAAGTTCATCCCCAAGGCATCCTCATCTTTTCACATAAACCAACGCATTCACCTCCCCACTTTTACCCATAGCCTCACCATGACAACATTCCCTACGTAAAAGGATAAATGGACACAAGTCAGATATTCGGAATGGCAATATACAAAAACCTGTAGGAGAACACTTCAACCTCCCTGGACACACACTAGCAGATTTAAAGGTAGCCATCCTGCAGCAAAAAAACCTTCAGGACCAGACTTCAAAGAGAAACTGCTGAGCTTCAGTTCATTTGCAAATTTGACACCATCAGCTCAGGATTAAACAAAGACTGTGAATGGCTAGCCAACTACAAAAGCAGTTTCTCCTCCCTTGGTGTTCACACCTCTTCTGCTAGAAGAGGGCCTCATCCTCCCTGATTGAACTAACCTCGTTATCTCTAGACTGATTCTTGCCTGCATATTTATACCTGCCTCTGGAAATGTCCACTAGATTTATCTGATGAAGTGGGTATTCATGCACGAAAGCTTATGCTCCAATACGTCTGTTAGTCTATAAGGTGTCACGACTGTCACTTTTTACATGACAACAGCGAGGCTATACTACATACACTCAACATTAGGAGGACGTTGGCCTTTTATTTTGACAGGATGAAGGCCTTTAAGAAATCACCAAAGCTCTTCCTCTCCACTGCAGAAAGGTCAAAAGGCTCTGTGATATCAGCCCAGAAATTCTCCAAATGGGTCTTGAACTGTATTAACCATTGCTGTCATGCTTGCAATAGATTATTTCCATCTGGAATCCATACACATTCCATGAGATCAGTTTCCACGTACGGTGCCTTCCTCAAGAATGTTCCTATCTCATAAATTTGCAAGGTAGCAGCGTGGGCATCTGATGCTCATATATTTGCAGAACACTATGCAATAGCGTCAGAAGCAGAGTCTCCACAGTGGTGTCATCCATAAAAGACTCTACGCTGAAGCCCCAACCTCCCATCAGAGATACTGCTTGGGAGTCACCTATAGTGGAGCACCCATAGGGACACTACTCGAAGAGGAAGTTATTCACTTTGTCAGCAACAAAGGTTCTTTGAGGTGTGTCCCTATGGGTGCTCCAAAACCTATCCTCCTCCCCTCTCCTTCAGAGTTCTCAATGGAGACTTTGCGGTAGAGAAGGAACTGAGGGTGGTTTACCCATGCAGCGCTAATTAGCCTCAACACACAACACGAGTGAGAGCACATGTGTGGGCCAAACAGACACTGCTACCAAAGATCGCCGATCAGAAGTGCAGGGACGCAGACACACCTGAAGTCTAGCAACCATAGGGACATAATCTCAAAGAACCACCATTATTACACAAGGTGAGCAACTTCCTCTTTTCATGCTGAAAACCGGGGACCAAGGCTCCCTTCCTGCTTTATGGTGGAGCCAAAACCTTTTTATCTTCAAGCCCTGTTAGTCTGACATACTGTATGCATTTTCCCCCAGCTCCTGGGAAAGAATATTCTAGATTGCTGCTCAGTGTCAGTCCTGTTAGGACCTGCTGGCCTTAGAGCTTTAAATAGACTTGCTCCAAGGAGGTTGCTAAGATGGCACTGGACTCAGGAAAGGATGATCTGCCAGCTGATCTCGCTCCTGTTACAAGACAGGAAAAACAGAAGCTGTCTAATTTCTCTGAACAATTTGTTTTATGTACTTTTGTCACATCCCTTCTTACTCCTTTCCTAAAATAAATAATCCCAGTTTTTCCCCTTCACTTCATACTTGTTACTGCTTCTTGGAATCCCTCTATTTCTGCAATATTTTGGAGATGGGGTGACCAATACTGCATGAGCATATAAAAGGTATTATAAATCTTACACTCAGTCCTATTCCTTATACATCTTAACACCTTATTTTTTTTCTACAACTGCACCTAGAGCAGAGGTCTTCATTGAGCTGTCTACAGTGACACTTAGGTTCTAAATTAACACAGGAAAGAAACCTTGTAAAGAGTATGAGCACTTCAGTTTTCCCCCTCCCATGTGCATTATCAACACTGAATTTAAATTCTCATCCTGTTGCCTGTTTGCCCGGTTTGCTTAAGTCTCTCTGAAGTTCCTCAGTCCTCCCTGGTCCTGACTAATCTAAACTGAGTCATCTGCAAATTTTGCTACCACACAACTTGCTTGAATTTCCTGGAGGCACCCTGCTTGTTGTTAACCCTTCATTGATGAAAACTGACCATTTAATTCTACTGTCTTGTTTTCTAGCCAGTCTTTTACCTATGCCTCAGGACTTGCACAAGCGGCTACTAAAAATCTGGCAGGACCTTTTTGGAAGTCTAAATTTAACTGGCTCTTCTATATCCATTACTTTACTGACATGATCGAAGAATTCTAAGATTGGTGAGACGTGATTTTGCTTTGTAGAAACCAGGCTGATTAGATCAGTTGCATCATGATCTCTTAGATGTTTGAACTAATTAAAAATAGAACAACCCTATTTGCCAGGTACAAGTGTAAGACTTACTGATCTGTAATTCCCTGGATCACCTCTAAAGCTTTTTCCAGACTTTCCAGTATAAAATGCAACTTTCCTATAATATGGGCTAAAAGTCATTTGCAGACTCAAGCCTGAGTTGTTGGAAGATTTGACTAAAACTGCTAAATGATTAGACTAATATGTTCTTTTAAAACTTATTACTCTAAGCCAGCAGTTTGCAACCCACAGCCCAATTAGCACACAGCTGCAGCCCACTTGTGTGCTAAAGGCCGTGGCCTCGCAGGTCCGCGTTATTGGCTGCCTGGTCACCCAGCGCCGTGACATCCGGGCTGCCCTGCCGGGCAGGGTGAGTCGGAGTCACCGGCCGGCCCCACAGGGTGGGCTAACACCCAGCCCCATATAGCCAGGTTCAGTGTTGGGGCTGTTGTCAGGCCCCCCGCCCAGGGCGCCACTCCTGACCCCACTTTGTGGAGGGATCTCTGGATTGGAGGCGCTGGGGGTGGGGGAGGAGTCTGTGTGGTTTTTAACCTGCAGCCCAGGTAACATGCAGCCCACAATTATAAATAGGTTGAGAACCACTGCTCTAAGCAGTTGAATACGTCCTACCAATTCAAACTGATTTTGTAAGAAAGTCTCTGTGGCGTTTGATGTAGGGAGGAGCCATAATCGTGTATTTGTAGTGAAGTGTTGCTAATCTAACTTTGTCAGACTTCTGGAACCCAATTTAACATGGTCTGTCAGACTAGGGTGCTTTGGAATTGGGAGAAACTTGAAAAACAAGCAAGCAAAACAAATCCCAATTTACTTAAAGCTTTTCTGGATCAGATGAAACATAACCTAACTATATTCTTAAAAAGTTGTCAATAGGGTAGCTTCTGGAATGACACAATTTTCTCAGTTCACTGAACCATTCTATGGAATTCCAATTGCATGAATCTACATTTTTCTGACTTTCTCAAATGACAAATGTCTTGGTACAGTTAGAGACGCAAACCAACAGGTTTCCTTTATGAAGAAAATCTATTTGCCTCAACTATAGCCACACTCTCCATTAACTTTACTTCCAGTAAACTGTCATTTTTACTACAGAATAGCTGGTTCTTTCAGACTTCAGATTCTAGGAGTGGCAAGAAGAGACCACTGCTTCTGGAAAGAATAAAAAATGAATATTTCTAATCTTGTACAATAAAGTTTAGAATTGCCACATGCTAAAAAGAGTATTGTTAAAAATACAGGTTTCTGTATTTCAGGAAATTTACTAAATTGCCAAGTTTTACTTGCACGCTGGGAGAGTAGACTGGTCAAATAAGAATGTCTGGGCAGCTGCACTTCATCAGAGCAGAACAACCAGAGAAATTCCATCTGAAGTTACAGTAGACACAGGGACCTCCAATGAATTACATAAGGCAGTAAATATTCTGAGTCTCAGCTGTATTGTTCAGTGGTATACAAAGGATTATTTAGTAAGTATGCTCAACAGAAGGCTCACTGCTGTCTTCATTGAGGGTATGACTACACTACAAGCAGCTATAGCAGGACATCTGTGGTGCTGCAGCTATGCTGCTGTAGCATAGACACTTAATACAATTACAGGGTTTTTCTATTATTCTGTAAGTAGCTAGGTCAATGGACGAATTCTTCCATCAACTTAGCTGCATCTAAGTGGGGTTAGTAAACCCAACTCCATTAGGCAGGGTGTGAAACTGCCAACTGTGAGCAATGTAGCTAGGTCAACCCTAATTTTCAGGTGTTTAAAAAAATAAGTGTTTTATAAAATGTGCTCAAAGCTGTGTAGTAATAGTTCTAGCAAGCTGTTATGCATTCAAAGCAGCTGGCTGTGTATTCTGCAGTAACTTCAGGCTCAATCTTATTACTAAATTAGTGGCAAAACTCCCATTGCCAGGAATAGGACTGAGCTCAGTCCTAATCTTCCAAAGATGCTTCATGAAGAACACCAGCCATCTGCCTTTGTTTAAAATAAAATTTAAAAAAATGTTCACTTTAGTGGTCATGAGAGCTCATTATAAAGCAATATGCAGTGTCTCTTAGCAGCTTGTTAAAACCTCTATACGCTTTTGTCTCCTGTCTGAGCTTCTCATTAAAATCCACCTTCTTCCTTAAATATCTCAAAGGCATAAAATACCATCAATTATTCTGATCCTTTAGCTAAGACAGGAAATAGGGATTGAAGGCTGGAAAATTTTTACAGTATTGGGAATTCATGTATTATATACATTATATCAAAAGGCTATACAGAAGCCTGATATACAGTAGAAAACTAAGTTGGCTTAAATACATCGCTTAGGGGTGTGAAAATCCACAACTCTTTGAGTTGAGTGGCCTAGTTAAGCCGACTGAACAACCAGTGTTCCATCACTCTAGCTACCACCTCCAGGGAGGCGGATTACCTAGAACCCTTCCTATTGGCATAGGTAGCATTTATGCTGAAGTGTTGCAGCTACAGCAGTGCTGCTGTAACATTTCAAGTGTACAAAACCCTTTGTTATAGCCTCATCTGCAAATGGGTCTGCTACCCTTGAGTCGTAAATCAGTAATCTGAACAAACTGCAAATCCAAACCTAAGTGTAAAGCATAAAATAGTGCCTCTTCACTGGAAATATTTCAAACTATTTGTAGATATGAAAGTGAAGAAAACTAGGTAGAGAGTGATTTCTCTTGTATAGGAGGTGTGCCAAGAAGCTATTTCTAAAATACAACTCTGAATTTTAGCATTGCTAACTCAAAAAATAGAGATGTAAACTACAGGTGTGGGGATCCCAAACGTAGGTTTGGCCATGACTTAAATCTGTATTTGTGAACCATGTACAAAGTAAGTATTATGTCCAGATTGTGTGAGGGCAATTCATATAACTCTGCTTGGCATATCAGGTACCCTAAAATGGTATTAGAGTCCTGCCTGTTGATTTACCCTGTTGACAGTGTTCTCAGACATCACTGGCTGGACTTCTACTTCTTATGGAATGACTATTGACCTGTTAAAGGGGTTTCTGTTGGTTCTTTAGTTTGAATTTATTACTCAGTCTTGGTAAAGTATGCCTCTAATGCTTCCATTTATTTCATTCTACTCACCTTAACTCACTTTGTCCCCCATTTGGTTTCTTTCTAATGTGTAAATAGCTTACGAGGAATGTGGCAAATAAAATAACATTTAGGTCTGGATGCATATGTGAGTTCAGCTATTCTTTGTTCTCTGAAGTTTGGTGCTAATATGCTCTTGCACACCACCTTAAGTCAATAAGATCAGATATGTATCTTCCTATTCCTATTAGGTCCACAAATTATTGAATAGACAAATTTTTTGACCCACAAGCATATTCAGACGCCAGAAAGTTTGGGGTCATTTTGAAGTAATATAATGGTGTCTAGGTAAATATTCTACAGTGTCTGCTGATAAAACTGTGTAATCCATTTTTATATGGCTTGCAGCAACTCCATTACAAAAGCACAAGTCAGACTTCAGTTTTGAACTAAAAAAAAAACAAAAAACCTGACATAGTAACACTTTATTCTTTTTCTTTTGTAGGCTGGAGTAAAGGGAAAACTAGGCAGACTGCTGGGGATATTTGAGGTGAGCTATTTAAAAACAAAAAAACCCAAACACACATACCTAAATACAGATGTGTCGACTGTGCAAGTTGATAGGCTGGTGAAACCGACATCTGTGCAGTAGTACCAGATTTGAAGTTCTCCGAGAAAGTCAAGTGTTACTTGTTTTGATCTTACAAAGTAGATTTAAAGTGTTTAAAAGAAAAAAGTTGGAAAAGGAGGTGGGGAAATGGGCTTGTGCTTTTTTGCTTCTCTGATGTTTAGGGCCTGGAAAGTAGGAAGTCTTCAAGATGTTGGAAATCCAGGTGTTCTCTTCCCAATTTTCCTGGAAGAAATGTATGGATACCTGAAGAACTAATAGGCTTGACACTTGGAAACCAAAAAAGTGAAACCAGACTTTTTTAATTCAGACTAAACATTTTCTTCAACACCCAGCTTTCTAAAATAGCCATAGATCTTTAAAGCCAGAAAATACCACCAGATTATCTGGTCTGACCACCAGTATATCACAGGTCACTGAACACTACCCAACCACCTGCACACTAAAAGCCCACTGGCATTAAACCAAAGTATTACTGCCCTCCGTTGTATGCAACATAGACTTCTCCGTTGTATGCAACATAGAACAGGAGAGATAAGGGTGAACCAGTGCCTGAAGCCCCTGAAATCAGAGAATGAGACCCAGATGTTTCTAGCAAGTGACTAGTTCCATGCTGCAGGGAAGGTGGGTTTTTTTTTTGGTTTGTGTCTTGTTTGTTTGTGTTTTTAAACAAACAAACCAAAAAGACCTAGTCACTGCTAGTCTGGTTGGGGTGGGGGAAGGAGAGAAGAATTCCTTCCTGACCCTGAGTATGGGCATCAGTTAGTTGTTGAGCACGTGAGCAAGACTTGAGAGAATGCTTGATACCACCTTAGACCACTGGCCAATACTATCCAATGTCCCTTCTCCAGCTGTGGCCATCTCTGGTGCTTCATATGAAAGACGAAAAAAAAATCAGTCAATATCAGTGGGGGCAACTCAGATTCAATACCTAGTCCTTTTAAGGTCTCTGAGAGCTTTCAGTCCATTTCCTTGGTTTTACTTTTGGCTTCACACAAGACAAGATTGAACATTCTTAGAATATTGGAGAGTTTAAAAAATCAATTCTAAAAATCAGGCTTTCTCAAAAGCAAAAAATCCCCAAAACAACAACATTCCTTTGTCCTTGAAGTGTGGGTGACAAAGGGACCCAATCTAGTCAGCTTGAGTTACTTTTTAACTTCTGGTACTACAACTGTATCTTCCAATTTTTGTAGTTTGACAGTCACTATTATCCTGTTTTTAAAAAATGTTTCCCCTGATGCTTTGTGGCAGACCCACACAAATGGGGAACTGATGATTCAAAATAATGTCAAATGCTCACAAAGAATTGGAGAATAAAACCTCCAATTTTTGCTATAGTTACTTTAAACATTGGTTGCAACAGTAGCATATTAGGTTATTTATCCCTTTAAAAGAGTAACAGATCAATAGTTTCAAAGACAAGGGGAGTCTTCCCCTGCTCCACAATCAAAGCAAAGCTTGAGTAGATGTGTTAATTATATCTGCCATATAAAAGCCTTACTGGGTACTTATAAATAAATAGCTTATATTAACAAGGCCAAAATAACTAAAATAGTTATATGGTTCAATTTAATACATAGTACAATATGCACCTGAAGCACCACTTAAGTGTGTGGTGGGATCTATTAAATGATGCCAAGCTGTCCTGGAAAAGGAATGCTATACAAAATAAAGGTGCCTACTTAAAAAGGCATGTTGAACATATTGCATTGACTGGCCATTGTATGAAAACAATTTTATTAGGCGAAGGTGTAACATATAAACGGATGCTGTCTGGCACAGGAAATTAACTTATAAAGAAAGGTAGAGTGAATTACATCTACTACAAAAGGTTCTAACATGATAATTTTACCATTATTTCATGGCTGAAATCTAACACATGCACTTGAACTCCTTGCCAGTATGAAAAATAAGTGGGGTGATCCTAAACTAAATTGGAGTAAATAAAAAGATAGATGAAATTTGTCAACAAGAAAATAGTCTCAGTATAACTTTGCTTCTTTAATGGAAATTAATGTTTAGGATTACAGATTGTTAAAGAATAGATTTAAAAATTACAAATCTTATTTTACTTACACCCTGAAAGTAGTTCTCAATTTCCACCTTATTTACCTCCCAAAACCATGCCTCTCAAGGACTGATTCTCAGACAGTGACTTGACTGACATAACACATCAAGCAATGCAGTGAATGTAGCTGTATTTTAAATGGTGGTTATGCCAACTGTTTCACAAGTTCTGAACTGAAGTCCTAACAAGTGTTTAGAAACCTATAACTGCCTCAGAGGAAGACAAACATAATATACCTTGCATACTTCGATATGCTATACCATGGAGAGCAGAAATTCCTTGAGATAGCTGATAGTAAGCTTGGATATATAGTACTGATGTTCAGAGTAACTTTTAGCCTAGTTAAACTACAAGTGCTTCTATTTTAATCTGGCTCTTGTCTATTTTCCATATTGTGCAGCAGTCAGTTCCATAGGCTGATGATACCCTGTTTCAAAATATCCAGTCATGTGACTGTCAGACTTTATGCTAAACTGCAATGACTGTTGAACAGTTATGAAGCATCAACAGATAAAAACTAGAATTAAAATTAAAACAAATTCACTTGATTGTCAGATATTTAGTTTTAAGACATGAGTTAAAAATATGGCTTCATATACCATAGGAGATAAAATATGGCTTCAATGTCTAAATGATGTCTGAGTACTCGCATTCCTAATTTTTTTTCTTTCTACTTTGAAAATCCAGATAGCTTCAAATGTTCTTCCTTCTTTGGATCTTAAATGGCAGTCTGAGTAGAGACATACAATTTTTCTATGTGGTGGTATGAAATATATTGAGAGAGGCACTCACATTACAAAAGTTCAGAATCAAATATTAGGTGGAGTTTATCTAGAGCAGCAACCTGCCAGTGAACAGACTTAAAAAAAAAAAAAAAAGTCATTCAGCCTATGAATAGGATAAAATGCAAACTTTGAATCAGCTAAGACATACATGGCCCAGGGATACACTTCCATCTTTGGAAATGGCAAAAATCTGTCTCCCATACTTAAATACCCCTTTCACATTCCATGTCAAATACTACCAACAGAAGTTGGACCAATAAAAGATATTACTTCACCCACCTTGTTTCTCTAACATCTTTAACAGTACAATACTCTTTCCTCTTGAGGAGGATGCTGTGGAACTGATGGATTGATGCCCAAGTCACGTGGAGCGAGGCAGAGAGATTACTGCATCTGCTACATCTACTTTAGCTGTAGGTTTCCAGAAACCAATAAAATGCTGATTGGTTAATATTTTCTCCAAGTTCAGCCACTGTTCACGCGAGTGTCACCATAGTATCCAAATATTTCAGAGGTAAACTAGATATGCATCTAGATATGCATGAGATCCCTAATAGGTAGACTTTTTGGAATCTTCCGTGTGGTTTTTTTTTTCCCTAAATTTGTATAGGTTATTTACACAAACTATCATTTTGGTACAAAATCTTACACAGATAGGATTTGTTCATTCATTCATGCCCGTCACCCCAACCGGGGTATGGGCCGCCAACCACATCTCCAAGCAAATTTGGATTAGCCTAATTGCGGGCAGCCTGTTCCTCTGGATCCCCCCCTTAACTGAGAACACTCACAATATTCTTTGGTACCTCTGTTCTTTGGTTGCTTTCACTTTATTGCTCAGATTGTTTCATAGTGTAGCCCTAGCATTTCTTTTAGGCTACATCTAATACTGTAGGACTCCTAGGCCTGGCTACGCTGCTGCTTAAGTCGATGTGAGTTACTACGTCGCTCAGGGATGTGAAAAAATCACCCCACTGAGCAATGTAGCTTATCTCGACCTAGCGTGGTGTCTGCTGTGTATTATGTAAGCAGGAGATGCTCTCCCTCCAACTTAGCTTTCACCTCTCGAGGAGTTGGAGCACTGAAGTCACCAGGAGAGCACTCTGCCATGAACTTATCGCATCTTCACCAGACCCGCTAAATCAGTGCTGCTACATCGATCACAGCAGCACCAATTTAGAATGCAGGTCTAGACAAGCCCTCAGACTAGGTAACAGCTGTACCATGTCTGTCTAGTTACTCATCCCTTATCTGGCTTTTCAGTTGGAGGCATGTCCGCACTTTAAACAGCTTCACTCCCCTAGATAACTGACTTCAGTTTTAGGGCACGTTGGATGGAGCTCCTTACCAGCTAATATATTTAACTTTCTAAATCGGAGGCCATTTGTAATGCCTCATCTCTAAAGCAAAGCTAGAAGGTAAGGAACCGGCCACTATACCTCCTTTTAGGAGAAGGGGTTAAAGCTAGGAGTTAAGCTACATATTTGAATAGTTTGTTAGGTTGTTTTTGGGCAGGCATGCTGGACTCCAGTGGTAAAGCAATAAAGATGCCTATGCTGTGAGGACTAAGTTGACTGAATTGGAGAAGTTCCCTCTATCACTGTTGCAGTTACTACATC